>NC_081827.1:228421874-228733722 GCF_030867095.1 Alligator mississippiensis | reverse complement strand
AGAGCTGGCCTCCCTCCTCTGCTTCTTGGAGGTGGCAACAGTGGTGCGAGGGGGGTGGGTGGGAGCAGGGTTGGGACATTGCAGGGGGGGCGAGGCCACAGGCCCTGACTTCGACTTGCCCCTCCCCCTTCCATCATCACCACCCGCAGGGCTGATGTGGGCTGACACAGCAGTGGTGGGGGGAGGAGTGAGCGCAACCTGGGAGGTGGGAGGAGTGGGCATGCCGTGGTGGCAGGGGGGAAAGTCGACCTGGGCTGATGTGGCGGTGGGGGACGGGAGGAGTGGGCCCGGGCCCAACATGGCCCAAGTGGGGGGAGGAGTGGCCCGAGGGGGGGAGGAGTTGGCCTGTCGCAGGGTTGGGGGGGAAGGGAGAAGAGCAGCCGGCCCAGCTTGATGTGATGGCAGCGGAGGGAGGGGAGGAGTGGGCCTTCTTCCCCCTTTGGGCCCAGACCCACTTCTCCCCCCACCTCCTCCCGTGTGTCAGCCCTGAGCATACTCCTCCCATTGTGTTGCCTTGGGCTCAGTGCTTCCCCTCCCCCCTCCTCCCCAACACCACCATGGCGGGCTGGCTTCTCCTCACCCTCAGGCCTGGTTCTCCCCCACACCCCCCACATTGGGCCCAGGCCCACTCCTCCCCTTCCCCCGCTGCTGTGGCCCTGGCCCCCTGGCCCTGTCGGTGCCCCTCACCCCCCCCAGCCCCTTGGGCCCTGTGGGTGGGGTGGGTGCAGGCTGCCTGCTGTAGGCTCTGGCAGGGGGTGGGGCCAGCACCCCACCACTGCATGCATTCCTGGCAGGGCAGGGGCCCGTGCCTCCTAGATCTGTGGGTGGTGGGCTTCCCCTCCCTCCTACCCTCATGCTGGGGCCTCCGCAGCCCAGTGGCCGGGACCCAGCAGGGCAGAGCAGGGCTGGGAAGCCCTTTACCACTACAAGCTCTATGCTGCCCTGGCGATGTGCTCCCTGCCTGCCCTGCAGCAGCGAGGGGCACAATCCTGTGCTGCTGCCCCTGCCTCGCCAGGGTGACGTGGGGCTTGGAGTGGAAAGGAGCTTCCCTGCCAGGTCCCACCCACTGGGCTGCAGAGGCCTGGGGGCGGGGAGGGCAGCACAGGGAGAGCCTGACCCCACAGCGAACAGCCTGCACCCGCCCTGCCCCCACCCCATGCACAGGTCTGGGGGGCATGGTTCCTCCCTGCCTTTCCTTCCCTGCCCCCCCCAGGTGAGTGCACGCAGCAGTGGGGAGCCTGCCTCCCCCCTCGCCCCCAGCTCTCTGGACAAGCCACCCACAACCCCAACACACTCTCCGCCAGGGCCCTGTGGCCACACATTCTGACCCCAGGCTCCAAGCCCCACGCACTGCCTGGCTGGGCAGCAGCCCCAACCCTGCCCAACTCCCTCTCTCTCTATGGGGGCCTCAATCCCCACTCCCCCCTGCCAGACTTACTTGCAGGAGCTGCTCTCCGGGCTGTCTGGTGGCCAGCACATGGCACTCCTTGCCTGACTGCCTTCCTCCTGTGCCCTCCACCCCTTGCAGGCTGGAACTCTGCCAGTCTGCAGAGAGCTCTTTCAGAAGTGCAAAATCTTCATGTTTCTCTGTTAAAATGATAAATCCACATTTTCTCTGTTTTTCTGTGGGAAACGGATAACCAGGTCCCTGATGATTACTCAGTAGTGATGTTAACTGGGGATGTTAGGTTGCAATAATTATAAATAGTTTGTTATGTAATACGTCTGTGTTGGCTTAGACTGGCTTGTACAGTGTTTTTGCTAGAGGGACAAAAAGTTGCTGATAGACATTACGATGGCTTCACAATGCTTCATAATTGTTATTTGAGTTTTTATTTGATAATTTTGTTTAATGTTTGTTTACATTGTCTTATAACAAAATGAATGAATAAAGCAGGAATTGCACATCCCTAGCTTTTTTCCTGGATAAGGTCCCAATTCAGTAAAGCAACTAAATATACAAGCTTAATTTTAATCATGTGAAGTGTGCTTTGCAGATTTTGGCCTGCACGAGGTTACACAGAGCTATTTTTCTAACATCCTATGATCCTATGAACATGCATTGCATCTTTCTAACAATATTGGATGCTTGCACATACATTGAAAGGATATATGTATGCAGGCTGTGCAGAATTCATAATATTCAAGTTTTCATTTCTTGGCTTCATATCTTGTTTTGTAGTAATTAACAAGAATGGACCTTATGTGCGGAAGGCAGATCTGTTTAGAAACTGTTAGACTCAGCTCAACTTGACTAACAAGAGCCATGATTGATGCTGAATAAAGAAAGTAGTGCGGTGAATTAATTTCATTCTATGTCGCCCATAAAACTAT
This sequence comes from Alligator mississippiensis, assembly GCF_030867095.1. NCBI lineage: Eukaryota > Metazoa > Chordata > Crocodylia > Alligatoridae > Alligator > Alligator mississippiensis. The sequence continues at coordinate 228,731,388 of NC_081827.1, read as the reverse complement.
AAATAATAAATTATGTTGTAAAAAAATGTAAAATACTTTTCGAAGAAGCAGAGAGCAGTTTTATTTCAGTGCTTTTCTAAAATCATACAACACATTTCTTACTGAGGACAAGGATACCAGCTGAGGGAATTGGGAGTAGAGCTAGACACTCTTTGGCAACTTAAAATAGATCATTCGGGATTATGCCAAACAGGAACGGTGCAGAGCAGTGAACTGTAAAGAATAAAATACAAATGAGAGGTTAGCTGTGGTGCTGAGTTATATTAGATCCATGAAAGAGAGCAACACATACTCTGCATGTGGTACTAGTCTCTAAGGCTTTGTAGAAAAGAATGAATATTGATATCTACAGAAAAAAATTCTCCTTCTGGCCCCCTGCTTGACTAAAGAATACAGATTTGACAGTTGACTTAAAGAAGACACTTTTGGGTGCAAGTCTTTTTACTTCCAACATAGCTATGTGCCACAGGGGCAAGGGAAAGCATTTTAAATATTAAAGGAAAGGTATGGAACATTTGTGGCTTGTGGATCATTATCGTTTTCAGTAGTTCTTCTGCTTCCCCACATTTAAAGCACTTATTTTAAATGACAGCATTTTCCAGGACTGAAAATTATCTCCTGAGAGCCGTTTTACAGCGCTGGGGAGTGTGCAAGTGCTTCACTGGCTTTGACATTACTCTGTATCCCCTACCCTGTTCATGTTGCATTTTTACTAATGTAAAACAGTTTCCACCATGTGCTTCACCAAATATTAGTAACTATTTTAGTGGTTCTTTTTTCTTCCTTCCCTCCCCCTCCCCCCAGTGCAATCAGAGGAATGGACATTTTGAACCAGGCTTTAAAGACTAACAAGAGATGGTGCTCAAAGATGCTAGCATTTGAGTGTTCACATACCCTCTTAAGAAGGGAGTGGGGCTTATATTCTTTGGCAAAAATGCAAAATATAAAACTACTGCATTGCACAGGTAGTAAAACCTGCTGTGAGAACAGTTGGGGCATTTTCTGGGATGTGGAGGAGGAGCAATGCTGTTCCTGATATAATGTGAAATGGCACTTCAGGCCTTTTTGTTATTAGCTGTTTTTGGAAAGTTCTAAAATGACTTAATGGAACCGTGAAGTGTTTTTACAATAATTAAGATAAAGGTTTTTCCAGATGATAATTAGCCTGCATCTCCAGGGCAAGTCATTGAAAATAAGTTATTTCAGGGAAGGTATTTTTGTATTGGCGATTCTGAATATGTTCTCTAGAAACGGTCTTGTAGATATTAGTTTACTGGTGCTGCATATATTTAGTATTCTTTGATTTTAAAGCTCTCAATCTAGTAATATGTCTGTCCTTCCTTCCTTCATTCATGTCAGTGTTTGAGCATTTAAAGGACAGAGACTGTTTACGTTTTCTTAACTCTATTTTTAAAATGTAGATATGGAAAAGCAGATGCCTTGCTAATTGCCTTGCATGTATGTGGTCTGTTGGGTTAAACCAAATTGTCAAAATAAATCAGTTTCATTCAGTTTGTTCATATGTCTAAAAGGGTTTTACTGGTTTCCTTTTCTGTCAGCAGTCGGGTATGTGGTCTTGTGTTTATAAGTGTGTACACGTTGTAAAGCCACAGAGGGCCTTTGAATGTTGTGTATCAATAGTTTAAACATTATTGCTAGCAATGGCCTGCGTCTCTTCTGAGTCACATCAGCCAATGAGCGTGTCAGATTTTATAAGCTCAGCAGTCGTGGACCTGGTCAGTTATGGGATAGGAGATGTCAAAGGAAAAAACAATGTGCTCCATGCAGTTGCACTGGCGTTCTTAGGATGTAGAAGTCTGTCACTTCTGAGACAATACCACATCCTGGGTTTCGAGGCTGGTATGCTGCTGAAGGAACTGTAAAGTTGCTGTTCTCTTTGGAGTAGCTTTGGTCACTTCAGATTCGTTCTCTGGAAAGAACAGGTGCTTCCTTTGGTATCTCAACCACATTGTAATTTGCTTAATTTACATTTTGACCACTTTAAATTCCCTCTGCAAATTCAGATGGAAACAGTGTTGTTATACAATGCAGGATTGCTTTTTACTGTCAAAATGAACTATGAGCTCAGAATAAGATTCTCCTCTTCTAAATGGCCTAGGCAGAATCAGGGCTTGCTTTTTTCCCCCCTTAATTTTATATTATGTTAGTTAAAATTAATGTTTAAGGCAAAATTTTTGTGTTGAATGACCCCCACAGCCTGATCAGAGGTTAAGGTTGGCATATAAATTGATTTAAGTCCAAATTTCAGCTGTTCCAGTCAATGTATTTTAACTAAAACAGTAAGTACAAAGACAGTCTTTCTTCATGATTCGGTATTATTATTATACAACTTCTTTTCATTGACAGAATTTAATTAAAAAAGGTTACAAACCTGGCCAGGACACTGTCTTACATGTTCCAGGCCAGGAGAGCCTGGAAACTGAGGAATGTAGCTGAGGCGCGCTGAATGGCTGCTTAGCTGAGCAGTTCTGTTACTATAGTTTTTGTTTTTAATCAAAAAATGGCACTTTCATGAGCTTCCATCCTAATTATGGCTGTATTTTGTCGTAACGGGTCCCTTTGGGGATTAGTTTTTAGTTTTTCCATATAAAAATTACCTTTCAACTTTCAGGGAGCAATGCTGTATAGTTTTTGAAAGAGGAGTATACATTGTGATTTTGTAATTTATGTTCTAATGTGCAGTGTAGTGTTTTAGGGTTTGCTTTTTAAAAAAATCTGAATCCTTATTGTATTGCATTCAGAGCAATGTTGTAATGAAGTGATTTATGCCTTCCTTTAATTGCACAGAGCCAAGACTATTAAGAACACAGTGTCTGTGAATCTGGAGCTGACTGCTGAGGAGTGGAAGAAAAAATATGAGAAGGAAAAAGACAAAAACAAGGCCCTGAAAAATGTTATCCAGCATCTGGAAATGGAACTGAACAGGTGGAGAAATGGTAAGAAACAAGGAAGTAGAGTGAATTTAGATGTTTCATAACTTAATCACAGAACAAACATTCCTACATGTTTTAATGGCACAAATACAACAATTTCAGCTATAATTTTGAATGGCAAAAAGAAGACTTTTGACTTGATAATACATTTTCTTCATTTCATATCCCTAGATAAGACAAAATCAGATTATTATGGAATATAAGGTGCACTAATACCATTTTGGTATGTACCCTGTGGAAGCCTGGGTTTGAGTCATGGTAACTGAAAATTAGTTGTAGTACTCTAGATCACAGAGTACTGAAGGTTAAATAGCTTGCCATGAAGAGAGTTTTGTTCCAGCGTACCGGTATTGGAAAAGGAAGCAATAAATCCGGTTAAAAAGTGACAGTTGTTTAAGGATGTTAGCGTGGCATCTGTACAGATTGTACTAGTCTCTAAACTGTACTAAAGACTTGCGTAATTTCATGAGCATAGAATTTGCTCTGCTTATCTGTGGAAATGCGTGAAAACTCATGTTTGTGAGTTGGGGGACATAGATGTGAGTAAAAGAGAACAAGGGCTTTAGGTTGTAGCCGTGTTGGTCTAAGGACATAGGCAGACAAGATTCCTTGGGTGAATTTGGTATCTTTTATTAGACTAACCCAAATAGTTGGAGAAAAGTTATTAAGCAGGCTTTCGGGTTCAAAAACCCTTTGTCAGGCTAAGGAAGTTTCAGCAGTTGGTGTGTGCTCTTCCTGGATGGAAAGAGAACAATGCTTTTGTGTTTCTCAGTGTTCTGGTTTATTTTGATCGGTGTTCCCACTCTCTGAACCACTATGCTACAATGGAATAATAATTCCTTTTCAAAAAGCAATTTTAGTTCACAGAATAGATTATTCTAATGGCCTTTTTTGTTTTAAGATCACTCAGTTCTCTTGTACATGCTTGCTGCATGCAGGTGCCTTTTGAACAGCAGCAACAATAGCTTACTCTTATGCCTAGGCCAGTTTTGAAGGTTGCTGTGCTTTGTAAGAGACCAGTCTCCTGATGTGGGAAATGGCATTTTTGGCACAGTGTAGCAGGCAGGGTTATATGAACCACTTAACTGAATTAACTCGCTGAAAATGAAAACAATTTCCGGTAACTTTGCCATGGTGTAAGTGATCAATCATAACTACAATTATGTGGTCTCTTCTCTGTTACTCCATAATGAACAGGAAATTATGTTGTCATTGTTTGCCACTATCAGCCAGATACAGACTTTTACTGGTATAAGTAATCGAAAACCAGTCTACACCCATAACAGAACAGAAGTTAGGTATTACATAGGTTGATTTAAAAATAGTAAAACCCAGTCTAAGATTTGCCCTGCCCACCAAAGGGTGAATGTGTGGTCTGTTCACTACCAATCTAAACTACACTACTTACAGAAAACCACGCAACTTAGATGGAGTCCATCTCAGGCTTTTTGAATGTCTGTACCTAACCTTTGTGTTCAACTGGAATATTACATTCATGCAATTGTGTGTCAGTTATATGGTAAACTGGTATATGGTACAACGTGTGAAATTTGTAGATAAAAAACTAATTATAAGACCATTTTTTCCTTTAAGACTCCTAGTGGAGTTTTCACTGCTGCTTATTACAGTAGTTAAAGGAGCATAGTAACAATTCTTAAAACTATTCTATTACCTTTTTTCCCAGTTAAATTGATATAAATGTAGAAGAATTACATTGAAGTCAGCAAGTTCTCTGGCTTTACATTTGTGTAGCTGAAGGCAGAATTTGATCTCTAAAATTCCCATAAAAGTTGTATTTTTTGACTACATCAGAAACATCTAGAATTAAAAAAATGTGCACAACAAAATTTGGAACTAAATCAGTTTATTGTAGCTAGTTGCATTGAAAGCAGTGTATATTACCTTTCATGAGTACTAAAATCACATGAGGTCTGGGAAAAGGAAAGCAGACAGAATACCCATAAAGTGATTTTTTTTTTATTAACTTATCAGTTTCTGTCATTTAAAAGATCACTCTCTTTCAGCCATGGGTTTTTGCTCTTTAGTGCCTCCAGAATTGCTGCATATTTTCTACGTGTGAGTTTAGCAGGAAAAGAGGCAGTCCATTAGTACTGCCATTAGAAACTGTCGCCTGATCTGAAGATTCACCACCTGCCTGCCCTCCTGTGGCTTTTAGATGGAATTTCTGTGGAGAGCTCCAAATAACCCTGTTCAGAGTACCATAAAGAACAAAATTGCGGCTGTGGCTGTATGGTTTAATTCATGAAACTGGGTAGACAGAGGGGGGTAGGGAAAGAAGGTAACTTGGTAGGTGGCTTTTGTGATGGAAATGTTAATGAGTAGGTGCCAATTTAAAGGCTTTCATCTACTCACAATTTTGACATTGTAATGGATGGTGCTTGTTTTTCATTAAAGAGAAAAAAGTTGAATCAAGTATGTAAAAGAAAGGGAAGTACTAAAGGATTATAGACAAGGGTCATTTAAAAAAAGAAGTGTGTATCATTTGAGTCTAGTGCTAGCATCTAAATGTTAATTATATGCTACATGAGCAAACACTGAACATAGAAGGTAAATAAATGCAAGCCAGTGATTTGGCGTGAGGGATGCGAGTCAAAAGATAGATGTCTTACCCACTTAATAACTCTGGTTTTAAATACACATACAATTTTCAGTGGGCTCATTAAGAGGCAACCCTTTTTGTCTTTAATGAAAGCAGAAAAAATAAAATCTTTATCATTTTCAAATGTTCCTCTTCCCTCCTTCTCTTTAGAGCCGTCTTCCTTATTAGTTACCTAGCGATAGCTTTCTGTGGCCTTCTCTGGAGACTCAGGCCACTTCAGTGCAGGGAATATTTCTCCATTAGTGCTTTGGAATTGCCATGGAGACGGTTTGCCTGATGTTGGTCTTCTGTAGTGCTGGGAATTTATAATCCCCTCATGTGCCTGTATGCTTGATTCTGTGTTTACTAAATGTCACTTTCTAAACGCCTTTTCCATCCTAGAAAGATGGGAGTGTTTTTAGAATAAGGGACATGGATACATTGCTGTTGGCTGAGTAAACACTGTTTGTAACATACTATCCTATTTTTTTCATCTACCAATATGCCCCTTTTTCTGTTTCATTTGTCTTTCCCAGTTACAGTTTATTTGCATTCAAAATATATTATTGATTATTTGATGATTTGAATAGCATTGATTGGTGGAAGGCAGAAACAAAGATGTGATCCCAGTTCCCACTGAAATCATTGGATTAGGCACATACATATCCTGTGTATTAGGATTGAAAGGATATTGTTATAAAACTTCGGACAAAAATTTAGCCTTTTCTTCATATAGCAACCTGAAAGGAAACATTTCTGATATTTTAAAAAAATTGAAACTTCTTTTTGCAAATATATTTCTTGTTGTAGCAAGACACACTGCCTGAGAGGCAACTTCCAGGGCATGCAGGGGCTGATTGCAGGCTTACCTGATAGGAGAGGGCCAGGCTGGAGCTAGATCAGCCCAATGCCTGAGTCCGTGAGCCTGGACAGAGAATTTCTCTGCAGGAGGACTCCTGATTGGCCTAAGGAGGTCGGGGATGTAGAAAGACTCTGCAAACCCAGGAACTAGAGAATATTTCCTGGTACAGAAAAGAAAGGGTTTATGCAGGCAAGGGGCCTTTGTTTTACGTTGATAATGTTTTTTGAGTTGCAAGGCTTGAGCCCCACTGAAGAGAGGGCTCAAAGCCTACCGAGAATTCCCCTAGCTCAGAGAAGAGGCTGAGTGGGGACAGAGAGCAAGGGGATCGTGCCAACCAGCCCAGAGAAGGAAACTGAGCAGGGCACAGAGGGTTCCCCAGCCCAAAGGACAGTCAGAAAAGGGAGCAGAGCTAGAGGAGGGCCAAGTAGGCCCAAAGGGTTCCCCAAACCAGAGAGTGACTGTGGGAGGGACTAGGGGCCTGAGGACCCAGAGATAGAGGGCAGAGAGGGACTCAGAGGGTCTGAGAGTCCTTAAAGGGCTAAGGAAAGCAAACAGCGGACATGAATAATACCTGCAAGGCTTGTGTTGTGGTGTAGGGGAGGGATGGAGCCACACAATTTGCCCTTTACTGCCAGGCTGAGAGGGCCTGTTTCACCAACTGAGACTAGTGAGGTCCATGAGGAACCTGCTGAGGAGTTGATTGGACTCAGGTTCTCTGTGTAAGGCCCATGGGCAGCCTCCCTTAACTTCAATAACGATAAGGTGTGGCAGATGAACAGCCACCAGGTAGGAGTCATACAGCCACCAGGGGCTTCATGGCCTCCTTTGTGGCTCAAATCTGCTATACTTCTGTAGGATTCTCATACATAGTGCGTCAGTTTTGGAAACAAAGGGTACATCTACACATCGCCTTATGTCACTATAGCAATGCAGTACATTGCTATACGACATGCTATGGTGACATAGCGATCGTGAGTCTACATGTGAACAGCAGCTACTTTACCGTAGCAGCATGCTCCCCTGTTTTAGTGTGCCACTGTGGCGAAGTAGCAGCTAAAACTAAACCATGCACCACATGCATGGCACAGTATGGGCAGTTACTGTGCAAAAGGAAGAACTAAAGTACAGTGCAGTAACAATGTCACTGTAGGGTGACGTGTAGACATGCCCAAACATACTGTTCTAGTGCCCAAAAGCTAGGCAGATTCTAATGTTCCTTATTGTTCTGAATGAAATACAAAAGCTAAGCTAGTGACAGAAATGGTGAAAAATGTGTTAGATTTAGTAATATTTTGGGATTAATCATCTCATGGGTCTCAATAAGTTAGACAAAGACTATTTTTAAGATGTTTTATGCCAATAATTTTGAATAGCGAATGTTTCTGTACACAATTGCCAGGAGCAGTTGCTAGTTAACATTTATTTTCTGGAACCAAATATTTTTGTGTTCATATAAATGTGGTTGTTCCCTAGATGGAATTTTAGTTACACCCCAAGCAATATGTATGGCATTTAGCAATGACAGGAGTTTTCCCATCAGGTTTTAATGAATTTAGATTCAGCTTTTAGTGTAAAATACTTCCCTTTCTTTCTTCTCTTGTTTTAAAAAATATTTTGAAGGAAAAAGTATAAGAAGAACATCCTGTCTCCCAAGTACTGGGAGTATACAGCTGATCTCAGTTACTTAATGTTGGTACTCAGAGGTACAATTGAATATTGTTGGTTTTTCTTTATATGCGTCTTTATATCTTCTGAATCAGGAGTGTCAAACTCACCTTGTGGGCCAGATGAGTGGTGTGAGGCCAGTCTGCATGTCCTATCCAACCCATGGACCTCCTCCCGCCTCCCTCTCCCCTAGCATACCTGATCAGGCAGCTGCTCCAGCCCTTCTGGGACCTGTGCTGTGTGTGGTGCAGATCCTGGAGTAGCTGGAGCAAGTGGTGCATGTGGCGCAGTCTGGCTGGAGTGGAAGCCACATTGCATGTGGTGGTCACCCTGACAGCTCCAGGATGGTGTTGCATGTGATGCTCACTCCAAGTAGTTTGGGATCTGTGCTGCCCATGGCACCTGCAGTGGGGGTCCAAGATTGGCTGTAGTGGGCTTTGTGTGCAGTGCATGTCCCAGAGTGGGTGCTGCCTATGGTGTAGTCTGGCTGGTGTGGCCACGTCTGCAGCACTGTTGCTGCTCTGGCTGGACTGTGCTGCATGTGACGCCTCTTATGGCCATTCCAGGATCCACACCACACACAGCAGGGGTCCCAACATGACCGGAGCAACCTGTGGATCAGGTATGCTGGGGGAGTGGGAGGGGAAGGGGCCTGTGGACTGAGTGTGGCCCATGGAATGCCCTGGGCATATGCCATGTCCTGTGTGGGTCTAATCAGACCCAGGTGCAGCACTGGGGACTGGATGGTGGGGCTTCATGAGCTGGATCTAGCCCATTGGCCATGTGTTTGACACCCCTATTCTAAGTCCTATATATCTTGTGTATCTTCCTAATGATGGTGGGAGGGAGAGGACAGTATTTGTCTGTGTGTTACATATATAATGCTTTATGGACTCTAAACTGAGGGTCTGTTTTTCATATTTACCCCGCTGTAAGCCCATGGAGCAATTCTAGTATAAAATGGATATGGGAGAAAGAAAAAAACCAGCAGACCCTTGTAAGTGTAATTTGTGAGATATCGAGGCTGTTCTGTGCTGTTCTGGCGGTATAAAGTAGCACTGAAACCACTTCATTTGGTTGACATGAGAGGGGAATCCATAGAGGATGTGTGTCTGCATGTGAGAGAGAGAGAGAGTGAGAGATTCCATTTTGTGGCATCAGCCACCCTCCCTATTTCTGTTGGCTTAGCAGTATGCTATTCTTATCCCTGAATATAGGAGGTCTAAAAGCCTGAACCTGTTACCTTTAGTCTGCTTTGAGTTGTGCCATTTTCTGGGCCATCCTAGATCAAAACACTGCAAAAGGCACCTATTCCTCTGCACACTAGGTGTTGCTCAGCCACAGCTGATGACCTGGCCTATAGTCCAGCCCTTGTTTTTAAACTGATACTACTTCCTGGGTTCTAATAGTGATGACACTAACCATTTCTTCTGTGGGTTCAAAGGAGAAGCTGTGCCAGAGGATGAACAGATCAGTGCTAAAGACCAGAAGAATCTGGAGCCATGCGATAACACACCTATCATTGATAACATTGCACCTGTTGTTGCTGGCATCTCCACTGAGGAAAAGAGGAAATATGATGAGGAGATTGCCAGTCTCTACAGACAGCTGGATGATAAGGTCAGAAAATTGCTTCTTTGAGTCTGCTCTTTATATGTAAATCCTGAGTGCAGAGTAGAGGCATTTGTTATCAGCGTTTCAGCTGTGGTGTGACTAACTGCATGGCACGGTAATAGTCTTGGACTTTGAGTTTTCTGTTCCTGGTGAGTCATCTTGAAAGCACTGGGCTCATCTGACATTTAAAGTTTCATATTTAATACGCACTAGCAGTCACAAATATTAGCTGGTCAGTTTTTATGTTGGGAGAAGTTTTGCATGAGAATCATGTAGCTGGAATTATTTAAAATGCCTGCTTTGGGTAGTAAGTAGAGTGCTTCTGGTACAGGGTTTATATGCTGGTCACAGATTCTGTGATTTCTGTATTTTTGTCTTTAGTGCCATCACTTTTTCTGTGTGGATGAGGAACCTTTCAGGATTCAAAGTAACACCTCCTCTTACAGATTGGTCTGGTTCCCCTGGCTGCAGCCATTTAACAACTTGCACCTTCTGCTCATAGGTTCATAGATTGTAGAGTTGGAAGGGACCACAATGGATCATCGTGTCCGACCCCCTGCCTCTGGCAGGAAAGAGGACCAAGGTCAGATGACCCCAGCCAGGTGACTATCTAGTCGCCTCTTGAAGACCTCCAAGCTAGGTGATAGCACCATCTCTCTTGGAAGCCCATTCCAGATCCTGTCCATCCTTACTGTGAAAAATTTCTTCTTAATATCTAACCTAAATCCCCTCTCAACTAGTTTACACCCATTATTCCTAGTCACTCCCTGGGGCGCCTTAGTAAACAGTGCTTCTCCTATTCCTCGTTGACCTCCCCTAATAAATTTATAGGCGGCCACAAGATCTCCCCTCAGCCGTCTCTTGTGAAGGCTGAAGAGATTCAGCTCTCTCAACCTCCCCCCGTAGGGTCTATCATGAAGGCCACTAATCATGCGAGTGGCCCTCCTCTGGACCCTCTTGAGATTCCCCGCGTCCCTCTTGAAGTGTGGCGCCCAAAACTGGACACAGTACTCCAACTGCAGCCTGACCAGTGCCGTATAGAGGGGGAGCATCACCTCCTTTGATCTATTAGTCATGCACCTGCTAATGCACACCAAAGTGCAACTGGCTTTGTTGATGGCCTCATTACACTGCCGGCTCATGTTCATCTTGGAGTCAGTTATGACTCCAAGATCCCTCTCTGCCTCTGAGCTGCTGAGAAGGACACTCTCCAACCTATAGGTGTGCTGGGGGTTCCTCCTTCCCAGGTGGAGTACCTTACATTTATCTTTATTAAATTGCATCCTATTTCTCTCTGCCCATTAATCTAACCTGTCCAGGTCAGCCGGAATCTGCTCCCTGCCCTCCGGTGTACTAACTTTGCCCCATAACTTGGTATCATCAGCAGACTTGGAGAGGGTGCTCTCCACACCCTCGTCCAAATCGCTGATCAGGATATTAAATAACATTGGTCCGAGGACCCCACTGCCCACCTTCCTCCATGCCGAGAAGGAACCATCCACCACCACTCTCTGGGTGTGGTCCCTAAGCCAGTTGGCCACCCACCTGACCACGTAGGCATCCACTCCACAATCTGCTAGCTTCCCAACCTCATTTTAAGGTTCAATGCAATTCTCATTGTATGCATCTACATGAGATGCTTACTGCGCAGTCATTTAGTACGTGTGTATAGGGATGCACCAATAAAGATTATTTGGGCCGATACTGATGGCTGATTATTAATGAGCCATGTTAGCCAGTACCAATTCAATTGCCAATATGCAACCTGGCAGCTTGAAGAACAGTGTCAGACTGGTAAGTTTGGTGGGGGGCGGTGCAGACTGAGGCCCCCTCAGTGAGAGAGGGAATGGGATAGGGGCAGGTGCTGCATAGCTGGGGTGGGAGGTAGGATAGAGCCATAAGCGGCTTGTTGGGGGGCTCAGGATGTATCAAGGCATCTCTGTGTGTATAAGCAAGTACTAAATGACTGCGCAGTAACCTGAGTTACTGTGCAGTAGGACTGATGAATGCCTTTTTTGTGACACTACTTAGTGTTGTGTCATGGTTTTTGCCATGTGACGCTACTGTGAAGTAGTATCGGGCTACTGTGCAGTCAGCATCTCATGTAGACGTGACCACTGTAATGGAAAGATTGCCATTAATTTTAGGGGCCTGCTCTAGTCCTTTTATGACTTGGTGAAGAGGTGAGAAATTTAAATCAGTCATCTGCCTTGCCATCTTAATGCAGTAAGGAAGGTTGCTACATGACAGGGTAAGAAACTGAGATGTGATGAATGTTACATTAAAGTTTAATAAATCCAAGATTATCGTTCAAGTTTTCTGGAGCCCTTGTCTTATCTGTGTCACTCTTCTAGAATGCATGCATCTTGGAGGACAGGAGTGTTTTTTATTGAAATTGCCATCACCACCATTATTGTCATTGGTACTTTATTGAGAGATGATAATAAAGTTCACTGAGCACTTTTCAGAATAAACAAATGTATTGGGCTTGGATAACAATAGAAAATGCAGAAGGTATTCAGAAGGATTTGGTGACTATAGTCAGTTTTGTTAGTGATGCCAAAAGATGAGAGGGTGTTTTGATAATTGCTTAAAAATGTTCCTAACCTAAAGATGTACTTTACTGGGGGCTTCTGAGATGCAAGGGAAATCATGTAAAAAATTTGCATTGCCTTGCTATCTGCTGATGGCTAAAAGTTCTTGGGCTCAGAAAAGTATGAATGGTTCTATTGGTCTTGTAGTGAGAGTGAATATTAAAGCTTAAACCTATGCCTTCCACTATGCTCTTGGACAAGGTACGGCCAGATACACAACAGTGTTTTCATCTCAATCTTTTGGTGTATTCACAAAACATCCATTGAACACCTTGATAAATTGCAGCTTTGGATAACTGCATAGTGTTTACATCCTGATAACAAAAGGGTTCAACTATCTTTTCACCTCTTCCCCACATAAGGCTACACAGAACTAATATTAATTATTTAAAGAACTAATTATAGATAGTCTTAGTCAGTTGTACAGTCTGAGACTTATTGCAGGAAGTATGAGAGAACACAATTCAATCAGCTATTCCAATTGTGTAGAATTAGAAGGTCAGCAGTTCTCCTAATATATACAATTTACTTTCATAGTTATGACTCCTGAGAATCTAGACTTTGCATGTACAGTAAATATGAAAGACTATTTTAATGTTGGCGATGAGTTCTGTGTACTGCTCTCTATCCAGCCTAGCCATCAGAATAGAGATGCACCAATATATTGGCAATTGGCTTTTTTGCCCGATGTAGCTGATAATGTCACCAATAAATGCTGCATGCATGTGTGCAGCCGCAGCATGCACACAGCCAGGAATGGAGCCCAGCAGCTTGGAGAGCAGCATCTGGCCAGTAAGTCTGTGGAGGGGAAGGGGTGTGTGGTGGGGAGAGCAGATTGAGGCCTCAACAGTGAGGGATGGGGTGGGGCAGGGGCAGACACTGCCCAGCCAGGGCAGGGCATGGGATGGAGCCACAAGTGGCTCATCTAGGAGGTGGGGGGGGGCATAAGTGGAGGGCAGCTCCTTGCCACAGCGCGCACCCCCGGAGGAGGTATGGGGGGGATGCATAGCCTCCAGATTTGTGTGCCAGGTGAGGGTGGGCTGCCCGCTGTAGGCTTGGGGCCAGGGGCTGCGCAGGCCTTTTCCCAGCAGGGGGCTGGGTTGGGGCTGCGCTTGGGGTGGATGGGAGTGCGGGGGGTGGATGGTGGCAGTGGTGGGGAGGGCTATAGACACCCCAAAATTATCCATAGCCACCCCTTCTGGTGCTGCTGCTGCCCACCCCAAGCACAGCCCTTGCCCAGCCACACTGCCTGGAAGAGGGTAGTGCAGCCCCTGGCCCCGAGCCTGCAGTGGGCAGCCTGCCCTCACCCCACACACAAATCCAGGGGGCACATGCCCCCATGCCTCCCCTGGAGGTGTGCACAGTGGCGGGGAACCCCCCCCTGGACAAGCTGCCTGTGGCTCCATCCTCTGCCCCAGCTGGGCTGCCCCTGTCCCTGTCCGTGCCCCCTTCGTCCCTCAACATGGAAGCCTTGATCTGCACCCCCCACGCCCCTTCTCCCCTACGGACTTATCGGCTGGATGCTGCTTTCCATACTGCTGTGCTGCATATTGGCTATTGGATTGGTATCGACCGATATGGCTGGTTAATAATCTGCCATTGGTATCAGTCAAGAAAATCTTTATTGGTGCACCCCAACATCAGAAGTCAATCAATTGTTTAGGATGCTTGTCAGTAAAACTCAAAGAATTCCAGTTGGCTTTAATGAGACACAAAAACAGCCACTTTGATCTTGAGAGTTGTTTTAGAAATAGATGTATCCTTTCTCCACAAGAATGGAGGAGACTGGCTTCATCAGTTGCCAGGATTGTCATTAATGTTGAATCCATGTGCCCAAAGAATATATACAATGGAATTAGACATCTCTCTTTCTGCTTCTGTGTTCAGCAACAGTTTCTAACCCCAAGGGTGTTGTCTTAACTAAGAACCTGAAATGCCAATAAAATTGGTTGCCTGGAGATGCAGTAGCCAGACATTTGTTTCCTTCAAGGTCTTTGACCGAGAAGGAAAGATGAAAATTTAACAGACAAAATGCCTCCGTTTCCTGTTTTCTTATGACATATTTTTTGTTTGTGGTGTTCACAGCTAGTCCTAATTTTTTTTTTATTTAATAAGTCTATCTTCACTTAGAATAGAGCCTACATTTCTATTTTATATTTCTATAGAATGTGACATCCAATATGTTTACAGCTAATGAAACATTAGAAAATAAAGTTGTTATAATAGGACTGTTGACAGATCCTTCCCTGTAAAATACTTCAAATTTAGGGATCTTTTCTGGTCTCTTTCAATGTGTGAAGAGAAGAGTTGGATATAGATATATATTTAGAAAAACTTTAAAATGGAATCATCAGCTTTAGCACTGAAAGTATTGTGTTCTCCAGTTGTTATAAACTGACAAAAGTTGCAGGTGCAGCTACTTACCATTTCAGTATCATAGTCATGATCTCAGGCAAGCCTGGTTAACTGCATGCTATGATTTTTATTAAAAGACTACTAAACACTTTTGTATTGGTATTACCACATATCTCTGTCTTCTACTTCTTTTCCCCCCTTTCCTACTATTTAAACTTTGACTTGCTTTATTTTCTTTGTTATGGTATTACTGTTATATGGATTCCAAAAAAGAAAGACTAAAGATTTCTAAGCAAAACTACATATAGAAATATTTTCAATTCCATTGCAGGATGATGAAATCAACCAGCAGAGCCAGTTGGCTGAGAAACTAAAACAACAAATGTTGGATCAAGAGGAGGTAAAAAAAAATTATAGTATTAGTTGTACAGCTGCGTGTGTCATATTTACTGGCTAAAATTCATTTGGATGAGAATTGCCTGTGTGACAGATGGAAAGGTTTAAACTTTAAGTTTGTCTGCTAGAGTTGAAGCCCAGGTAGCTCCATAACAGGTATGCCATAGTGCTGTCTGTTAGGTAGAAGACATCAGTGTAGGAGGTTTACCAGCATTTTTCACTGTTTAAAAACGTTTTTCAAAATGTTCGTATCTTGCAAGGTGCCACACCCAGGCAGATATTAGCCTATTGCCTAGTTTCCTTAGGACTATGGACCTTTATAAAATTATGAACACTGGTGAACCTGTATTCAAGCATTACTAAATGAGGCACAATTATTTAGTGCAGTGATTCTCAACCAGGGGTACTGCAGCACCCTGGAGTGCCTTGAGATCCTTTCAAGGGTGTCCCATGGTGCTGCTCAATGTTAGCTCTATTAGGTGAGCTAACATGATTCACAGGATAAACCCAGAGATTTCAAATAGGAATCCACAGTGTTAACAACATTCTGCCCCATTGTTTTCTTTCTGAGTTCTTTGCAACAGAAGAACTACTCTGTTAATTTTCCATAACCAAAAAATGAGTGAAAACTATGAGTTAGCATTTTTCAGGGGGTGTCTCCAGGGCTTCAAATCTAAAAACGTTGAGATCCATTGGCCTAGGGAAAAGTGTGAGATTGAGAATTGGATATTCTTGCGTTTTCATTTTGGAGTTGCCTCTGATTTTGCTCTGAGGCTTTGGAAGGATCAGTTAATCTCTCTTTATATCAATGTTTCTTTTGTAAAGGAATCCTTGCCGTATATAAATGAGAGTGAGGATCCTTACTTCAGTCACAGATATTATATAAATTAATACTGATTTACTAGGGGCAGACAAGTTTCCTTGGGTGAATTTGATATCTTTTATTAGACCAACCCAAATGGTTGGAGAACAGTTATTAAGCAAGCTTTCGGGTTCAAAAACCCTTTGTCAGGCTAAGGAAGTTTCAGCAGTTGGTGTGCGCTCTTCCTGGATGGAATGAAAAGTAAAGAAGCCAGGGGCTGGGCTGGGCGGGGGAGTCAGTTGCCAGGCAGATTGTAATGTATCAAAAATCCAGTGTCTGTGTTTAGTCCCTGATCTCTAGTATCCAGCAGGTTGATGAAATGGAGCTCATAGGCTCGTCTCTGGGAAGTGTTGTGTAAGTTTCCCTTGAGGATCAGGACTGAGAGATTAGAGAGAGAGTGGCCCTCCTGTGAGAAATGTGCCCCCACCAGTAATTGAGTGTTTCTGTCTTTGTTGGATTACCGGTGTGCATTCATTCTGGTGCGCAGTTGTTGTCTGGTCTCTCCTACATATTTCCCATCAGGGCATTTGGTGCATTGGATGAGGTATATCACATTTCTGGAGGTGCAGCTGTAAGATCCTGGGATGCTGATGGCTCTGTTGTGGGGTGTAGTAATAGCGGGGGTGGTGGAGATGTGTTGGCAGGTTTTGCATTTCTTGTCCTGGCACGGTCTGGATCCGTTTGGTGTGTTCTGGGCTTGAGGAAGTTTGCTTCTGGTGATGAGGTTGGCGAGGTTCGGTGCTTGTCTGTAGGCTAGGATGGGTGGCTCTGGGAAGATCTTTTTAAGAATAGGATCTCTTTCTAATATGGGTTGCAATTTTTTGAGGATTTTCCATACAGGTTCAAGGGATGGGTGATAGGTCATAACCAGCGGAGTGCAATTTGTGGGTGTTTTTCTTCTGTACTGCAGCAGTTCTTCACGTGGTATCCAGGTGGCTCTTTCAAACGTGCGCTCTACCTCTCTGGAGGAGTGTCCTTACTGGGTGAAAGCCTTTTTAAGATTGGTGAGGTGGCAATCCCGGGTGTTCTCTTCAGTACAAATACGGTGGTATCTGAGGGCTTGGCTGTATATCACAGCTTTTTTGGTGTGTTTCGGGTGATTGCTGGTTCTGTGCAGATATGTATGTTGGTCTGTGGGTTTCTTGTATACTGTGGTCTGTATTTTACCCTTCTGGATACTGATTATTGTGTCTAAAAAGGGGATGTTGGTGCTGGAGTATTCTAAAGAAAGTCGGATGGAGGGATGGTGACTATTGAATTTCTGATGGAACTCAATCAGAGATTGCAGGTTCTCAGTCCAAATGATGAAGATGTCATCGATGTATCTTAGGTATAGTAAGGGTTTGATGGTGCAGTTCTTGAGGAAGTCTTCTTCCAGGTGGCTCATAAAAAGGTTGGCATACTGTGGGGCCATTTTAGTGCCCATAGCTGTTCCCATCATCTGGAGGAAGTGTTGATTATTAAAAGTGAAATTGTTGTGTGTGAGAATGAAGTGTATAAGCTCAGTAATATCTTTGGGTCTGTATTCTGGGTTGTAATCTTGTTCCTGTAGATATGTAAGGCAGGCTTGGATGCCATCCTGGTGTGGGATGTTGGTATATAGGCTGGTAATGTCCATGGTGGCTAGGAGTGTGTTGCTGGGAAGGTGGTCTATGTTTTTAAGTTTTCTGTAGCAAGTCTGTAGTGTCTTGGACAAAACTTGCTCTGTGGGTGACAAGCGGTTTTAGGATGGATTCAACAAAACCTGATA
Source organism: Alligator mississippiensis (assembly GCF_030867095.1). Classification (NCBI taxonomy): domain Eukaryota; kingdom Metazoa; phylum Chordata; order Crocodylia; family Alligatoridae; genus Alligator; species Alligator mississippiensis. The sequence goes on along the minus strand of NC_081827.1, from coordinate 228,713,737 downwards.
TTTCCTCAGTTAGGGTCCCATGGTTGGATATGATAGGTCTGCCAGGGTTCCCTTGTTTGTGGATTTTAGGGAGCATGTAAAAAGTCCCTGGGTTAGGTAGTGGGGGGGATCAAGGTCTGTAGTTTTTCTTGTAATCTTGATGGAAATGATTTGATGGTATTGTTGAGTTTTTTTGGTGAAAAGGGGAGTAGGATCTTCTTGTAGTTCTTTGTAGTAGGTGGTGTCAGAGAGCCGTCTCTTGGCTTCCTTTATGTAATCCTCATGGTTTAGGATGACTATGGCTCCTCCTTTATCTGCTGGTTTTATTACTATTTGGTGGTTAGATCTTAGAGATTCTATGGCCTTTTTCTCTCGTAGAGAGAGGCTGTGGTGGCAGCGTGCGTTGCTGATTATTTCATTGTTCATTCTTTCCCTGAAGTAGTCAATGTAGTGGTCAAGGTTAGGGTTTCGTCCACTGCGAGGTGTCCAATCTGATGGTTTTTTTGGGCTTTTTGGCATTGATCCTTTCCTGAATGTTGTCAGAGGATGAGTTGTTGTTGGGAGTGGGTTCAGTTTGGTTGTGGAAATATTCTTTGAGGCACAGACGTCGGAAGAATTCTTCTAGTTCTCCACATAGAAGTATTTTATTAGGGTATTTTTCTGGACAGAAATTTAGGCAGGACAGATTTTTCAGTTTTGGTAAGTGTGTGTGTGGAGAGACTGATAATATTTGTGGGTTGGTTGCTGCTTGCAGTTTCATCAAGTCTGAGGTTGGAAGGTCATAAGGTGTTGGTGTTGTTCCTCTGATGGTTGTTTTGTGGCTGGGGAGCTTGTTCTTGGAGTAATTTGTTCCATTTCTTCTTTTTATGTAGGATGAATGGTGTAGAAAGTTTTTCGTAGTCTCTTTGTATCCACTGTATATTGTCAGGGAACATGCATGGATTTCTATCTTTTAAGTTGTTGTAGTGTATGACGATTTCCTTCCTGAGTTGGTCTCTTTTGGAGTAGAGTAGGTGAAGTAGATGATTTCTAATTTTCTCTGAAGTTCTTCTGCATAGCTGGGAAGCATATTTGGAGTTGTGTGCAGTAGTCAGGGGATTGTAGATGTTTAGTCCTCGGGGAATGAAGTTGTGTTTCTTGCAAAGGCTTAGAAAATATATGTCGCTGTTGAGTCTGGCTTCTTTCTTTTTCATGTTGTACAGTTGTACTGATTTACTAGGTGCTTTGAAGATGTTCAATACTTCAATAATAAATGCTGAATTATTTTTATTGAGTTCCCTGAATGTACCTCTCCTACTTAGAGAATTTGGATAAACTGGAAGAGAAATTAAAATGTCTTGTAATCAATTAGTCTTGCCATTTTTGCTGTACTTGCTTTTGCAGTTTACCCAACTTTGCAGGTTTCTCATGGATCAAATTCTTTTACTGTATCGTAACCACAGACTAAATGTAATACCACTGTAGTCTAAGCAGTGCATACTGACAATTTGCACCAGTACAACAAAGCAGATATAGCCTCTGCGTTATCTTTTTCCTTATTTTTGAGAGTATCCTCTAGTTATATCTGTACACAGTTTCTAGCTTTCTTGCTTCACGTATAGAAAACATACCTTGTTTAACTCTGCCCGTAGAAGTATTTTGTGAATGGCTCTTCTTTGGTTTAATCTGTTATTCAGAGTAGTTGATATAGTTTTAGACAGGGTCACATACAATTTGGTGGGTGCGTGAGGTTGGTCAGATCATCATAGGTGATGGGTTCCATGCGTTTGAAGGTTCTCCAGTTTGTTTACACTATTCTTGTCCCTTTTTAAGGCTTGATTGTTAATCACAGTGAGCTTTTTCTCTACAAATTACTCTAAGCATCTTCACTCATCATAAGTTAGTTCAGATGGTGCTGATTACCTTCACTGAGATAGCTCCATTGTGAGCAATTACTAGTGGCCATTTCATAGCAGAATGACCATATTGAATTTTACCTTTCCAGCTGTAGGAAACAATACTCAACAGATGTTTGTCTTCAAATTCTTTACAAAATTTTCTGTAAGTTGGGGAATTTTTTCATGACGGGGAGGGGGCAAGAACAGGAATGAAGGAGGAAAGATCAGAAAAGGCACAGAGTTCTGTAACTGGAATTTGGTTTTCACTTTGTCTTGAGTGCTAATCCCTACACTTTTTGCTAGACTATATGTCTCCAAAAATAAACTTCTTTCCTCTTCCTTTTGTGTAATAGCTGCTAATACAGTTGTAACTATATTCAGAAAATTATCCTCTCCTGGTTGCTAAATAAGGATGTCCAAGCATTTTCCCTAGGTACAGAACTGGCTTGTAGTAGAGGCAGATATTTTCTGTTTTCAAAACCAGTTTTTGCTCTTTGTAGTGATTTTTACCTTTTATTCAGTGGTAATCTATTGGTATTTTATGACTCCAAATGAGATGTTCATTAGAAAAAGTTGATACTGTCTCTTAACTAGAACAGAAAAGGAGTGCAATGATGTTCCATCCATTAGCATTATTTTCTGTTACCCTCCAACCCCCTCGTCCACTCCCCATAAGGATAAGTCATCCTTCCCTTTTGGTCACTTCTTATTGGGTATTTGAATTTTCTTGTCTGAAGCTTAAAAGTAAATACATCACTTCACAATAATCTTCTCCCACTGTTTCAAAACAGGATCCTAGTGCTCTTTGGGTTTGTCGTGGAAACACACAGAGTACTTTTGGGTCAGGTCAGCAGAAGCTTTTATTTAAAAGAAACTACAGCTGTAGGGGGAGTTCCAAAGTGACATGGATTTCCCAAGCACTTGGAAGGGGTCCCCCCCCCCAAGAGCAAAATCAGGAGGCTTATATACTTTTTAACAGTCGCTTACAACTCACGTGATCATATAGTGAAATTAGCATGAAAAGCGGCTATAATATTACTTCATTATTTCTTTCCTGTAATCAGGATGGGAATTTATGGGGGAGGTGAGGTTAGTTCACAAACCTCCTTCTTGCACCTGGAAATCTACTTTGTACATACTTTTTTTCTACCTTCAAGGCCGCGGTGAGCGAAGCAGTTGCAGAAGAGTTACAAAGAACAAACACTTGCCCTTATCTGTTCTACTGTACAGAGCCAGCAATTCTACACAAAGCGGTTATGTCATCTTATAACTAAAATAATCAAAGTTTAAGGCATATATTTTTTCTGATTCCACAGCCCCCCCCTTTGAGACTATTTAGTCTCACTTTAGCCTTAAATTTCCATTCTCATGAGCCCCTCTATTTCATCATGCAGCCTTTCATGTTTTCTTTCAATCTGCTCACACTTTTGTAACACCATTATTCTAGACTCTGCTGTGGGTTTTCTTGCCTTACTAAAGCTTCTCCTGCTGGCTTTCACGCAGCAGAAGATCAGTTGCACTAAGACATAGAACATTATCAGAACTATCAAAACAAACAATATTCCATACAGGATTTTCTTGCCAAGGGCCCCGAAATCTGGGAGCCAGGAGGTTAGCCAAGACCACATTTCTTCTAGACCCCAGTCAGTATTTTCTGAGACCACTTGATGTAAGACCCTTAACTGATTTCGGATTTTGCGAATGTCAGTTTCGATTTGCATGTCCTGATTGACATAGACACAACAGGTGGAGTTTACTAAGGCACATACTCCTCCCTGGGATACCAATAGGTAATCTAGGGCTATGCGGTGTTGTATAGTTACTTGTGAGATCTGGGAGATCTCTTTTTGCAGAGCCTGAATTGCATCCGCAGTGGCATTTCCCATAGCTTCCATTGTGGCTGAAATGTTAATTATGGCTAGTTCCAATTCTCTTACTCCAAGCCACGGTATGAAGGTTCTCACAAATCGATGGAACCCTGTGTTTCTGGTAGCTAAGGGGTTAACCGCCCTTTTCATGTGATGGTTGAAATTTTTTACTTGTTCCAGATATATTGCACTATGCATTTCGAAACCAGGGATAACACGTCCAAGAGTGCATGCCCCCACCCAATTCCAGGGCAAGATTTTATGAGCCCTGTTTCCGCAGAGCCAGTAAAGGCCTGGGGCAGAAAGGGTACTCAAATCTCGGCAGTTGTGCCATATCCGGCACTTTCGATTGATATGCATCATATAGGACGGACCACGTTCAGCTGCTATCCTGCTGGACCGAGATATATTACAAGAAGTAAAACTGGAGTCAATGTAAAATTCCGATCTGTTTGCAATGAGAGCAACATGAGGTTCCTTAGAAAAGTTGTAGACCATGAATCCTGTACAATTGAGAGAGGGTACGTTACCCAACAGGATTCCACTGGTGCTACTAGGGCTATAATCTAGAGTAGTTAGGCAATGAGGGTAGTGTCCTACAGGTGTGGCTTTATTATAAGCTCCGGTGTTGTTGGATCTGTAACAGAAAGGCGCCTCTACTCTTGGGGAGATTATCCAGTTAGCAGGGGCGGCCCTCCATTCTTTAGGAGCGGACCGATGGGTAGCTAACGAGTAGAGTCTAACGAAGCCACCGTTTATTGTTCCCCATTGCTGGAGGGATATTGGTACTCCGATCATTGGGATTCCTTGGTGTAGGTGTGCTGGGCTGTGAGAGCATATCCAGCAGTCACTTTTATTTCCAGCTTGAGCCACCATATGGGAGATCTGCAAATACAAATTTTTCTCCCACCCCCCTTGGGTGATACTGAGATACCCAAGTGTGATATATAAGGATATCAGTGCCATTTTTAGATACAGGAGGGACAAAGAATCTTAACAACAAACATAACCAGCACCAGTAAGAAAAAGAACACTACCAGCCAAACCCACGATGGCAGCCAAAGTCTTTCTTCGTCCTCTGGGCTCAAGTTACCTAAAGGACTGATAATGTCGGCTCTTGGTCTTGATCGAGGTGGTGATCTTCCGAATGGGAGCATTCACTTTCTTCGAGGCCGAAGATGATATCTTCGTTCTTCAACTGATGAATCCAGCTGGGCTGAGGTGTTGGGTGCAGGGGAGAGGTTATTAGCACTTGCACCCTGATGCTCCTCACTTGCCTGAGTGAGGTCCTGAGGGTCTTTGTCCTTGGCCTCAGGGAAAGATCCCAACCTTGGTTGGAATACAGCTGCTTCGGGGTCCAATGGAGGTGATACCTTCTTGCAGTGCAAGGCGTGAGTCCACGTTTGGTGACCTTGGCAACGAACAGCAGAATTAGTGGTCAGAAGTACCTGGAAAGGTCCTTTCCATCTGGGTTGAAGTGCGTTTTTCCGTTGATAGACCTTTACGTAGATCCAATCCCCTGGTTCGAGGTTGTGACAGGGAACATCCGGTGGTTGAGGTAAGGCTTCTTGGACCTGTGAATGAACAGACCTGGCATACTTCATTAATGCCTTGCAATAATTTAGTACAGTTTCATCAGTTAATTGTAGGTCTGTTTGGTGAGGGGCAACAGGTGGTGTAGCTGGCATCCTCATGGGTCGTGCCATGAGTATTTCATAAGGGGTTAGGCCATGTTTTCTGTTAACAGTGTTCCTAATGTGCATAAGAGCAATGGGCAGTGCATCAGGCCATTTGAGGCCTGTTTCAGCACAAATCTTCGACATGCGCGTTTTTAAATCAGAGTTTTTACGTTCTACAGCACCACTTGATTGTGGATGATAACTACAGTGTAGGTGTTGCTGTATGTTGAGTGCTTGGCAGATGTTTTTTACTATCTGTCCTGTGAAATGGGTGCCACGGTCACTATCTATTGTGAGGGGCAATCCAAATCTAGGGATGAATTCTTTGAGCAATTTCTTTGCTACAGTGATGGAATCAGCATGTACGCATGGGTAGGCTTCCACCCATCCAGAGAACACATCAATAATAACAAGAATGTACTCATAAGAACAGCACTTAGGTAGCTGCACAAAATCAATTTGCAGATTTACAAACGGTCCCCATGGAGGGGGATGGGCTGCAGGTGTCGTTTTTACCTGTTGCCCAATGTTGTGAGCTAAGCAGATGGGACAGGAGCTACAGTACTATTGTGCCATGGAAGGAAAATTTGGGGCAAACCAATTTCTTTGTACTGTAGCAATCATTCCTCCTTTGCTCGTATGGGCCACAGAGTGGGTTAAACGAGCAAGATGTGGCAAAAGCTCTCTAGGCGCCACCAGGCGGCCGTCCGGGGAGCGCCAGAGAGAGTCGGGGTGCAGTGAACATCCTGCACGCAGCCAGTCATTTATTTCCTTTTTTGGGGCCTGATTTTGAAGAAGGGCCAGACTTGAAAGGCTAGCCAAAGGAGACTGGTCTGCTGAAAAACAAACAAAAACAGAGATAGGAGCCTGGGGGCCAGAAAGGGCCGCATTTCTGGCAGAACGGTCTGCCAGATCATTTCCTCGTGTGACATCATCAAAGGGTTTCTCATGAGCTTTACATTTAACAATAGCAATAGCAAGAGGCAATTGAACAGCTTCTAAGAGCGCTTTTACATAACAACCATGACTGATTTGGGTCCCTGATGAAGTGAGGAACCCTCTTTGTTTCCAGATTTGTCCAAAATCATGAACAACACCAAAAGCATACTTAGAGTCAGTATAAATGGTTGTGGTTTGATTTTTTGCAAGAATGCAAGCACGTGTTAAAGCAATGAGTTCAGCAACTTGAGCAGAACGAGCTTGGGGTAAAGAATAGGCTTCCAAAACAGCATACTGAGTGCATACTGCATATCCCGCAACTAATTTGCCTGCATCATTTCTAAGACAGGAACCATCAACAAACAAAACAAGGTCAGAGTTCGAGATAGGAATGTCCTTTTAGGTCAGTTCAAGGGGTTAACAATTGAGTTGTGATAGACAGGCAATCATGAGGCTCACCATCAGAGGCAATAGGCAGAAGTGACACAGGATTCAGAATTGAACAGCAATTTAAGGTTACATTTGCAGCTGACAGTAGAAGCTTCTCATATTTAGTAAGACGGGAATTGGAAATGTGCTGAGTTTTGCCCTTGAGCAGAAGGGCCATCACAGCATGTGGAACTGCAACGGTTAAAGAGTGTCCCAAAACTAGAGAATCTGCCTTTTCAACCAACAAGGCAGCAGCTGCAACTGAACAGAGGCAAGGAGGAAGTCCCGCAGCTACGGGATCAAGGGCAGAGCTGTAATATGCAATTGGGCGATACTTTTCACCATGCAGCTGAGTGAGTACTCCTAAAGCGATTCCTTCCCGTTCATGACAAAACAAGGTAAAGGGTTTCTTATAATTAGGAAGTCCAAGAGTGAGGGCTTGCTTAAGGGCCACAAATGCTTGTTCGGCTTCAGGAGTCCAAGGGAGGGGTTCCGGGGTGGTATCATGAGTGAATGCTTGCAAGGGTTTTGCAAAAGCAGCATAACCCAGGATCCACTGTCTACAATAACCCGTTGCACCTAAGAATCCCCTCATCTGTTTTCTAGTCATAGGTTTGGGAATGTTGAGGATAGCTTCAACTCTACTAGGGGAAAGGTGTCGTTCTCCTGCTGAGCTATCATGCCCTAAATAATGTACCTTAGACTTGCAGAGCTGCAATTTAGATTTTGAGGCCTTGTGGCCTTTCTGAGCTAAAGCTGTGAGGAGTGTCAAAGTATCTTGCTCACAGGCCTCTAAAGTGGGTGAGGCTAACAATAGATCATCCACGTACTGAACAAGGGTGGACCCCCCTTTGAACGTGATAGGATCCAAATCTTTTTTTAGGATCTGGGAAAACAGGGTTGGGGACTCTGTATATCCCTGAGGGAGTCTTGTCCAGGTATATTGAAATCCCTGATAAGTAAATGCAAACAGATACTGGCTATCCTTATGAACGGGGATAGAGAAAAAAGCAGAACAGAGATCCACTACTGTGAAATATGTAGCATCTGAAGGGATACAGGAAAGAATAGTGGCAGGGTTAGGGACCACGGGGAAAGAGGGTAAAACAGCGGCATTTACAGCTTGAAGATCTTGCACAAAGCGATACGTATCTTTACCAGGTTTTTTGACAGGTAGGATAGGTGTGTTGCAAGGGGAGCGTATTGGGACAACAATCCCTTGCTCAAGGGGTGAGGAAACGACAGGCTTGATCCCTTCCTCAGCTTCCTTTGAGATGGGGTACTGTGGGACACGAGGAAGTGGCTTGGCAGGGTTCAGGATGATATGCACTGGTTCAGCACTCAGCATGTGCCCCACTTCATTCGCATGGGTGGACCACAGCTGTGGAGGTACTCGTGCCAACAGTTCCTCTTGCAAGTAGGAAGTGTCAGGATCAGAGTACTCCTGGGTTAGCAAAGCCACAAGCTCGGTTTCCCTCTGTTCCGGTACCTCAAGGTAAACACCATCTGGGCTACAATAAATCACGCATCCCAGTTTACACAGCAAATCCTTACCAAGAAGGTTGACAGGTGCGCAGGGGCTAAGAAAGGCATGATTTTCAGACAAAGGGCCAATAGAGATGGAGACAGGTTCAGAGACGGGATGTGGGATAGGTTGTCCACCTATACCGACAGCATTTACAGTTTCAGGAGAATAAGGTAGAAAAGGAAACTCAGCAGCCTTTAGTGTGGAGTGGGATGCTCCGGTGTCGACAAGACAGGAGACAGGTTTACCAGAAATAAGGCATTCAACAAACGGACCAGATTGGTCAGTAGCAAGCAAAGGAGCAATGATGTCACTGTCCCTCAGGCTGTCCTATTCAACACTGGGAAAATTGACAGGAAGTGGAGGTGGGGGCTGGGGTCTGGGATCTTGGCCGGGGCGGTTGGGGCATTCTGATTTCCAATGTGCTTCTTGCTTGCAATAATGACATTGGTTCCCATAGCCTGGGTTTTGTGGGCTCAAGGATCTATCTCTTCCCCTGAATCTACCCGGGCCTCCCCTTCCCCGTCCTCATCCCCTTCCTCTACCTAGACCCTGCAACTGAGAAATCTGTAAGGCCATTAACTTAAACTCGGCACTGTCTTTAGACCGTTCCAATTTGTTATGAAAATGGTTAGCCGCAGCAAGGACTTCGGTCAAATCTTTAGTTTCCCAGCCAATAATTACTGTTTGAATTTTCTCAGCAATTTTAGGGTTAAGTCCCTGGACGAATGCTGCCACTATTGCTTGTTTAGCATTTCCGACTCGGTTATCCATTCCTGAGTATCGTTCAAATGCCTGTTTGAGGCGTTCTAAATAGTCACTGGGGTGTTCATTTTTGTTTTGTTTACAGGTATTTATTTTGGTCCAGTCTGCCTTTTTTGGGCAAATTGTGAGAACTGCCTGAACCAAAGCATTTCTCTTGTCAATAAAGTCTTGGCCAATCCCTGGGTTTTGATCTGGCCAAGTACAGGCAGCGTACAGACGTAGCATAGTTTCCTTGGGCAAAATGGATCGCATGAGCTGATTAATGTCAGCCCATGTTGGATTATAACAATTTATAACAGTCTGCAATTCTTCCTGAAATTTTTCTGGGTCTTCCCTGATTTTTGGGAACTTTTGAGTTAAATTGTAGAGATCACCTGGAGTCCAGGGTGCATGCACAGTTACTATATTTTGTCCATCGGTGCCAATGCCTGGCATTTGTCTTAGGGGGTATACTTGTGCAGTTCGGGATCTCAGATTGATGGGAGATCTTTCCATGCCTATTCCCATTCTTCTAAATACACCTGTGGTGGGTTGTGACCCAGGAGTAAATTGCCACACTGGTGATGATTGAGTGGCAGATATGGTGGATGAGTCCGGACTGTTAAGCTCCGTGGATGGATTTACTGAAGGAGCTTCAGCTAATGGGTCACTAGCCTGGGCTGCAGCCTGATGTTGAACCGGTTGTTGCTGATGTGGGAGTCCCAGGAGAGCAGGGTTCGAACAAAGGTCAAGGATATCCTCTGCTGGCTCCAGTGGTGGGGGCGCCCGGGCAATGCTGGATACATCGGAGCAGTGGCCAGCGTGTAATTTGGGGGAGCAGCCAATTTCTCCCGAACAGCTTTTAACTGCTGTTTTAATTTTTCTTGAGAGTCTTTTAGGCTCCTAGTTTGAGATTCTGTCCGCCTTTTGGACATTTCATCATACCAATAAAAGAACGCGTCCCACTGGTTTTGTGGTGTTTTGGATCCACGGGACTCTAACGCCCCTCTCAAGTGCACTATTTTATCCTGATCAAATGTTCCTTCCTGTGGAAAATGTTTCACAGGATCATCCCTAGTATACCAGTTCCACTTATCCAGGTACTTGCAAGTCTCGGGAGAATAGTGTGTGTACATAAAGTACGCCGGAGTCCCCTTAGGGGGGACAGGAACCTGTTTAGACTGACTTGTTCCCATTTTCAGTCACACAGGGAGACCTAGGAGAGGCTTATTTAGGATGTCCGGGCTGCTCAGTGCCTTACCCCGCAGTTTTTCACTGCCCAGACAAAAGGCTTCTGACCCGACACCGGCTCATAAAATGGAAATGGGGAGGGAAACACTAGAGGGATCCTTTCACTCCTGCTTTCGGCAGAAGCTACTGGGACAAGGGGTTTGGAAAAGACAAAATCACTCAGACGCCCTTTCCACTGGGTCATGAGGTTCCAGTTGGGTCCCCTTGCTTTCAAAACTGCCCTGTCAGGCAGAATTGGGGCGGCTGAACCCAACCGTAGTCTCAGTCCTGGTCAGTGGCTCATATTTCTAAATACACACACACATTCATTCAATAAGCCCTGTCCACTGGGTCACGAGGTTCCAGTTGGGCCCCCTTGCTTTCAAAACTGCCCTGTCAGGCAGAATTGGGGCGGCTGAGCCCAACCGTAGTCTCAGTCCTGGTCAGTGGCTCATATTTCTAAATACACACACATGCACATTTATTCAGTCAGCCAGACCTCCTACCCCACACCGCCTTAATTAATTAACTACAAGCCCGATGTGCTGTTGGATGAAGGTGCCTCAAACAGTTTCTCCCTAAAATGTACGTTACCAGACACAAAATGGGATCCTTTACCAGACAGAAAATTTTAGCCGGCAGTAAGGTTCAGACTGACCTGTTTTAACAAGGTTCAGATCCAGTTACCACAGCCAAGTTGGGAGCCTACAGGCAGTCCTCCTCTGAAACCCCAATAGAGATTTTGAATTAGGTCTCTTACCTCTCAAGTTTGGCGCTTCAGGGTTCGAGGGGGGGTAGCCTGCGGTCCTCCTTCCTCAGCCTGTGTTCTGGATCCGAGTCACGGCACCAGGAATTGTCATGGAAACACACACAGAGTACTTTTGGGTCAGGTCAGCAGAAACTTTTATTTAAAAGAAACTACAGCTGTAGGGGGAGTTCCAAAGTGACATGGATTTCCCAAGCACTTGGAAGGGGTCCCCCCCCCAAGAGCAAAATCAGGAGGCTTATATACTTTTTAACAGTCGCTTACAACTCACGTGATCATATAGTGAAATTAGCATGAAAAGCGGCTATAATATTACTTCATTATTTCTTTGCTGTAATCAGGATGGGAATTTATGGGGGAGGCGAGGTTAGTTCACAAACCTCCTTCTTGCACCTGGAAATCTACTTTGTACATACTTTTTTTCTACCTTCAAGGCCGCGGTGAGCGAAGCAGTTGCAGAAGAGTTACAAAGAACAAACACTTGCCCTTATCTGTTCTACTGTACAGAGCCAGCAATTCTACACAAAGTGGTTATGTCATCTTATAACTAAAATAATCAAAGTTTAAGGCATATATTTTTTCTGATTCCACAGGTTTAATATCTGCAAATTTTAATTTGCATTCCAAACCTGGCTTTTTTCTACTCATTCCCTATTTCTATAGTTTGTATGTTCCTTACTTCTGCTCTCTTTTCTAATCTTTATTTCTTGAGCTATTTGAAACCACCTACTTCTAGAGCTTGCATTATTTGGGAGTTTCCTGTGCTATCATTACTCCTTGTCTCCCTGTGAATCCTTATTTGCTCAAATTTTGTGGGATATTAGCCTATTTTCAGTGGCCTCTGACAATTTTTGGAGTAATCCCAGCCTTGCTGTCTTTATTACTGAAATTCCTGAAGCTAGTGTTGTATCACTTTTAAGCTTTACTAAGTTATCTGATAGGGATGGCCATCTGGAGTCCAATGTATTAATCTTGTAATTTCCTCTTTGAAAGAATCAACCCAAAATGTTTAAGGTTTTGTTTTAGTGCATGTAAACTTCACCTGCTTTTTGCTACAGAAGTGAGCCAGCTGCTCTCTGCTCCTGCTTGTGATTAGCTCATTGAAATATGTGCTGCAGGGTGGCTGTCTAACTGCTGTTCTCCATAATTAGCCAGGGCACTTATTTCTGGCTGATTAAACTAGCAGATTCATTGCTAATATAAACCATGTTACAGATAGGATACCTGCTGTTATAATACCCTTTGTACTCCTTTGCCACTGTTTAACTATTTCTTTCTTGGCGGTTCTGAATCTTGTTAGGGAAACTCTGGTTCTTCTTTATTAGCACATGAGGATAGGACTCTGTGTACTAAGCTAAGCCTGAAGGCTTCATAAATTGTTCTGGTCTGCTTTAATTTTTGAATAAGGAGGTGTTAGTGATTTAACTTTTCACATTGTTCCAAGCATCCTGAGATTGCACCAACTCCTCATTTTTGTATGACTGTATTCACCTCAGATAAATTATGATTTGGACACTGGATTTTGTAAGAAATATGTGATTTCTAATAGACCTTCACCTTCTTTTAAGTACTCTTTCAGTGTCCAGGGATGTCTGTCTGTGGTTTGGATTTGATGTCAGCCTGAACTTTCTCCAGGCTTGAGAATGAGTGGGTAGGTGACAGGGGAAGCCCAGTCAGCACTAGCTACATACTACATCATAGGAAAGAAGAGCTGGAAGGGACCTCATGAGGTCATCTAGTCCAGTCTTCTACTCAAGGGTAGGATCATCCCTGACTAAACCATCCCAGCCAAGTGTCTGCCCAACCTGCGCTTGAAAATTCACAGGGATGGAGAATCCATAACTTCTCTAGGGAACCTGCTCCAGCACTGGACCACCGTCATAGTCAGGGTGACCTTTTTTCTTTTCACTCCAAAGAGTGGCAGTAGAAGGAAGAACCATTTGCACCTATCAGAATCTCCGATTCTTGTTGCTTTGATCCTCTGCTCCTGTAATCAGGTTACCTGTTAAACAAGAATCTATTTCTTGTCCCTAGGCTTTATACAGTGCTGCTTTTTGCCTTATGTTTAAAAAATAAATAAAAATGCACGTTCTGGTTTAAGTGTGTCACTTTCTAAAAGTGTAACTGTCACGGCGCGGGGTCCTGCAGGAGGGCCGTGATCTCCTCAAGGCCCCCTTCCCGTGCCAAGTTGGCCTAAGGGCACCCTCCAATTCTCGCCCGCCACGTCTTTGGTGTTCCAGTATATTAGGGAGGCTGCCTTCACGTATTCTTAGACACGGTTTAGATGGGCTCTGAGCCCCGTGGGCTCCTTGACCCCTTTGTGGGCCCTGTTCTATAGTGGGTGTTTCAGGACACCCTAGCCTTATGGGCTATGCAGGGCTCCAGCCACCCTTGTACCACACCCCAAGCCTCGCAGATGGAATAGACGTTGTTCTGTCCGGGCCCTGTCTAGCTCTGTGCCCTCTCTGGTGCCCAGGCTCTCCGTGGCCATGGTCTCACTCAGCACCCTCTCTGGCGCTTTTCTATGCTGCCCCCTTCTCCTGGGGCTTCTCCACAACCACGCTGGGGCTTCTCAGCAATGCCCCCTTTCTGGGGCTTCTCAACTGCTCCTCTCTGGGGCTGGGGTTAGTGCACCCCGAATGCTGTGCCCTCGCTGGTGCTGGGGTTCCCACACTGCTGTGGGTCCCCTATGAGGCCTCTTCCAACCCCTAATAGCCTCATCCAAACCACCGGTGACAAACAGCAACACAAACGCAAGCCCCTTGGCTATAACATAAACTGAAGCCGCCCGGCTATAACCATGTTCAAGCCTACCGGGGATACTTCATCCTGCTGCAGTGTCAGACACTGCTCCTGCATTCAGGCTTCTCCTTCCTCCTTGGTTGCTGGCAGGGAACTGCTCTGGCTTCAGCCCCTAGGGTTTATAAGGGAGCCAGGCCCTGCCCCTTTCAGTCAGCTGACTGCTGGCAGGTGTGGGTTGCTTGCTAGCTCCAGTTGCCTCTGGTAACCAACAGCTGGGCTCCTTATTCACGGCTAGGGCTCTTTCCCTAGCAGTTTCCCCTCTTTAGGAGCAGGGCACCCAGGTACTCTGCGACAGTAACATTAGAAACAAGTGTTGGGAGATACATTTCAGTTTTTGTTTCTGTTTTATTTTGACACAGTTCTCTTATGGATAATGTAACTTGGAGGTCTTCCTGTGAAGAGTGTATGAAATCTGACTTTTGAAGAATTCTTAATTTTCCTTTATTTTATTGAGATGGGGTACAATGGTGTAGGAGTAAAAGGAAGTCTATAAAATGGACCATGTTGTAAACCTGACTATGTCTCTTAATGGAGAATAAAGTGAATTAAATGCATTTTTGTAGGGAATTTGGGAACTGTCATAAGTCTGTGTCAAATCTGTACTCATTTAGTTAATCAAGTTGTTCTTGTTGTTTTAAATTTATTTCTGCAACAAATATTTTAATAAGATACCTGCCTAAGGTTTCATCTTTCAAATGTCAGATTAAAAGGATCATCACAAGTTTGCTTATTGAAATATTCCCCGTAATAAAATGCCACAAGATGTCCCAAGCTATTTTAGACAGCTTTTTTACACATTTCATTTCAAAGTTTTGACTCTGACATGTCAGTTCTTTGCCCAAGTTGGAGAATTAGATTGAGGGCAGAAAAAAGGCATTTGGAGCTATAAAATTTCTCCAACTAAGCTTCTCTGCTTCAATCTTGGACATAATAGGATTTGATTAAGCTTTCTTTTCTATAAGGTTGGGAGCTTTTTTGCTTGGTTGCTTCAGAGATGCATGTACATTGATATTGATATTATTTCTGGTAGAATGGCAAGATTTATTCTCTCTCCTGCAGTCACCTGCTGCTCTTTGCATTGTTGTAAATCTTTTAAAACTAGTTCTTGGAGAACACCCGTGATCTCTGCCATCTGTTTTCAGCTTTTGGCATCCACTAGGAGAGATTACGAGAAGATCCAAGAGGAACTCACTCGTCTTCAGATTGAGAATGAGGCAGCGAAAGATGAGGTGAAAGAGGTCCTTCAGGCCCTGGAGGAACTAGCTGTCAATTATGATCAGAAATCACAGGAAGTAGAGGACAAGACCCGAGCCAATGAGCAGCTGGCTGATGAACTGACACAAAAAACAGTAGGCATATATATTCCCAATTATTCCTCTTCTTTCACACAGTTTTTTTTATTTGATCAAAAAATAATTCAAGTGGGTAGATGTAAAGGTTTTGGAGGTGTCCCAGATACTTGCTAGCAGCACCGATCTGTAAACTTGTTTTTGAAGGCTGTGGTGAAATGTTTTCCTAGTTTTTGTTAAAAAATTGACTAGAGAAATGAAGATCTGTCTTAATTACAGTTCCCATACTCTGTCACAATTACAACCAATAATAGCTTTTGTTATGGTGACCACACTCCTTGCATAGAACATGTAAAAAAGGAACGGTAAGTTGTAGGATCAAAGCCTGAGTATAATGATATTTTAAGTGACTGAACTTCTCACTCAGTAAGTGTGTGCAGTTTTTTGGAGGGAGAAAATTCTATGCTGCTTGCCACTTCCTCTCTTTGCTGTGTTCGTGTGCTCTGGACTGCAGAGCTACTGTTACTACAGGTTGGTGAAACTCTTCCTTCTCTCCTCCCTCACAGAGTTTGGAATAATCAGAAGTTTGACATTTACCATCTGAATATAACACAAATCTGTCTTTCCCCAAGCTCTCTGTGGGAGTAGAGATAACGTTGGCATTGGGGAATGATTCAAGAGTGCAAATATTATCACAGCCTCACTGTAATCATTCACCTCTAAATTTCTTTCTCTGCAATGCATAGTTAGACTCCTTGGATGTGATCAGAATGAATCACCTCTAGCTTGGCCAGTTTACAACAACTCCAAGTTTAGATTTGTTTTTAGCTGGATAGGTGCTGGAGCAGCTGTAACTCAAGTCAACTTGGGTCATAGTCTCACTCCAATTTTCCTTAATTTATAATCGATAGTATTATATTGATTTTGTGGTACTAACATGTTTAATGTTGGATTAATATTACATTTAATAGATTTACTATTAGATATTCATTGTTTGTTTTTCCATGCTATTTACCGTAAGGTGTATTAACAGTCTGCTGAGTACACAGGGGATACAGAGGGGCAGTTAGATAGAAGGTACTGCTGCACAAATGCAGTGTAAAAATGCAACGAGGGAAGTGTCATCTTAAATATAAAGAGAAACATTTAATAACAGGAAGTCTGTATTTGCTAGTCAGTATTGCTGTGAGTTGTTTGGTAATAGATAAAAGAACAGCTCCTAAAAATCCTTAAAAAAATTAAATACTAAAGATAATTTTCCCATAGTGTAATCTGGATGCATGACAGGCCACACTATATAAATCACACCCATGTAGTTTTCTCTGGATTATGTACTGAAGACCTGAAGGGAGGTGGGGTGGAATGAGACAGTTGAAATAAAGAAATATTTTTGGCTGTTACCAAGACCTTTCTGCCTAAGTAACAGTCCTGAAGAAAAGAATCCTATCTGAAAGGGAGATGAGTAGGCTTATTAGCTCTAGGTATATCCTTATTTGTGAATCCTGTCGGCATAGGGACGTTATTGTTCTCATGTCTGCCTTCATGGTACTTAGCGCAAGGATGAGATTTTTCTCTATCCAATTCAGTACTGCAAAAATATTGTAAGAAAACATTATGGAAAGAACAACCCTGATAATTATATATACGTAATACATAATACTGCCTGTCATGCATATAAATAGATGCACACCTGTCACCCTGATTAATATTCTTGAATATGTATTACACTAACAAGGCTCATTTTAATTAGATTAATGTACTTAAGAAACTTAAAGCAGCCTTGTTAGCAAAGAAGTAAGATCTGTCTTTTAAAAACGGATTATATAAAGGAATTGTATGCTTCAAGACTAAAGGTACGAATCTGTGTAATAATATGAAGTGTGGCTGTCGCACTCTGCATGAGTTCTGGTAAGGTTAAAAGAAATTATCTTGTAATCTGAAAGTCATAATTGAACAGCCTGCACCCAAGGAATGACACTCGAACACTGCTGAAGCAGGGGAAAATGACATGACAGTTATGTTACTGCTTAAGGGGAGACATAAATGTAACAACATAAATGTAACAGTCAAAACCTGTTTTGGCTGTTGAAGTAAGAAAGGTGGCATGGGTAGATGCATTCGACTTTGAGAATCAGTTATCAGTTTTTGGAAATGGTATCTGTTGTTTGGTTTGAAAGGATTTGGAGGACAGGAGGGTAACTTTGTCTCTCAATCTTTTCCAGGCGGCTTTGACAGCCACCCAGAAAGAGCTGGGTCAGTTGCAGGAACTGAGCAATCATCAGAAAAAAAGAGCTACGGAAATCTTGAACTTGCTGCTTAAAGATCTGGGAGAGATTGGGGGAATCATTGGTACTAATGATGTGAAAACAGTAAGCCATCTCTTTTGTAGTACTTTTGGTTTGCAAAAATATAAAGGGTTGTTGTAGAGCATCAAATTCTAAGCCCTTTACCTCTGAAATGGAAACGTTATGCCTGTTTGGAACACCAAATTTTAAAATCTTTTATTTTTTTCTTAGTATACATTTGTCTAAACCATAAAACAACATGTAGCTTGGCACAATCTATTATGAGGAACATTTATATTCATGAAACTTTTGTTTTAACAACTCTCCAGCAGATCAGGACAGAGGCAGGTGAGGGAAAATGCTTGTCTGTACAATGGCTTTTCACAGAAATAATGAAGACCAAATTGATCACTAGCTAATAGGTAATAAGTGACACAGGCTTAAGGCTGTCACCTTCCAGTACTGTTGAATTGTGCCAGTTGCCACATAAATGTCTGCATGACCATTTCATGATCCAGTAGTCAGGGATAGAGACAGATCTGCAGATGATTCCCTCTCCTTTGGAGTACAAACATGAGAATTAACAATTGCCACTGCCCTGGAGAAACCTGGATATAATGTTTCTGGTGATACCTGAAAACTTCAACTAATCAGTGCTTTGGTATTTGCCTGCTGGCTTGCTCTGCTGAATGCAGATAGGGGCCCAGCTTTCCACTTACGCTTTCTTTCCCTGCAGCTGAAGTAAATTCCAACTAGTGGGAAATGCATTTTAATGCTGTTGGCTAAACTGTGCATCAATTAAGTAAACTGTTCATTTTAGTTGATTGCATGGCCTTGCAGCTTCCCCAACAGCATTGATTGCAAAAGTTTTCTGTTTGCCTGTTTGAAATTAAATGTTGGTAGAACATCTTGGTGAGTTTGCTTAAGACTCACTATATCCAAGGAGTTTTGAATATTGTATTTACCCTGTAACGTGCCCTTGCCAATGAATTTTCTCCTTTTTGGCTTCACTTTTGAATATTGGATTTGTCTTACTTTTCTAAACTCTTTCCATGCTTCAAAGATTAAAAAGCACATCCAGCTGAATACCCTGTCTATGATTTGCTCCTGGGACTGGTTCGGGGAGTAGTTGAGCACCATTATCTCCTGCTAAACTCTGTGGAATTTGCAAGCACCCCGCTCCTTTCCATTTGGCAATGTTTTTCTTAGGACACATAATGTCTCTGTATTTCCATGCCTATGAACAGTCTGATGTTCTAAAATGTGAAAGGGAACGAAAGTCCATGCAGGATAAGGGATGCCTTGGTTAACACACAGTGAGAAAACAGGGTTTTTGGAATCCTGCTGTGTATTAGATTCCCCAGGTTCTGAATGTACGTTAGCAATTGCTGTTAACTTCTGTGATAATCCCAGCAACCCACGGGTGCTTTCAGATATGTGCCAGTGTTTTAAAAGGGCAGTATTTTAAATCAACAAACTGCACTCCAGTTGGTGGCTGATACAAGCCACCAATAAGCCTCATATTCAGAGGGTTTATACCAAGACAGAGGGAACTCTGCCCAAGTTAGTGTGATTTCATTTGAATGCTTTTTAATGTGGTATTAGCACAAGAGTGAATCTTTCATTTAGATGTTACAGCAACCCCTGGTGGCCACATTATAGAGGAAGTTTTCCGAGAGAAGTATTTGGAAACAGAAGCCTATTGTTTTGTTCAAGGTTTTATATCAAGTAAGATACTACAGCTTTACACAACAGCTTTCAGGTCAAATAAGGCACAATTGAAGGGATCTTTAAAATGATACAGACTGTAAAGTTCAGCCAGGAGGTAATTAGCAGCTTCTCCAGAATGTGTCTTAATTTCAGAATGAGTTGGATTTTGGAGGCAGGTGACCTCTTTATGCTCTTGTGAGAAGGTATTGGAAGGGCTTAGCCTCTCAGTGGCCATGCTGAGAGGAATGTGAAGCCCTTTGAGGTGCTGTGACCCACATATTTGCCCTTGCATACTCTATATTGCTTGTCAGTGGGTACCTGAAGGGAAATCAGAAAGAGAATCAAGGAAGACATAGAAAAGAATACAACACAGTCTAGAAGTATAGATCCTTGAAGAAAAGGGGTTTATATACTTCTTTTCAAGTGAGACTTATAGGCCAAAGCTGTCACTTGTCAGTGGTCTCAGATGGAGAACGGTTCATAAAGGTGGGTTTTTTCCCCTCCTTAAATGCTATGGATAAGCTCCCTTGCCTTTGGCTTCATTAAAGAGGGGAAGGTTCACTGTTGTTCTAATATCATAATATCATAGGAAAGCTCCTCTAAAACAGGTCATTGCAATTAAATCTGGTGTTCTTAATTATTCCCAGCATTAATGTTGAGCTGGGATCCTGGTTTTCTCTGTTTAAAGTCCCAAATTCCCTTATTAAAACCCCCCAAAATCCACATTTTTCTGCAATTAAAATGAAATGCCACTATATATACAGGGATAAGTTGAACACAATATGTTATTGATATATTTACAATTTTAATCATTTTGGAAGCCTACCAGTGCCTCAGTCATTATAATAAAAGAAATCCTAAATACCTATATATTTTGGCATTTGATTTTGGTTTTTTAATCATGAAAAATCAAAGCTTCCCATGCCTCCTTCATTCACCAGGACACAGGTCCAGCTGTGCCTGTCCTTTCTGCTGCTTTGTGGCACTGAGCAGCCCTGATATGCTGATGCTTCTCACTCCCAAACCACGGCCTCCCCAGCCCTGCTGATGCTCCTCACTCCTGACCCACAGTCCCCTGGCCCTTCTGGTGCCCCTCATTCCTAACCCTCAGCCCCCAGCCCTGCTGAAGGGGGCCCTCAGCTGCCCCCCGCCCCTCTTGGCCTCATGTGGACTCAAAGGACTCCAGTAGGGGATGGAGGCGGGGGGTCCTTCAGGGGTGATGGGGAGCTGCATGGCCAGGCCACTGGGGACCAGTGCCCATGTGCTTAGTGGCAGAGGCAGCCACATGAAGCCAGGAGATGCTCAGGTAAGGGGGGGCCCATGGCCAGGCTGCATAGCACAGCACAGGAGCCACAGCCCAGGGCCATAGGCATCCCCTCCTCCTCCCTCCAGCCTGCGCTGGGGCTGGACTTGCTCTGCCGCCACCTGGGCAAGTAGGAGCTGCCGCAGCTCCGACGGGCTGGACAGAGACCGCCTGGAGCTCTTCCTCCTCGGCCAGCTGTCCACAGCATGTCCCGGGCCAGGGCTTTACACTGCTATGCTTGTCCTCCCCACCATGCCCCAGCTGCAGCTGGTGGCATAGGGCAGTGTGTGGTGTCCCAGCCACTGCCTGTGCCACGAAGCTTCCTGCTGCCCCTGAAAGACCCCCACCCTCCTGCCCCCTTCCTCCGCTGTGGAGCTGGGCTTGCTGGTGGTACTGAGCACTGCCTCAGCCCCCTGCCTGGACTTGTTGCGTGCATGCACCCCCCGCCCCCCTCCAGCCCTAGCCCAACCCTCTTTAAAGGAGATATTCCACGTTTTTCTCCAGCGAATGAAAACCTGGATCCCTGATGTTGAGCCTGAAAATTAATGAGTTGTAACCAGAGTATGAGGCTTAACTGTTGGACACTCCTTTTTGTCAGTCAAGATTCTGAGAACTTGAGTGATTCAGCATCTTAGGATGTGGATATGAAAAACTCCAAACTTAAATCTATCACTTGAGTTCCGGTATGTGTCACTTAACTCTAGACAACTGATTCATCACTCTGGGCCCTTTGCATTGTTTTTTTATTTTATAACCATTTAATAAGCAGTGCTTCCCTTGGTGTTGTTTAGTTAGCAGATGTGAATGGGGTAATTGAGGAGGAGTTCACCATGGCACGGCTCTATATCAGCAAAATGAAGTCTGAGGTTAAATCGCTGGTGAACCGGAGCAAGCAACTGGAGAGTGCCCAAATAGACTCCAACAGGAAGATGAATGCCAGTGAGAGGGAACTTGCAGCCTGCCAGCTCCTCATCTCACAGGTATGTGTCTTTCCTCCTTGTCTCTTAGTTATTGATTTTACATTTTTATTGCTCTCTCTTCTTCTTTGAAATTATTTTTGTTCTCCCCCTAATTCTTCTTTGGCATGCTCCTGCCTGGCTGTAGGCATTGATATAAGTCGTGTTGTACATTAGAGCTGATACTCTTCAAAGCTGTTTCATCAACATGTATTTCTACAATTCTGCATCTTCAGCACTTTCATCAATAGTAACCAGGCTGGGAACATTTAGCACATTAGTATTATGCCAAATAGTAAATACAATAATACATTAAAAACTATGGAAAATAATACCTATACCTTTGAAAGCCAGATGGGAACAGGATTTTCTGGTAGCTGCTTGATCAACAGAAATGGATGCAGGCTACAGCACCCCAGAACAGATAGAATTGTCTGGATGCTCTGGGTCAGATATTTGTGTCCTTAAAGGACATAGTAAGTGCTGAATACCAGATCTCTCCAAGAGCCTTGTTATATGTTAGTTTTAGACAGCCCCTAGAGTTCTTAACCCATGGATTGTCCTCACATTAACACCTAAAATGAGTTTTAAGCATGCTTCAGGTGGCTTAAAGTTATGCCACTTCAGGACAGGGTTATCTCTAATCCAGGTTACCCAGTGCTTGTTCCATTGATGTGTGGCCATTTCCTAAATTACAGTCCTCCAGCATCCCAGGATGCAGTGTCCCCCCCCCAGCCTGTTCTTTATGGACAGACACTGCATGCCCTGAACTCTACGGCCCAGGGAAAAGTTCTGGCATCAAGCCAACTCCCCTTTTCTTCCCTGGGGCTGTGACCTTCCCACCTGGAAGGGTGCACTCCTGTGCGAACAGCCTGCAGAGCACATGCCAATTAGCCAGGTCGCAAGACACTGATGGGTCCAGAAATAAGGGCTAGAGAGGATGTGGGGAAGGAGGTAGGGGGCCAGATCAGGACTCCAAGAGCTGGGGCTTTCTTCCTGGGGCGGGAGCAGTAGCTCTTCCCAGAATACCTTCTCCCACCACTGCCACCTTCCAGCCACTCCAGGAAGCATGATCAGCATCTTCCACACCCCATCCCAAATCCCAGTTTATTAAAACATATCTTCTTTAATTTACTCCCTCTTTATTTTTTTTCAATTTTTTTTAACTTTTATTTTATCCTTCAGTGGCTGACTTCCTTCATTTCATCACCCTTTCTCTACCCTCATTTCCTTCCCACTTCCAATTTCATTACCCACCCCCATTCCATTAACCCTCTCCCCCTAGCTTTATGTTTCTGCCCCCCCTCCCCACAACCTATCTCTTATATTGCCCCCCACCCCACCTAGAGCAGGGATGTCCTAGAGCAGGCCTGTCTGGGCTTACCAGCCCTGTAGTGACAGCTCACAGCTGTAGCTCTTAGTTAGGCCCCTGCTTGCCAGCGCTCCAGTGGCAAGTCACAGCTGTGCAGGTGGGGGACAGACAGAGAGAGTTTTTAGCCTTTAGGTGTGACTACTCCACACCTAAGCTAGCAGTAGCACTGATCAGTATTTGAGCAGTTTCAAGTGCAATGTCTAACAAGGCTTCAAATTCACTTTTGTGTGAAAGGCATCTGTGTTCCCTGGTAATCTTACCTGTATGAGGATGGGGACAGGAATTGTGAGTCAGAAAAAAATGGGTTTTTATCATTAAAATATAAATAGGAATGGGTCCTGTGCTGCAGCTACTGTAACTCTTTATGTCTGGAAAAGCAAAAGCTATGACGTTAGCATCCCAGAGAAGCAGGAGACCAATCTGTGACTGGATATCCTGTGTTCAGGAATGTTAAATGAAGCATGAAATGAATGATTATGGCTGGTTATATCTTCTGTCACTGAAACCATACACTTGACAATTATACTTAAGTCACATGACACTTTACATGCTAAAAGTATTTTGTAAAAATTACCCAGTGTATTCCCTTCAACACTGATGGAAAAAACTGACACAGGCTTTTTTTGCCCAAAGTGGTAAGAGGGAGTGAGAGGTAGCAGAAAAACTTGGGTTGTGCTGAGACTAGTAGGCTACATCTCTCTCTCTCTGTCTCACTTCTACATTATTGTTAGTGTTGTATAGAAACCAAGTAGAATGCATGTATCAAACATGTGATTGCATTTATCTTAGCATTTGGGGAGCCTTGTAAATAGGTTTATGCTGAGGTGCCGCTTGTGCCTAAGCCCAGGGGGAAGCTTAGTAACAGAGGTAAGAAGCTTGTATTGAAAATACTATTAAATAGAGTCCTAGACATTGAATGTCTGCCATACGTGGCTAATTCCTGACTTTGGGGACTGAGCAGTAGCAATCGAGCGTAGAAAGACTGACATTCTTGTAGTTTAGAAATGTGAGAGTCCTACCATGATAGGTATGGAATTCAGACACATTATCCCATCACTCAGCTCTGAGAAACTGAATTCTGTCAGTTCTCACAAAGGTTATCACTAGGGATCCAGGTTTCTCATTTCCCACCCACCCTCTGCCCTACACACCTCCTACCCCCACACTGGGGAGTTGGGGCCTGGGGCCAGGGGGCAGTGGGTCAGGAGTGAGGGGCACTGGCAGCGCCAGGGGGCTGCAGGTCAGGAGTGTGGGGCACCAGCAGGGCTGGGGAGGCTGGGGGCTGTTGGGAGTGAGGGGCAATGGTATGGGCAGGGCATTGGCATATTGGGGCTGCTCAGTGCGATAAAGCAGCAGGGGGGACAGCTGCAGCTGAACCTGCATCCTGGTGAGCAAAGGGACTGGGGAAGCTCTGATTTTCCATGATAAAAAAAACCCCCAAAATAAAATGCCAAACTATATAGGTATTTAGGATTTATTTTATTATAATGATAGAGGCACTGGTAGGCTTCCAAATTGCTTTAAAATTGTATGTAAATCATTAAAACATTGTGTTCAACTGATCGCTATGTATAGTACTGTTTCATTTTAATCATGGAAAAACATGGATTTTGGTTTTTTAAATCAGAATTTCAGATTCCCCCCCTTCCCTCCCCTTTAATCAGAGAATTTGGGATTTTTTTAACAGAGGAAATCAGGATCCACGGTTATCACCTCTTATGATATTTAATAGGGAAATGTAATGTGAACTCTAGACTTCTTGTCTGTGCTGAGGACAGTGTTTTATAAAAATCTGAAGACCTCATCAATAGAAATGCAGTAGCTCCCACTCAGAAACTGGGAATTTGATTTTTAGATTCCAAATGAAATACAGTTTGCCTTTTAAAATGTGAACTACTATTTTTATGTATTAAAATGACCTTTTTGTTGCAGAGATGTTTACAAAAATATGGCCAAATAATTAGGATTGCTGTTGATCTATAAGTGAGATTTTTAGTATAGCTTGCAATGTCTGGGAAGTTACACCAGTGTGTTTTCTGTCCTGACCCAACACCGCCCATTTAGACTATTGCTGTGCCTTGATAACAAGCCAGTGATGTTCTCCATGTGGCATTTGAAAATTTCCCGTGCTGTGATTTCAGTGTAGATCTTGCTTATTAAATATGACCAGTAAGTATTAACATTGCTTTGTGTGTTACCTCTATCTCAGGTCCTCTACTTCATTATCTCTCAGTAGATAGCTCTAGATACATAAAGCTTTCTTGCTTTTCTTAACATGATGAGTCAAGCCCATTTGTTTCTAGATAACAGGCCTAACTAGTTATATCTTATTGCTGCTCACTGGTTTTCTTTTAAAGCATGAAGCAAAGATCAAGTCTCTGACAGACTACATGCAAAATATGGAACAGAAGAGAAGGCAACTGGAGGAGTCACAGGACTCGCTTAATGAAGAACTTGCCAAGTTGCGCGCTCAAGGTATTGTACTTAACACATGCTCATGGATATCGGTGTCTTCTAATCACTGGCTTCTGTCAGCTACACGCTAGAAAATTCAGTACTATACAAGTTAGGCAGTTGTTCTGGAGGTGTCACTTTTTTGTTGCTTTCCTTCTGTAAAAGGATTGCCCCCAGTAAAGCCCCCCTTCTTCCTCCCATTGCCAGAGGTATAACATGGCTAACCCAGATTGGACAAGTAAGATTTTAATTCACTTGTCCAATCATAATCATCACAGAGGGTCTTCATTTAACAAAAATGAACTCTGAAGATGCTGCAGGAATGTAACAGGGATGGGAGATCTGAATACGCACATTTGACAATGAATGGTTTCTCCGCTTATAAAATTTTCCTGATTTCTTAGCAGTCAAACAGTACAACTGTGACTTGGATTAAACGTACACCCTATTTTAGTGATTTGCAGGATGCGCCATGCTCACCTTACAAAACAAAGTTAATCCACAGCTGTCTAATCAATGCCCTGGATTCTGTGGGTTTCCGCATTGAAAGAATGGAAACTATACAGTGGGCCAGACTTTTGAACACTGAAATGTAAGCAGACACTCCCAGTGATTTTAGTCAAGAACCAAGCCTTTGCTTTCATAATCTTCTTCATTATGTTGTAAAGTTCTTGGATTTTTGTCTAATAACCATGGTTGCTATTCCTTAAAACCCTGTAGATCCTTTATTTGATCTCAAGCAGCATATCCCTCTTCCAGCAGCTGCCGAATGACCAGCTAACGCAGGCTTCATTTTACAAAAAGTAAATTAGGTTATTCTGGTAACATGTAGCAATGTATTTAAAAACATTGTTTCTGTTGCCCTTTGGCTGTGATAAGGCCATGTTTTCTACCATGTAATGGGGTGATGTTCAACCAGAATGTCACTCCATATTCCTTTTCAGGTCTTCCTGGACTCTGGGAGCAGCAGGTTGTGACAAAGAAATTGTTCTTTAATGGCTTTCTCAGCCAGCCCTGGGAAGGGTGTGGCACCCAAGAACTTGGATGTCTAGCAAATGGTGGAAGGGGAGGACAGGAATCATGATGGCCAAAGGAGAGTTAGGTAGAGTTACAAGAGGACAAAATTGGCTGGAAATATGTAGGTACACAGAAGTGGTGTGCACTTGTGGGTGGTAGAAAAAGAGATGACTTAGTGTATCCACATGTCACTACACATAGAGCATGGAAAGCCTGGGGCCAGCCCTCTATTATCATTTTCACTAAATCAGTGTTAGTGCATAGATAATATTCCTTTTCATTTTGTTACCATTGAAAGTCTACCCAAGACAGTCACTGTGTGTGCTGAATTCTTAAGAATACTATACTTCTGGAAAAAGAAACTGTTGGAGCGATTTTTCTTTTTTTGGTTTCACATTCAATGCATTGGGGCAGGCATTGGTTAATTCTTTACATTTTCTTTTTAACCATAAACAGAAAAAATGCATGAAGTCAGCTTCAAGGATAAGGAGAAGGAGCATCTGACTTTACTTCAGGATGCAGAAGAAATGAAGGTAATGTTGCCTGTTACAAAGCATATTTCTCACCAAGAAGATCTGTCACGCTTGTGGTTAGATTCTGCCTTCAGTCACATGGTGTGCCCATTCATTTTTGAATAAACATTAGCATCAGTGATAGCCATACATTTCTTATAAGAAAATCTGCCTGTCTTGTAGCCTGCTTACCTTCCCATCTTGATGGGGTAGACCTAGGTAGAGTAGAGCTATGTGAACAAAGGAAGAAGTAAATTACAGACAGAATATCAAAGGTGGCTGTTTTTGAGAATGTGTTGAAAGCAGAGCTAAACTCAAAAATGTGAAGAGGTCTAGTCAGATGAGTTAATTGCACAGATTTAATCAAATGGATTTACATCCATTCTTCTTTCTGAGCACGAATTCAAGGCTTAAATACCACCAGTAATTGGGAACAGTTTCCTTACATATGAATGGAAAACCAAATCCAGTTCACTGCTGCATTTCTCTAGTTTTATACCAGCTAAAACTCTATGATGTCTTATCAGGTAAGTGATGAATGGGATCATATGGGTTAATGTAATTTGCATATTGAAATATAATAAAGACAAGCCAGGTCGAGTTGTAAAGAACTTTGAATACCTCCGTCTAGAAACGAGTAAGTGAAATACAAAGCCAAAACACATTATTCCTTCTTTCTGTTTTACACATAGAATGTGAAGATGAAATATTAGATGATAATGCAGTGTACTGGTGTTTTTTGATGAAGATTACACAGTATGTATAAAGGCAAAAATGCTTTATAGGGATAGTTACTGTTGTACAGCTTAAAGAATTTTGACTTCCAATTGAACTACTTAATGCTTAGGTTACATAATCACGCAGACTTATTCCATGTGCTTGGAGAGAAAAAAATGTCTTGTGTAATATCAAGTCGAGAAGAGATTATAAGGTAGCTTTCTCTATTACTTGACAAAGCTTTAGCTCTAGGAGTTCAGTAATAGGGTTATGGGTAAGCCTTCCTCTGTATAAATAGGTCAAAGATTTTCCTGGTGAACAAATAGGTACCATGATACAGGAGAATGGCAGGAGCAATTGTAAATCATAGACTCTACTTCACTAATGCACTTTGCGGTCTGTATGTATCACTCCTTGCAAGGTGACAGAAATCGGACCTCTTCAATAATAGAAGCCACATGCATGTTTGTGAATTAAGCACTTAGTGATATACACAAAATGGTATTTATACACAAAATGGCATTCATTAGGCTGTCTTGAGCAAAGTTCCGATTTGACCTGTTTTTAAATTGGAAAAAAGCTCAGTTTAGATATAAGTTGCCAAAGGGGAGAAGAATTATAGAAGCATACTTGCTTTCTCTTTTGTTTGGTTTCGGTCTTTGCAAACTACAGAAGACACTGGAGCAGCAGATGGAAACTCATAGGGAAGCCCATCAGAAGCAGCTGTCCAGGCTGCGAGATGAGATTGAAGAGAAGCAGAAAATAATCGATGAAATCAGAGAGTAAGCTCACTTGCTTTCTTCCTTTCACTGTCTTTTCTCTTGTACTTTTCTGATAACACTAGCCATGTCTAGCCTGCAAACTTACTGTGCCAACAGCAGTGCCATATGGTTCTGCACTTATTATCCAGGCGAGTCCATGCATTGCTGAGGGCTGGTGAATTAACATGGATGATATTCAGTGCCAATTAGTCCAACCTTGGTGCTGCATGAAATCCATTAACCTGCTTCTGGTCCAGTCAGGAACACATATAGAGTAATGTGACATGTTTGAGGGCCCTGACGCAAGGCATAATAAATTTGCTGTCTAAACATGGCCTCAGAGATTGTGTATTTACATCAGTATTGATGTATGTCAGGGTTTTAAAATCCAGCAGCACATTTTCCCTGTACGGCTATTTGTATTTATTTGAAGATAAAACTAGGATAGTATATATAGTATCTCATGCATTAAATTGTTCTTTTGCTTTCTGTGTATCTGCTTTAATAAAAAGAATTGCAGAGTGGAGAAGAGAAGGACAGAATATATAACAGGTATCCGATAATAGAAATATACAAGCAAGAAAAATATTACTAGAAGCAAATGAATCGGAAAAATAAAGGCTTTCAGCACCAGTACCAACTGACTGGTCCTGTCACAACCTTTCTAGCACTCCAGTAGCTTTTTATTCCAGGACCTGTAGCATTCCTGCTTGGCACTACATTTTCATTTCATCTTGGTTAATGGAATCCCTCAAACTGTATTTGGGTGTGAATACACACACGCTTGGAGTCCTTTCAAAAGGGGAATGGTTCAGAAGGGCAGCAACTGGCACATTCATATTGTTATTTGTGAAAGAGCTGAAAGATTCAAATGCAGCAAACCTGCTCCAGCTTTAAACCTGGATAAGAGGGAATCACAGCATCATTCTCTGTGGTGAACTCTGCTTTAGTTATCAAAGTTTTGTTATTTATTTGCCCTAAAATGGTCAGTAGCAAGTTGACTGGATTTTTCTCCTTCTCATTTTAGCCTGAATCAGAAGCTGCAACTGGAACAAGAGAAACTGAGTGCAGATTATGATAAATTAAAAATTGAGGATCAGGAAAGAGAAATGAAGCTGGAAAAGCTCATGTAAGTTTGTAGTCTCCTCATTTCACCTCCCTCTTAGCTTAGTCCCTTTACATGATGCTGCAGGTACAAAGCTCTTTTTCCTTTTCTAGTAGAGACAGACTTATTGCCCTTACCCTTGTCAGTGTGGAACCACGTAGTTTCTCCACTCAGAGACTGGTATGCTGTGTGTACCAACTGCCAAGGGGGAAAGAATGATCTTCTTGTCCTACAATTGTGGAGACAAGTGTTCAAATCCCTAGCCACATGTTTTCTCTGTGACTTTGGGCAAGTCACTAGGGCCCAGATTCTCAAAGGTATTTACAAGGTATTTGAAACCAGTGGGAAATGGGTGCCTCAATATTGTTACGATCTGGCCTGTAGTATCTTTATACTGTACTTCATTTGTCTGTTTGTACTGTGGGGATAATAGCAATTTTTTCTCTTATGCAGGAGGTTGCAAGGATAAATAAATTAAAGACTGCAAAGAAGTTAGTTTCTATAGGAAAGGGGAGGGTTTCAAAAAAGAACTTAGGTTGGATAATTTCCCTGCAGGTCTGAATGGGAAGAGATACAGGTTCTCAAAACCATTCAGGAATCTGTGACTATTGATAGAGTGACCAACAGCCACCTTGAGAGTGTTTATATTTAGCTTTGGGAGCCCAGTGTTACATAAGTAATCTCTGGACCTGTCAGTCTTACTTCATTATTTATCAACCCACAGCTGGTTCTTAGGCAGGTTTAGGTCTAGTTTTTTCGCTGTGAGTTCTAGTCTGTCTGTCTTGCTTAATTTTTCCTTTATACTCTCAAGAAATAGTACTTTTAAAACCTGTTTTCCCAGGAAGCTTCTTCAAGTCTTGGCAGGCTTTGATGCGCCTTGATTGAATCAGTTCTATAGGTTGTCCAGGACCAAGTAAACATCATCAGAGCTGGTGGTTCTGGTGTTGTCCTTTAACAGCTCTTAAATGTAAACTGAGAGATGACCAGGTTTCTACCTTACTTACCCCAGGCAGGGCTTTTAGCAAGAGGTAGAGGCATAACTGGCAGGGACTGTGCCCAGGACAGCCTCCCGTTCCCTCTCCCTCTCCCTTTATATCAAGGGCGGGTAATTATTTTGGGTGGAGGGCCACTTACCAAGTTTTGGCAAGCTGTTGAGGGCTGCATGGGTAGCCCTACCCCTTGACAGGTGCCCCACCCCCTGGTCACTATCTTGGGACTGGGAGTCCCATGCCTAACCTTTGCCACCAGAAGTCCCTCCCCTTGCCCCTGGAAGTACTTCCTGGGGGAAGAGGGTTTGCTATCTTAGAATGGGAACCCCCCCCCCAACATATATACTAAAAATCAAACACCCATAATAATATATTTTAATTTAATTTTAAAAATATTTTTGTCCTGATTTGTGCATGTTTGTGTTATATATGTGGAAGTGATTGCATAATAGCTTAAAAATGCAGTCTTACTCTTGTATAGTATGTGGGATGAGCAAAGGGGGGGTATGGGTGGCTGGGTGTAGGGTTTGTGGGGAGCTGTGGGTAGGTGCATATGCAGAGTTTGTGGGGATGTGTGGATGTCTGTGTATGTGGGCATGGTGTTGGGGGGGTGATTGTATGCGGAGGAGGGTGTGGCTGTGGGGTTTGAGGGAAGAGTTTGAGGGTGTGTGGGGTGTGCATGGGAGCCCCCTGAGCTGGTCAGCACCCACCCCTGCCCCACAACAGCCTGGAGCCAGAGTGCCCTGTGGCACACTTTCCCGCTACCACCAACAGCACACAGCCCCAGTGTGCCCGTGTTCGCTCTGCACCGCCCAGCTGTGGTGTCTCCTGCTGCTCCTGAGCATGCAGCAGTTGCAGCAGGCACAAGCGTACATAGTCATGACCCTGTGTACTCTGCACCGGCTCTGGCTTTGGCCATTCAGGCTCAGCAGTGGCAGCAGCAGCAGCTGGTCAGAAACTGCTGCTCGGCGTGGGGGAAAGCGTCCCCTCGCTGGGCAGTTTTTGGTGTGGCTGCCCGGAGCCTGCTTGCAGCTCCATCACCACCACCCATGAGCTGCCCTGTAGCTGCTCCACACTGTGACTGCTGCCATGCTGGGTAGCCCAGAGGCAGCAGTAACGGAGCTAGAGGGCAGCTCAGCATGGTGCGGGCTCTGGGTATCCTCACCAAATACTGCCCATTGGTGGCGAGGTTGAAGGGCCACTTTCCTCCATACCGAGCAGCAGTTTCTGCCCAGCCACTTCTGCTACTTCTGCTGCTGCTGCTCAGCCTGGATTGCCAAGCCTGGAGCTGGCCTTGGGACTCAGGCTCAGCAGTGGTAGTATGGGAGAGAAACTGCTGCTTAGTGTGGGGGGGATAGTGGCCCCTCCCACTGCCGGTGCTTCCTGGTACAGCTGTTTAGAGCCCGTGTGGGACTGCCCTGCGTCTGCTCTGCGCTGCCCTGTGAAGCAACTCAGAGGTGGCGGTGATGTGGTGGACATGCAGGGCAGCCTCACATGGGCTCTGGGCAGCTGTAGCAAGAAGCACTGGGAGGGGAGGAGCCACTTCCCGCCACACTGAGCAGCAGCTTGTCCTGCGCTGCCGCTGCTCAGCCCAGATGGGCGAGCATGGGGCGCATGGGGTTGGGGGTGCATGTGCTCATCCCTACCTGTACTGCAGGGCTGGGCTGGGGGGAGTGGGAGTGAGCAGGTATGTGGGAGCACATAGAAAGCTGGGTGCGAGCGCAGGGCCCACACCAGTGTCATCAGGAGTGAGGGATCCTGGCTGGCAGGGGCTCTATGGAGCCGGGCCAGCTTCCTTCTCTCCTTGCCTCTTCCCTGTGCTCCATCCATCTCGTACTGGCCCCGGGACACTGGTGCAGGCCCTGCACTCCCGCATGCCCGCTCGCTTCCACTCCCTTGCTGCAGCTCTCCTCAGTTTCCTGCCCGCTGACCGGCCACTTCTGCAAGACATGGCTCCCAGTTGCAAAGCCACGATGGCAGGACTCAACAGGAGCCGAGCCAGCCTGGCCCCAAGGACTGGAGTGATTGCCTGCAGTCCTCCCCTGCCTCCCACTGTTCTTATCTCAATTCCCTGCTCTGGTACAGGCAGGCATGAACAGCCCCATGGTCCCAGGCCAGATGCCTCTGCTAGGCAGGGGCTTCTGGTTGCAGGGGGGAGGGGGTGGGACCAGGCAGGCCTTATTGCTGCAGGGTCCTGCTGTGGCTTCCCCTGGGCCCTACTGCCCCTGTCTCCTGTCATCTTTGACAGGCAGCCAGGGACAGATAAAAATTAATTTTCTAATTTTTTTAGGGGCCCTGTGGGCCAAATAGAATGGCCTGGTGGGCTAAATGTGGCCTGCAGGCCATATTTTGCCCACCCCTACTTTATACCTTCTTTGCTGGGTTCTGGTTCAAAAGGCTTTGGCAGCAGGCAGCACACAGGAACAGCAGCTGAAGTTTGTTACTGTTGAGGGAAGATGTCATCTCATTATTTTGCTGCAGACATTCATGTCAAGCTGGCAATAAAACTTGTTTTTGATGGCAAAAAATGGAGTGAGATCTCCCCCAAGGAGCACTGAACTCCAGTTGTTGCTGCTCAACAGAATGATGTTTCTCAGAATGCCCTTTGCTGACTGACACACTCCTCTGCACCACTGTTGCTTGCTGCTGGGGCTGGAGTTGGAAAGTGCAGGAGGAGGGGCAGCATGGGGTGGGTGGCTGAGGCACCCCTTACTCCATTCTGGCATCCCATCCCCACTTCTCCTTAGTCAGCATCCATGCCTCATGCCTCTATGTTACTGGTAAGAAGCAGCACACCTACCAAAATATTCAGACAGAAAACATCATCCCAATAACTGTATCAACTAACAGTATTAGCAAATCCTTGCACAGTACTTCATATAGTTATATCCTGTGCTTTTAATGGCTGTTTTAGAAGTTGCATAAAAGATTTTTATAGCTCCAGTTTTATGACACCTTATGGCAGGTGATAAATCTGGTAAGACATCTTTTTTTACATTAACTTATTGCACTGTAAAATCAAACCATCTACCACAAACAAAAATGCTTACTTGCTTATTTGGGCTTTTCTTGCTTTCCTGAAATCATGGAAGAACAAATTTTCAATGACAGGTACAAGAAATGTCTGCAAATATGGCCAAGACATTACTGCTGAAAAAAGCTACAGATGAAGCAGTCAAAGGCTTTTTAGTATGCAAACAGATGTTCCACTCAGTTTGGAAAGCATTGCTTTGTGCTGTTGTGTTTCATATGATTCTTTTATTTTTATTATTTGTGTGTGCTGTTTGGCTCATATAATTATCTATCTTTCTAGAATGCTCAATGATAAAAGGGAGCAAGCGAGAGAAGATCTTAAAGGGCTGGAAGAAACTGTGGTATGTTTTAATTAAATATCTTCAGGTTTTTCTTTTTTGCAGGGGCTTGGGCAATGATGCATTGCTAGAAACTGTGTGTGTGTCTGTGTGTCTACATTTTCCCCAAAATTTAAATTAAGTAGGATAAAGTAGTACCTCAAAACTATTTTGACCTTTAATTCAGGTGCCAGTAGGGTCCAAACCAACACACTGTTATGTACTTATCAGAGTGGTGGTACAGTTGAAGGGCAGTATTTAGTATTAGGACACGATTATTTTTCAAATATATATTTGATGATATTTTTGTTTGATTGCAGTGAATGGTCTGTGTGTTTATATGCTTATTTTCACCCTTGCAACTCTGAGCTTAGTACAACAATTATTTTACTTTGAATTGTCAGTCATGAGCAAGATTTCAGTTGGTAATAATTATTGACACAAGAAGCAGCATCTTGTAAAGCAGTTTACATGCAGCACGTAATGATCATGGCTTACCCCATCAAACTGAATAAAGAGGTGTAAATCCCAGCAAAGATCATGTACCATCAGGGTTAGTGTGTCAGGTGAGCAGAAGATCAGATCTGTGGGCTTCCATCTGCCTGTCTTGCACAGGAAGACAAGCAGGACTGAGCACTAGTTGTAGTCCTGACTTGTTCTTCTCTCCCCCACCCACAAGTGTGTGTCAATTAGCACAGCTGTGAGAAGGAATCAATAGTAGATTGCTTTTGTCCCTAAGCCAAGCAGGGGATGGGAATTGTAACTCTGACTCCTACTGTGGTAGTTTAGCTACATGCTGCCTTGCTGTCAGGAAAGAGTCAATTCTCAATCTAGCAGCAAATTAAGTTCCTCCTTCTGGGAATAGTGTGTTCCATCTGTGCTTTTGTTTTGAATCACTCTATGGGTCGCGAGTACAAACATATACTGGGATACATGTATAATGTACAATTTCAAATAATTTTGGCCTCTGTGGATAATCTGCAGTGAGCAGTTCTAGCAGCCCTGTTGCAGTAGCATCTCTTTTGCTCTTAATCGTTTTATACTGTTCCCCAGTGAAAAGTAAAGTTAGGAAGTGGCAGATCAAAAAGGTTATAGTGTTATCACCATGGATTTACTAAGTGGTCAATTTAAATTCCAGTGTATGAGGTGATAACGTGGAAGGGCAAAAGTTTCCTTTATTATTCCTTTGGGACATGTCTTTCTTACTAATTCAGCCTGTACAAACTAGAGTATAGGACAGAATACACTATTTAGCCAAATACCTTTTCCTTCCTGCAGCTGGCTTTCTTCCCCCCTTACTCCGCCCCAACCAAAATGGGCAAAGGATTATTTTCTGTGCCATGCCTCACTTTATATGAAGTAGCTTTTTTTGATGATAGGCAAAATGAAGCTGTGTTGAAATCTTGGAAATTTGTCTAAATTGAGCAATTTATAAGGCACCTATCACCTTGATATTTAAATAATTATATATGATGTCACCAGCTTTCGCTTTGGGGGTTGTGTGTTGGGTCCTTGAAAATTTTTCAGTACATAGGTTTGTCCAGCAAAATTTGTGTATAGTGGGTGTGTCTACACCTGTGCTTTACTGTGGAGTCAGTAAAGTATCATCATCTACATGTATGCTGGTATTAGGGCTCAGTAGATTAACTAACTGAGCCCTAAGATAGCATTGTTAGGGACAGTACACTGCTGGTGGAGGGGCTGCCAGCCCCTCCACCATCCAGTGCTGACCCCTGGAGCCCAGGGTTGACCTCCTGAGCCTCCTGCCAGCCCAGGGATGCTCTGCTGTAGCTCAAGCTGCGATGGTCCTGGGCGCAGCATCTGCAGGCGCGCCCTGGACTGCAGCTGTCTGAGCATCTACACATACCATTAAGGTGCTGTAATAAACTCCAGTTCAAACTGTGCTGGAGTTTATCATGTTGTCTTAGTGGCACATGTAGATGCACCCAGTAAAATGAAGCTCAGTTATTTGGGTGCTTATTTAACAGTTGGGTACATAAACCCCACCCAGTGTTCAAGGCTTTATCTTTCTACCTGTTGTTTCCTCCCCCTCCCCCTACAGGTTTGATATGGTTTCAGACACAGCTTTTTTACTGACCAATAGCCACGGTAATGAACTAATGAGGGCAAGAGACTGAGAGGGAGAAAAAGAAAGTGTGTATAAAAATAAGGTTTTGAGTTTTTTGCTGAAGGATGCTGTCATACTTATAGTTGGATAAAGGAGATCTTAATATACTGTGGTGGCTTTATTTTTTGTCTTTTACAGTTAGGTTAATCTCTGGTGATGTGAATAATTATGGACAATAATGGTTGGTGGGTACCATTCTACTTTGCATAATTTTCTCGAAGCCACCAGAGACCAACATGCCAGTTATGTCCTAGTATATAAACCTGGTCAGGAGATCAGCTTTGGTCAGCTCTTCTA
This sequence comes from Alligator mississippiensis, assembly GCF_030867095.1. Lineage (NCBI taxonomy): Eukaryota > Metazoa > Chordata > Crocodylia > Alligatoridae > Alligator > Alligator mississippiensis. The sequence continues at coordinate 228,677,654 of NC_081827.1, read as the reverse complement.
TAAACTGATACAATTAATTTATTTTCAGGTTATTTAAGCATTAGGTGACATTTGTGTGCATTTAGGCACCTCTGTATATAGACCTTGGAATACACCCTACATGTGAAGAGACATTGAGCAGTACAGAGTTTGTCATATTTTTACTGTGCATTTTAAATTCAATTTCTAGGCAAGAGAACTCCAGACCCTGCACAACCTGCGCAAACTCTTTGTTCAAGACCTTACCACTCGGGTCAAAAAAGTAAGTTCAAATCTTACTTGGTTTCAAAACAAAGTGCTTTTTTTGATCCAATAGTTTGTCCTTTTCCCACCACTGAAAATGTCACTGGGCAAGTAAAAATCTCACCAACCAATAGTATTCAGAGTGCATAATTCCTTAAAAAACTCAACAAACTGTTAACTAAGGCTGCTGACAGATGTGGGGAGGGGGAACCCACTTTGTTTTACTGTAAGAAGCAGCATGTTAGTTCAACCCAGCTCCCCAGCGTTTGTATAGATAGTGTGCTTGAGCAGGGCTTTTTGCATATTTTATCTAATAACTAATTAAATCAGCTATTAGATAAAAGCACCAAAAAGCCCCGCTCAAGCACCCAATCTAAACAGATGTTGGTCGAGCTGGGTCCAAGTGATGCCTCTTTTGGGCATGTGCTGGCCTCAGAATGGAGGTGCACCAAGTTTAAAGTAAAGCGCTGGGATTTTTTTGTTTTTTGTGTTTTTTACATCTGGAAGCAGCTTTCTTATCTGAGTTCTTAAATCAGTGTTCTAAAGTTATGGGCCGATGTAAAATTGTAGCAGCTTCTAAAGGGGAAAGGGAACAGCACCTGAGGACTGCAGAGCAGTGGTTGAACTGTAACTTACCTGTACACGAGTTTGTAACAATACTAGTATAGTAAAACTGCTTCATGTTTTACCCAGTTTGATCCCAAGTCAAACATAGGGTGATTTAGCTCATTTGTATTTTTACAGGATCAGCGGTAACAGGTGCTGTATTGCTACCACTGCTGTGTGGCCCTGAGCTGCTACAGTTGTATCTTTGTCCATGCCCTAAGAGCCCATGCTGCTCCCATACTAGTTTGTGCAAGTGGGCAGTAAGATCTGAAGTGCTCTCAGTTCTGTTCTTTCCCTGGGGTAGTCTGTTTCTGTTTCAGCTCCTGTTACTTGTTCTTCCGTTTCTTTACCTCATTAAGTGAAATGGACTGATATGTTTTATCAGATCAGTTACTGAATTGAGAGAGTTTGTCTTAGGGCTGATGAACCAGAACTGACTCAAACACACACTGAACACTTGTGCTGATCTAAACCATTCCAGTGTGGATTCTTTTTGAAGAACATAGCTCTCAAACATTCAGTGAACAGGAAAATAAGTTTCTTTTTGACCTAAGCTTGTTGAGAAGTTTTTACCCTTTGAGCTGTGTAAAAGACTCCAGCAAAATGCATATTTCCTCCCGGGGATTAATCATTTGACTCTAATTCCTTAATTTGCTCCTGTGCAGAGTGTTGAATTGGACAGCGATGATGGAGGGGGAAGTGCTGCTCAGAAACAGAAAATTTCCTTTCTTGAGAACAACCTGGAGCAGCTTACAAAGGTTCACAAACAGGTGAGACTAATGCCACCAGGAAAATCTCTTTGAGCAGCCTCCCCTTAAATAGGGAATTCTTTGTTTCTTCCATTAGTTCTTCCATTAATGAATGCTGACCATCCCTGGAAGTCTAGCTGTGGGCAACTCCTTTTAATCTCCTACTATTTTATACTACTGCAAATGAACTCTCTATTGCTGTGTATTTGTGTAAATCAGGGAGCATAATGGTAGTTATATTTACCCAGGCACATTTTTGAAGGCAAGCTTTCCAGATATTACATTTAGGTCTCATTTAAATTGCTTATTTGGTCTCCTATTTATGCTTGTCCCTGTATACATGATGCTAGACAAAATGTATCTTTTTCTTGGGCGGATATACTACAGTAGCTTTTTGGACAAGACTCTCAATATATTTTAAGGAAAAGCATCATTGATCTTTATGGGAGTTTAGTAAAAACCACTTCTTCAGCCCCTTTTATTAGGGGTGCACATAATTAAGATTTTTTGGGCTGATACTGATGGCCAATTTATTAACAAGCCATATCAGCTAATACTGGTCCAATTGCCAATGCGCAAACCTGGCAGCTTGGAGAGCAACGTCCGGCTGGTATGTCGGTTGGGGGGAAGGGGCAGGAGGAGGGAAGGAGTTGGGGGGGGCAGATTGAGGCCCCCCCCGACGGTGAGGGAGGGAGTGGGGATAAGGCAAGGGCACGGGACGGAGCCACAAGCAGTTTGTCTAGGGGCTTTGGGGAGGGGGTGGCTCCTACCACTGTGTGCACCCTCAGGGGATGCATGGGGATCTGTGTGTGGGGTGAGGGCAGGCTGCCACTGCAGGCTGGGGCCAGGGATGGCACTGGGCTCTTTCTGGCATGGAAATCACTATAGCTCCACCCACCCCAGCACTGCCACTGCCCTCCCTGGATGCAGCCCTGACCCAAGCCCCCTACCAGGAAGAGCCTGGCACCACCCTCAACCCTAGCCCACAGCGTTAGCCTGCCCTTGCCTCATGCACAGTTCCGGGGGGCCCGTGCCTCCTCTGGGGGTGTGCGCAGCGGCAGGAGCCATCCCCCACTCCCTGTGGCCCCTGGATGAACTGCTCATGGCTCCATCCCATGCTCCTCCCCACCCTGCCTGGGCAGTGCATGCCCCTGCCCCAGCCCCACTCCTTCCCTCACCACGGGGCTTGATCTGCCCCCCCACAACACTCCTTTCTTCCCTCTGCCCCTTCCCCTCAACAGAATTACTAGCCAGATGCTGCTCTGGGCTGGGCTGGGCTGCACTCTTGGCTGTGTGGATGTTGCAGTTGTGTGCATGCCTGCAGGATTATCAGTGACGTTATTGGCCACATCAGCCAAAAAAAGCCAGTTGCTGATGATATCAATTTTCCTTTTATCAGTGCCGATATGATATGGACCGATGTATTGGTGTACTTCTACCTTTTATGTGTGCATACACTTACCCTTCAGTGCACATACCCATCAGTTTCCTTCCTGCTCTTCTTTGTGGCTGATTTTGTGTCTATTCTTTTTGGTTCTTCACTGGTTTCCAAATATGGCCTACCTTCCCAAAATTGATTCTTGACCTCTGGCAGCCTTGAAAGAAAGCTAGGAGCTAACATCAGGGGGTTAGGAAGGAGAAGAGGTAAAGTTTTCAGTGTACATAAGGACTGGTTCTTCCAAAGAGTCTTGACATTGACCCTGTCCCTTGCTATAAATCTATCCCTCCTTGTTGATGTAACTTGCTCTAAGCAGCGTGATTGGACCACGCAAAGCTGGTTGATTCCTAGGGTGTTAAATACCTTTGGATTGTCAGTGTTACAAGGGCTAACAATATAAATAATTACTGCTTGATTGTTTAATTTTTTTTGCTGGGAGTTTTCAGCAGCAACTACAAACCAACGAATTACAAACATATAAATAAATCTTTACTGAATTCTGAAAGAAACAGATAACAGGAAATTGGAAGTGAAGCTCTGACATGTTTTCAACTAGTAATGCTGGCAGAGTTCAAGAGGTTATTGCTGAAGGCAGGTTAATAAGTAAAACAGCATGAAGATGAAGCATATGAGACAAAAGTAGCACATTTCCATCTTGTTGTTTCTTGTAAGAATCTGGACAAGCTGTTGTGGATTTTGTTAAAACTTTGAAGTTAATTTTTGGCAGATTTGTTTCCTAAAGGTAATATTGCAAGTGGATTCTATACACGACTCTCATTGAAATTAAGGGGGGCTGACTTTTGCTTTCCTTGTATACCTGAAATGTCCATGGTTTTCAGAGGGTTAACAAAGGAATACCAGGCTTTATAGCCATTATCTTTGATGAGGTTTTTGTTTGGGTAAAAACAATGAGAGAACAAGAGGATAAAGCACTTTAAATCCTGCCTTTCTCTGTGAAGGCTGTGCTTTGAAAAACTCATTCTTTCTGGTTCTCATATTTAGCACTTTGTGATTATATGTTCCAGGCTCTTGCATTCGGTTTGCAGAATGGAAAATGGTGCTTCTAATTTGATTTGTGCCAGCTGCTGTAACATTATCCACATAGTTTTCTCAAATTTGTATCTCTCAGCCTTGCTGTGCATTTTAGGGCTTGAAAAAACAGTTGTTTCTGAGGCTTGCTATTTTCATTCGTGGAATATTATCAAAAAATAAGCATAAATAGACTGAATGATTAAAAATAGTTAAAGTCCAATATGCAACATTCTCAGTTTGCCAATGGTATAATGCGCTCATTTCTAACTGAAATATCATGAACTATTAAACCTTAACATATCCCACTTACATTTTGCTTCTTTTGCTCTTCAGTTCAGATGTTTTAGCTGCTGTTTCTCATCCAGGTACTTAGATGACCTTTATCATTATGCAGTTACTAGGAACCAGTGCTGCTTTAGAAACCTGGGCAAAAATAGCATCGAGATGGAAGGTGTCAACCAGAATAATGTGATTAACTTACTAATAGTTTGAGTCCTAACACATTTAGAAATACTTGATAGACCAATTGCCCAGTACTTTCAGAACCAGCAAATTTTTCTAGGCACTTAGCATAGACTGATAAACTGAAATAAACCATTTTGATCCCTAGATGATGATTACATGATTAATTTGTTTTTCTTATTGAATTATCAGTAAATTAATAAGGAAAGAAACCCTGGAAAACTCGCCACTACTTGAGGTAGAAATCACACTATTTTCTTCAGGTTCAAGTTTTGCGCTGCCTTTTTATGGTGGATGCCTGCTTACTTATGGTGTGAGACTGGGCAGCTCTGGGCTGCCCATGTTCTCCAGCCACCTTGGGCAGGTGCTCTCAAGACTTCAGAGGCTGGATTTTGTGCAACAACAGGCCCCTTGCCAGGCTCATGGGCTTCCTCACTCCCCACGTGGGAGTAGCAAAGGCCTGATCCTGCAGGACAGCAGCCCTGGGTGATGTGCATCTCTGCCCATCTGTCAGACCTGCCGTGCTGGGATGTGTCCTGACACCACTGATCCCACCACAAAGACAACATCTTTTTATACCCTTGCTGTTTGTGTGTGTTTCTAAGTAATGAATTGCTCAGATATTTGGAAGTCCCTGAGCTTAAGCTTCTGGTGTAGTTCCAATTAGATCTGTGAGAGTGGTCATCTCAACAGAATATTTTTTAGCTTCAGTATTTGTACTGAAGACCTTGCTGTTTTTGGATGAGTCTTATGTAATTTAATATGATGGAATAGGTAGTTCTCTCTTCAGAGCACCTAAACCAACCTAGTAAATTAATTTGCAAATGAAAAGTAGTGATTTTTCTGCTCTATTCAGCAGTTGTGAGGTATTACTTAAAGTGCTGTGTCCAGTTTTGGGCCCCATACTTCAAGAAAGATGTGGACAGTTAGGAAGGAGCCCAGCAGAGCAACAAAAAAAATTAGAGGCCTGGGAAGTAAGATTTATGAGGAAAGGTGGAAAGAGCTAAGGTTATTTAGCTTGGAGAAGAGCAGACTGGGGATGGGGGTAGTATTTGGTAACAGTCTTCAAATACCTGAAGAGCAATTAAAGAAAGATAGAGATAAGCTTTTCTCTGTCATTGTAGGGGACAGGACTAGGAGCAGCAGAGGAAATTTTAGTTGGAGATTAAGAGAAACTTTCTAACTGTGAGGGTGATCAAGCATAGGAATAGGCTACCTAGAGGTAGTGGTAGCTATGAACTCTCTCTGGAAATTTTCAAGAGCACGTTGGATAGACACTTGGCTGGGATGATTTAGTTTTGGATGATCCTGCCTTGAGCAGGGGGTTGGACTAGATGACCTTGTGAGGTCCCTTCTAACCATATTTTCCAATGATCCTATAATCCTCACTGAAAATTATCTCTATTACAAAAATGCCTAGGGTAGTTAAAAAGAGATCTCCTATATATGTTTAGGATTATTTCTATAGAAACCTATGGATTTAGGACTTTCCATAAGCAGGCTTCTCTAATAGACCATGTGTTTTGTGCAGAGGGATTCCTTGGAGTTAATATTATTTTTCCTTTATTCGTACCCATAGCTGGTACGTGATAATGCAGATCTTCGTTGTGAGCTTCCTAAGCTGGAAAAACGACTTCGAGCTACGGCAGAAAGAGTTAAGGCCTTGGAGAGTGCACTGAAGGAAGCCAAGGAGAACGCCATGCGAGACCGCAAACGATACCAGCAGGAAGTAGATCGTATAAAGGAGGCTGTAAGAGCCAAAAATATGGCAAGAAGAGCGCACACTGCTCAAATTGGTAAGGACAGGGAGCAGAAGGGTGCTTGTGTTGCTAACTTAATGAATTTTTCTTCTCACACAAAGGTCTGTGATAGCAGACAGTATGGAAAACTATTGACTGTCTGTTTTACAAGCAGTCTTTTATGGAACCATGATATTGTCTCTGAAAGATAAAGCTCCTCTGTTGTTAATAGGAAGCCCAATACATCTCATGTGCTCTAATGACCAACCTTAAGCTACCCTTTCTTTTTCTGTCCCTCTTTGGTCCTTCTGACCTTGGACTCATTCTTCCCTTTCTCTTCATTTCATTATATGCTTTAGTTTAAGCTACAAAATGAAATGTTGCTGTATACTTCACATGGAGCTGGTGCATCCTGTTCATATGGCACAATTTTTAATTGTAAAAAGGCTGTGCATGCAGACATGAAGTGTCTAAAGTGTATTGTGTAGCTGACCTGGTGGAGCAATGCTGGTGGAAGTGTCATATTTTTGGATCGTATAAGTTAAATACTCACATTTGAAAACTTAGGATGTGGGCATCAGGCAATACATACAGTTACCCGCCTCATATTGCCTCTTCTTGAAAGTCACTACCAGTTGCTTCTCATTTAACTCTGGACTGATATAAGGAGTATAGTCATTTGAGGAAACTGGACATAGCCCACATATGTAAGTAAATATATAGTTGGCCAAACTGGGAAGTGGTTACTATATAGTCCTACTCACCTCTGCCTTGAAGAGAAACCCCACCCTTTGGAGAAGTAAAATGTCTGAGATGGTTCTACATAAGGATGTTCACAGAAACAGGTGCTAGTGGTCACCTGAGCCATATGGAACAGTTGGCAGGATGAGGATGTTATACTCACAGCCAGAATTTGGACTGAACTGTTGGATAGATTTTGAGAAATACCTTAGAAATGCAAAAAATCTAGAACGCTTGGTTCAGAGATGATACCTTTTATTAGACCAACTGAAAAATTTCTCAGTTGCTGTAATAAAAGGTATCATCTCTGAACCAAGAATTCTAGATTTTTGCATTTCTTTTGGTCTCAGACCGACGCAGCTACCAAATACATCCCCGAGAAATACCCTAACAATTCCTTTTTTTAAAAGAATGTAATTATACGATTGAATTTCTGGTTGAACATTGAACTTTGTTTGATTTAATTTTCACCTTTCAGCCAAACCTATCCGCCCTGGCCATTACCCAGCATCTTCTCCGACAGCTGTTCATGCCATCCGAGGAGGAGGAGGAGGGTTGTCAAACTCCAGCTACTACCATAATGTGAAATAAACAATACGTGAGTTCAGGTTCATTTTTTCACTTGGCGTTGTCCTGTGATCATCCACTTGTCCTAAATGCACAGTGGGCAGGGGTCTAATTAGCTTAAATTTCAAAACGAATATTTATTTTAAGCCTGAAAGTGGATTTTTTGTTTAATGCGTGTTATGAAGTATTTTTAAATGTCTGTGAGATTTTTTTTTTTTTTAAAGGAAAGAAAAAAATATTCAAAAGGGACACCTTTAGCCTTTAAGGTGTCACCCTGCCCTGCTTTATGCCGGACTTCAGACTAACATAGCTAACTGTCTCTCTAGTCTTCAGAAAGAGCTTGATCTTCTCCCCCATGCAAGAGATTCTAGGTTGTCTTTGTCTGCTGTAGCCAAGAAGCTCAAGCATACAGGGTTATTTTTTGTATTCTGTGTTCACCCATATTCAGACTAGAAAAAGGCATTTTTTAATTATAAAGATAATAATTAAAGCAACTTACCTAGGTTTGTGGAGGATACTTCCTCATGAGGGCATTTTTAAATACCATATTTTGTTGTATGCAACACATAACCTCTTCCCAAAACCACCTGCTGGAAATTGGGGTGCACATTTTATGTACATTTCATGCAAGAAATACAGTTAAAGTAAGTTCTACCACACTCGCAGGTGAAACTGAAAGTAAAATCTCCAGCCCTCCAGAGAGCAGAACACAGCAGGTTTGGCTCCCTGGCTGCTGCTACTCAGTTATTTAATACAAGGAAGGATTGTTTTTCCTTTGTTTTGCCATTTGAAAACATGGCGTGTGTTATATCCTGGGGTGTGTTATATGTGAGAAAATACAGCATGTACTCTTTTTCAAATACAGTTATTGGACTTGAAGTAGGAACTAATTCAGGGAGGCTGTACAGTTCACATAGGCAGCCAGCAACCTTTAACAAGCCGCAGATTTACCAATCTGTAAGTCTGTCTCTGGTTCAACTCATGTCAGCAGTGGGGAACTTGCCTGTGTCCATACTGGGACCAAGCAATTGAGAGCTGCATTCTTGCCACAGCAACTTCCTGACTATAGTGCAGATGCAGCTTTCAGCCAGTGAGGAGCTGTGCCAGGCATCATGCCAGAGGATGTGTGGCGAGGTCTGGGGTCACCCAGTGTCAGGAGAAGCAGCCAAGATCCGAGGGGAGTGTGCAGAGTCTGTGTGTGGAGAAGCCAGTAGCCAAAGATCAGTCTGGGAAATCGAGTCAGAGATCCAGAGGGTTGGGTAGAGCATGAGATCAGGAAGCTGGCCAGGTCAGGTATCCAGGAAATCAAACCAGAGTTGGGTCAGGGAGCCAAAGGGTCAGGCCAAAATGGGGGTCCATGGCCAAACTGGGTTAGGTATCCAGAGAATCCATCAGTCAGGAGAGACACAAACTGAGAGTGTAGCAACCTAGGTACAAGGTTGAGCCTTGTTGCCCAGATGCTTCCTCTTCTGGGCCAGGGGTTTATATTGGAAGGGATGAAGGGTCAGCTGACCCTGGCTGGCCATGCTGGTGGCAGGGAGTGGGTGTGGGACTAAGCCCAGCTGGAGGATTCTGCCACCTGAGAGGTGCTGAGGAGGAGCAGACTGGGATGAGCAGCTGCACCAGGCAGTCCGAGGCCCCAGGTTCCAGGCCATGGCCTGATATTGGAGCCAGGCAGCTGGAAACCACATCCCTGCTGCTGCTGTTTCTCCCCACCCTGTTCTCCAGATGGAAGTGGTACGGGGCAATATGAGGGGGCCAGCCAAAGCTGCACAGGGCGGGATACTGACATGTGGGGTTTGATTCAGCCCATGGACCCAACCCCATATCACTCATCTGGCTCATGGGGCCAAAAGGTTGAGCACCATCCATCTACATCATGCAGGCGCTCCAGTGAGATGATCAGAATTGTCCCTTCTGGCTGCACTGTTTATGAAATGCAGTCTTTTAACCGGCTCTCTCACTCTCAATGTTCCCTTCTCAGTTTTCTATGCTTTGTCTAATCATTTACCTCTTGCACAGCTGTTACTAGATTTGCCCATCACTTTGGGGTGTGCTCATTTATTATGGTACATTTCTGGGGTCTGTAATTCTATCAATGTGCTGCTTGTGTTACTTGTGTTTCTATATGGAGGCATATCTCTCCCTTCTGCAAGTCTTCCCCCTCAATGGAGCTATCTTGCAGGACTCGGTTTCAATGGGGCTGGGTTCCTCCAACCACTGAATCAGTCAGCAGACATACAGACACAGATTAACAGGGCATACCTGAGCCAACCCGGGTTATTCAGCATTGATAAGCTAACACCCTCATATACCTTGAACTCAGTTCATCAGGGCAACAATAAAATGCAGTCAGACACAAGCACACGGGTTAACAGAGTGCATCTGAGTCAGGCCGGGTTATTCAGTATTGACAGGCTGACACCCTCATGTGCTTTGAACTCAGTTTATCCCTTATTTCAGCAAGACAATAATAAATGCAGTTAGACACACATACACTCACATGCTAACAGAGTACGTCTGAGCAGACTGGGTCCGATCAGCACTTTCAACTGATACCTTCATGTGCCTCAAAACTCAGCATGTCCCAATCTCTTGTCACAGTGGTCCTAGTAGTAACTCCCTTGATGAGCAGACCCCACCGTAGTTTTGGGCATTATAGGGATCTTTGGCTTAGGTAAAAGAAGCGTTGCTGCAGAGCAAATGGGGAGGTCAAGGGGAAGGAAGAGTAAGTGAGGTTCAGAGAGAGAGTATAGCAACCAGCTTGACCATAAAACTTATTTGTTGCCAGGTATATAAATTTATGGTACCAATAGTAATAGCCATACAAGAGAGACAAATAAAACAGTTACAGTATTACATAGTTTCAGTTGGGTATTTGGGGAAGTCTAGCTCAAGTTCAATCAGCAAAAGTCCGGTTTAGAAAGCTGTACCTGGAGTAAGAGAACAAACGTCAGGTTTAGAAAGCCGTGTCTGGTGTAAGAAAGCAGAAGTCAGGTTCCTGGAGTCAGAGAGAGAGAAAGAGTTGGGGTCTCACCATTCAGCAAAGCTTGAGCCAGTTGAGGTTCCCAGGTGTTCCTACTGCATCTTCATTGTCTTTTGTAAGTCTTTCCTCTAATCAGTTCTTGCTCAGGCAGAGGTGGGGAGGGGGTGAGTCCCTTGTGAGTCAGACAGGCTGCGTACTGTGCCAGGGTTCCCCAGAAGCACAGAGCTGAGAGGTAACACAGCTTTGATTAAGTTTAGGGCTTTTCCTCATCTAGGAATCTCTTTCTACATGGTTAGATTGTGGTTACCCAGTTATTGTTTGCTCTTAATACATTTTTATTGATTCTTTTTTTTTCATTATCTTGTCAAATGCATTTGGGAAGGGGCTAGTTACAAAAGGCATTTGTGCATATACATGTGCTGTGGTGCATGCTTTGTATAAATGGCGAAATGTGCGTCAGCGCTGAGAAGATGGTGGCGGCACGCTTTTGAATTAAAACGCATCAAAGGTGTTTTAGTTCAAAAGCGTGTCATTGCCATTTTCTGCGTGCTGATGCATATTTTGCCGTTTATACAAATGCATGCTATGCAGCACCAGGCATGTCTATTCACATGCTCTGCGGACTCGATTAATTGGGTCTGCTGTGACGCGCTGGATTTTTGGTGCATCGGAGCAGACAAAGGTTAGTGTATAAATGCCCAAAATGTTTACCTAGCAATTAGGAATGTCTTCTATTTTTGTCCACCAGAGGGCAATCAAGCGGTGTGCCTGAAAATGTTTTTTTTTTTAAAAACAATTGTTCATAACCAGAGGCAGGTATGGCAGCTTGGTGGGAGGTTTTTCCCAGGTCTCTCTTGTATGCAACTGTTTCACGCATAAGCTTCTGAGAGAGGCTAGACATGGCTGGCAATCTGAATCCTCCCCCTTTTTCCGCAGACTCATAACTGTGATGGGAAGGGCGTGTTGGGGCCAGCACTGTTGTGGGAATGGCACGCTAGTTCTACGTAGCTAACTCCAGTGTTGATGCTGATGTCGAAGTCAGTGTTCTTCAAACACTTTATCTGCAGCTTTTTTCTCTGTCTTGACATTTCAAGTGAAGAACTGTAATGTGACATCAATCGTGTGGGCTTCAAGTGAGAAATTTTCTAACTGAAAGGGCTCCTCCTGATTGGGTTGGCAATGTATTCTGAGATGTGAATTGCTTTCTTTGTAACTATTTCCCCAAAGTTCTGCATTCCTCTGATTCTTTTTTTTAATTAAAATATTATTGCAGGCAGTTTGCTGCTTTGTTACGTCACAGCAATTAAAATAAATGCTTACCCACTGTGGGGGGTAGGAAGCCCTGGATGGTTACTTTCTCAATGACAGTCTTGGCTTGTTTTACCTCCCTTCTTTTACTTTTTTATGTCTCTCTTCTTGTTTCTCTTTTGACAGCCTGCTGTTTCCTTTGGGCATCCAGCATTCTTGATGCTATGTGGCTTCTAAGAATGTTTCATGTCATATGTGCATGCAAAGCATCCACCACAGCACATGCCTTCTTTTATTATCCTGTGTGGGTTGTTTTTGCTGCTTGTGTTTGCCTTCAGCCCTGTGGCTACAGGTAGCATATTTCTGCTACAGATGAACTGGGCAAGGCTTTGCTGAGGTTTTTCATGTGTTAGTTCATTCTTAACTGAAGTTTTGCTTGTTCTGGTCTCACCTGCAACCATACCATAATTTGTTCTTTGTCCTAGTGTATTGTCATCTTTATGAAAGAAGAAAGGGAAAAGTATACAGAAAGAGATGTAGAAGATGTTTTAAAACACATAGCGACAACTGGTCTGGGAAAGTAAACTGTGCATGAACTGTGTGCACCTTTAAGAAACCATCCAACCAGTGCATGAAAAGAAAATAATAAATGGCACAATCAGCTAGCCTTCAAATTAGGGGCTGGAATTTCTCAAACAATTCAGATGTTCGAATCTGTGCCATTTTCAAAACTGTGTCTAAAGATGGAGTTGATTTTAGACCTAAGTGCCAGTGTAACATGGACTGCAGTTTGCACATAGTGATGCATTTCATTCCACTTAACTGTAAACAATTAAATTTAACTTTGGTTTTCTGTGTGATTCCATTGTACTTCTGATTAGGACTAAATACTTGTTAAGAGGAGATGGGGGCGGGGGAAGCCAATCAAAAAGATGTTGCTTTACTAGAGTATTTTTAAGTGAAGGCACACATTCTTTAGCCCTGAAAGTACAGGCCAGGCTGTCAAAGGTAGCCTCTGAAATTGCAGCTGTACTTCTGCAGTTCCTGTCTATGGCTGCCAAATACACATTTGAAATGTTGAAATGGGATAATGACCCATCCACCTAACTTATACAGATGTATAATGGCTTTTGCATACTGAGCTAGAGCTGGTAGTTGTGAGACTGGTTGAGATCTGTCTACTGTATATATATGCAGGCTGGCTTTTTGTTTGCAGCACCAGGACAAACATTTCTTGAAGAGACCACTGATCATTGGACACTGAAGATGATAACCATTGATTGCAGTTAGTCTGGTCAGTGGATGGGAATTTATTCAAAGAAGAGCATAGTGTTTGTTGGGAATAGTCAGTGCTACTTCTGCTGTTTCTGCTAGGTCCATGGGCGCCTGCCCAAATCTGTGCAGGAAAAGGCTTAAAGTTAGATCTGGACAAAGACATGAGGCTGTTCTGTCAAGACTTTGACCATCTTATAGGACTTCCTTTGTCCTATGTATGTATAATAAAAGATGGCTCCTCCTTCAAGGTGATTTGCATATGACAAGACAGCAGATGAAAAGAAAAATATCTTTGGGGAATGTAGACAATAAGGTAACAGAAAAAAGTGGTGAAGGAAGATACAGTCTCAGGAAACCAAGCTGTTGTCACATGTTTTATAAGAATCACTGCAAAATTAAATCTTAGGCCCTATCTGCCTGTAGGAAATCTGCAAAAGTGTAACTGCACTGAAGTTGTTGCATCATTACAGACTTCCATGGATTGATGTAAAGTGGGGATTGCCATTGCTATGGCTCACTTCAGAGAGAAGTATCAGTCTAAAGCCCACTTTACATTAAAGCAGGGTGTCTCCATTTTGAGCTGTCACCTGAGTGCCAGTGTTTAATGGAACCTCAGGTATTCTAAATGTTTTACATCAAGTTACATGGTTACCAAGCTAGTTTTGAACGAATTCACATAATTGCAAACTCAGAGCAGATTAACTAAAGCTGGTCAAAATTTTTGGAATCACGGTCGAGTTCTTAGGACGCCAACAGATGTAAAGGAAAGGTGCAGTGGGATCTGATGCAGGATCCCAACAATTGTGCTTCCTGCCATGGCGCACATGCATGACAGGAAGCCTAAATGTGGCATCCTGCATCATATCACATTGCACCATATTACTGGTGCAAGAGAGTCCAATCTGGGCCTCCCTTGCACCAGCAAGTAGCAAGCTTGGCTCCCTGTGCCCTCCTGGCTGGGAACCCCAATCAACTGAGATGTGCTTCCGGCCTCTGCAGCACACAGGAGGCTTGAAAAGCTCCCATGTGCTCTAGAGCAGGGGTTTTCAACCTTCTTTGATCAGCGTACTTCTGGCAGCTGGTCGAGGAGTGGGGGAAGGGGGTAGCAGCAGCCAGTTGAAGAGCAGGGGTGAGGGGTGGCCGCACGGAGCAGCGGCATGGGGTGGTGGATGGCAGCGGCTGCCACGTTGCAAGCTTCTCTCCCTGTGTCTGCCTGGTCAGCCGGCACCTGTTTGACCCTCAGAGGGGCACTGCTGCCCTCACCTTGCCCTGGCCCTGCTCCGGTGAGGCAGCAGCACGAGGTGGCAGCTCTCCATCTCTGCCTGCCCTTGTGTGCCCCTGGGACCTTTCAAAGTACCTCTGGGGGTACGCTACTCCTGGTTGACAACCCCTGCCCTAGAGACTGGGCACTGGCCACATGTTCTTTTAAAGCCATGATAGGAACCAAAAGTTATTACATGTGTTCTGTGTAATAACTTTGTGGCTTATTTCTCATTCAGTCATACCATTAATTGAACATGTGGCCAGGTCAGTGCTTAAGATGTAATTAACCATAATCAGGTCTTAAATATAACATATGTCAGAGGCCTTAGAATTTTAAAATTTTGAATTTTTGGGGAAAGTACATCATGGGAAGGATTTCAGTAGTTTTTTAATAATTGCTATTGGAGCTGCTGTTAAAAATGTTGAAACAGAGGGGAGTTTCATGGTTGCTAAGATTATAGGACTGGTAGTAATGCTTTTTACCTGCACAGCATTTTTAGTACTCTGGTGTTAGAAGCTCTGAAACTATCTCCCTTCATTGTCAAGGCTTCTGTTAAGAGCCTCCAGGTTGCTACTAGAAGCCTTGAAAATGAGGTGAGGAAGCAGCTGTGAACCTGAAGGGCTATTGTTACTATTGAGACTTCTAATAGGAGCCCTTTGACATCTGTTTCCCTTTCATTGTTTCTGGTTCAGTTAACGTTAATACAGCTGCTGTGCAATTAATCAAAGTACAATTAAGTTAAAAAAGAAACTGGAGATGAAGAAACCCTGTGCCTAAACCCAAGTTGTTTAGGCACTTAACTGATATACAGCTAGCATGTTTGGTACAATGAGGCAGAAGGCAGGGCAAAGTGGCACCTTGTACACTAATTCAGAGAGGTATAAGCTTTCATAAGCAACAGCTTATAAATGTTAGACAAGACAACAAATTTGGACAAGCATTCCGTTACGCAGAATTATACCGTTAACTGGTATGCATGTAAGTGTTATGTGTTAAGTTACAACCCATGATCAGAAACTAGAACAAGATCCAGAAACTTCCTAGCTCCTTTGTACCATGTGGGTGCTACAGTTGAGCCCATCTAGGGCCTTGTTACACATGCATTTTTAGACAGCTCCTGGAGCTCTTAACCCCTGGATTGTCCACACATTAACACCAGAAACTAGTTTTAAGCACACTTCAGGCAGTTTAAAGTTATACCACTGTAGGACAGGTATATTCTGATTGGCATTACCCATCTTGTGTTCCATTAATGTGTGGCCTCTCCCTACAGATGAGCTGCCCAAGTTGCAGTCTTCCAGAGCCCCAGGATGCAGTGTCCCCTCCCCCACCCTCCTGTTCTACCCTCTGAACTCTACTGCCCAAGGGATGGTGCTAGCACCAAGCCAACTCCCACCCCTGCCCCCAGGGGGTATGACCTTCCCACCCTCAGGGGAGCAACCCCATGCAAACAGCCTGCAAAACACATGGCAGCTAGGCAGATTGCAGTGCATGGACTTTTCCAGGAATGGCATCTAGCGGGGGTGCAGGAGGAGGAAGGTAGGGGGCTGGATCAGGTCCCCATGATCTGGGGTTCCTTCTTGGAGAAGAAGCAGTAGCTGCCCCCAAAATATCTTCTCTCGCCACTGCCACCTCCCAGCCACCCCAGGAAGCATGACCAGCATCTCCCACACCTAGATCCCAAATCCCAGTTTATTAAAACATAAGACCTTCTTTAATTTATTTCCTCTTCATTTTTTAAAATTTTTTACCAGTGTCTGATTTCCTTCATTTCACCACCCTTCCTCCACCCCCATTTCCTTTCCACCTCTCATTTCACTATCCATCCCTACCCATTAACTCTCTGCCTCCCAGCTTCATGTTCCTGCCCCCTGCCAACCTATCTCTTATACTCCCCCCTCAACACACACACACCTAGAGCAGGGTTAGAAGCCTATCTGGGCTCACCAGCCCTGTAGTGGCAAGTCGCAGCTGTAGCTCCTAGTTAGGCCCCTGTTTGCCAGCCTTCTAGTGGCAAGTCGCAGCTGTGCAGACAGAAGGTTTTTAGCCTTAAGCTGTGACTGCTTCAAACTCAAGCTAGCACTAACATGATCAACATTTGAGTAGCTCAAAGTGCAATGTGTAACAAAGCTCTTAGAAAGCTAAATTAAATGTCCATCTGGGATTTCACAAGTGTGGAGGAATACCAAGCAAATTCCTTTGTGTACACAGCATACCCTCTTGAGCTAGAGGAGGAGATGTGAGCATGGGGGGGCAGGCAGGAAGAAGGATGTGAGTGGGTATACCAGTTAGGGTTACCATATTTCCAGTTTCAAAAAAAGAGGGCGTGTAATATGATTGTGGGGGGCAGTTATATGCCTGTGCCCTGCTCCTGCCCTGTTGGGGAGGGGATGTAATATGATTGTGAGGGGGCAGTGATATGTTGGTACCCTGCTTCTGCCCCCCACTCCCAAGCCACAGCCCCCCCCTCCCCCGACCATGCTGGTGCCTCTCACTCCTAACCTGCAGCCCCCTGGCACTGCCTGTGCCCCGCACTCCTGACCCACAGTCCCCTGACCCCCCTGGGGCTTCTCACTCCCAAACCACAGCTGCCCCAGCCCTGCCAGTGCCCCTCACTCCTGACCCGCAGCCCCCTATTCCCCCCAGCCCTGCAGCATCTCCTTGCTGTCCTGCCCCTGAGAACTAAGGGGGCTGGGCCACAGAGCTCTCTGCTATCCTCCACCCCCTTCCCCTGCTGGAGGGGCTCTGCTGCAGCCCCAGCATCCGGACAGCTTCCCCTAGTGCCAGCAGGCACCACCCCCCCTCACACACTCATCCCTTCTACACACCCTGCCATACACCCACACACACACAGCCCCCTGGACAGTCCCCAAGCCTGGGCCCTCCAACTCACACCCCTCATAGACTTACCTACATGCAGCTGCTGGGGCTGCTCCAATCACCCTGCCTTGCTGCATGCCAGCCACATGTGTGCATGAGATGCACATGATGCCCCCTGCCTCCAATCGCCCTCCTCCAGCTCCCCCTGGCTCCAAGCAGCTCCTTGCTAGGGCAAACCCGGAAGTGCTGGGGAAAACTTCGATGCTTAGCAGAGCAAAATCCCAGACATTTGTTGATATTTTAAAAAACTGCCTGGACCAAGATGGGAGGACCCAAAAAGAGGATACGTCCAGGAAAACCCACATATATGGTAACCCTAGTGTACCTGGAATGATGCTACACTTTAGTTACCTGGTCTACGTTGTGGCTTTTTGAGATTTTAGACATACTTGAGAGCATTCTTGAGGCTGCTCCCATTATACTAGGGGTGCACCAACATTTTTTTTGAACGATACGGATGGCTGATTATTAACCAGCCATCTTGGCCAATACCTGTCTGATAGCCGATATGCAGCCCGGCAGTTTGTAGAGCAGCATCCAGCTGATAAGTCTGTGGGGGAGAGCAGATTGAGATCCCCATGGTGAGAGAGGGAGTGGGGCAGGGGAGGAGCAGGTGCTGCCCAGCCGAGGTGGGGCATGGGAAAGATCTGTGGGCAGCTTGTCTGGTGGGCAGTTCCCCATTGCTACTTATGCCCCCCTGGATTTGTGCACGGGGTGAGGGCAGGCTCAGAGCTGAGGAGCTGGGGTGGTCTCAGGGCTGTGCTCGGGGTGAGCAGTGGTGGGGCAGGTGATGGCAGCACTGGGAGGGAGGACTGTCCTGTGGCAATGGTAAATTTGCTGCCCACCTTCCCTGAGCGCAGCCCTGGCTCAGACCCCTGCTGGGAAGAAGCTAGCACAGCCCCTGGCTCTGAGCCCATAGCAGGCAGCCCGCCCTTACCCCACACACAAATCTGGGGGGCACATGCTCCCAATGCCTCCCCTAGGGGTGTGAGCAGTGGTAGAGAGCTGCCACCCTCCCCATGCCCCCTCACCCCCTGTGCTTGCAGCTCGGTCCTGCACCCTGCCCCTGCCCCAGCCCCACTCCCTCCCTCACCATAGGAGCCTCAATCTGTCCCCCCATGGCCCTTCCCTCCTCCATGTCCTTTCCCCCCACAGACTTACTGGCCAGATGCCAGTCTCCAAGCTGTCAGGCTGCATTCCAGGCTGTGTTCATGCTGCAGCTGTGCACATGCACGCAGCATTTATTGGTGACATTGGCTACACTGGCCCAAAAAGGCTGATTGCTGATGATGTCAGTTTTCCTTTTATAGGTGCCAATATGATATGGACTGATATACTGGTGCGCCTCTACGTTATATCTATGGCTTGATTTAGTCCTGCCACCCCAGAGATCAGGGAGGCACAAAGTGATGCTAAACAGAGCTCTGGTGCTGCTCAGGATTCTGGTGCCTGCAGGACAATGTGGGGAAGGTGATTTATAATCCTGTCTTGCAAAGGACCTTATTTAAGGGACATAAATGTATTAAACTTCTGGGTGTGCTGTTGAATACTCTTAATGATACTACTTGAGAATACTGAGCTGGTTAACTTTATCCAAATACTGATTTACCAATAAACAAGCTGGCATGATTGCTATGCCTACATGTTGTATAGAAATAGCAGCCACATAACTCAGCAGGCAAGAAAGGAAACCTATAAATTGAAAATTGTCAGCTTCTTGATACCTTCATGTTTCCAACTTCAGGGAAGCTGGTTCCCTGCCCCTCCCTATCTTTGCTGAGTATTTGCTGAAACTTGCTTGACATCTTATTTGGTAAGAGGTAGGATGAAATGAAATGGAAATATAAACACAGTAAAAGTAATGCTACTCCATGGTCTGCTGAAATTATTAAGGCAACTTGCATTTGGATCTGTATACATGAAAAATGCTGTGTAAACACACACTAATCATGTGCCTTTCTGCCCTGCCCCAGTGCTAAACCTTTGGTATGTTCCCAGCACCTCCCCATTCTTATGTAAGCTGGAAAACTATTGAATCCAACCAATAAAACACATGACATTAAAAACTACCCTGTATAGCTTGAAAGTATTAAGAAGCAAGATGACCAGAAGCTGAGCTGCTGTCTCTGCATTTATTTCAAAGTAACTTTGTTAAAAGGTTGACAGTGTTTTGGTATTGACAGCACAAATAAAAAGAGTGGTGGGCTCCAGTTTTTTTTTAATTTAATTAATTTTGACTGATTAGATGTATTTAATATATAAAATAATCTTAGAATAGAAGTGACTAAATGGATTTCTTGGCAACAAGACTTTCTCAAATTCAGTTATTTTAGCCAGGAGCAGTTTTCTCTGAACATTGAACATGGTAATGTTGTAGTTGAAAACTTGAATACAGTTATATGTTTCTTACTAGATATGATTTGGAGGAATGTCTTTGATAAATATTTTACAGCTAATTAAATAGCCCTTTAAATATATTGTGTTCTGAAATGTTCCATTGTTGAGAGTTATGATATTCTTGTACCTAGCAGTGGAGAAAACTCCCAGTAAAAGGTTGGAAGGGAAGAGGAAAAAAACAATTAAATATGTTGTGATTTTTTTAATATTGCAATAGAACGCACTTAAATAAGGGAACTATGCTGTATATCAGATAGTAAAGCATGTATTTCACTATGATTATTAAATTACATATATGTTTATATATATTTTACTGTGCCATGTGTTGCCATTTTTAACCTTTAAAAATGGGTAAGATTGAAATTTTCTGTCCCCAGCCCATACCACTAAGGCCCTGGTTCCGTGAATGCTTAGAAGAGCACTCCCTTTTCAGTATATGAAAAGTTCCACTGCTGTTACT
Organism: Alligator mississippiensis; assembly: GCF_030867095.1. Classification (NCBI taxonomy): domain Eukaryota; kingdom Metazoa; phylum Chordata; order Crocodylia; family Alligatoridae; genus Alligator; species Alligator mississippiensis. The sequence goes on along the minus strand of NC_081827.1, from coordinate 228,657,588 downwards.
GGAGCTACTTACATGTTTAACATTTATCAGGTGTACAGTGCAAAGTGTTTACAGGATTGGGGATTCAGAAATATTCACTTTCTGACCTAGATGTTCACTAACTTTGTTTCTTCTTATTCTCTTTTGGCAGGTCAGACTCCACTTAGCATGTTAAAGACTGTCATTAATTCACTGACTTTTTTTTCTTCAACCTGATCTGCATTCTATTCAACATGAGCTTTTCACAGTCATCGGCAGTGTACCAGGTTTCAAATATTTTGAGCTTTGTAGAATCTTCATGTGTACAGATGTGTTCCACTCCACTCTTCTTCAGAACTACGTACAATGTAGTTAACATATCCATCTGTGTAACTATAGAAGGTCTGCCATTCCAAATCTTTCACTGACTGCATTTGACCTCTTGGCGCTGGTTAGGCTGGGGCCTCTATGCTGGTATTGATGCTTTTTTGAAGTACTCAATTGCATCAGTAAATCCTGACTTCTGACAGCAAAGAATCAATCATTCAGCAACCAAGTGCCATCGAAGGCAGGTGATTGTGTTCCGTCATGCCTGATTTACTGTATAATATACATATTATTTTATATTTTTAGGGGAAGAAAACGTGCTGCTATATGGTTTGAAATAATTTTAACACTTAACATTTTCAGAAATAAATTTCCCCAAAGAAGCATTTGTAATATCCTGGTAAAATCTCTGGAACTGTATAATAACATTAGTACGGGACTTGTTAAAGATCAAACTATGGAATGAAGAGAAATCTGTTAGTTTAGATCTAGGTTTTGAAGTTCAGTGGTCACATGAATACGTGTTTGTGAACTATCTTAAAATGTAACATCTGATCTGCTTGTAATTCTACTTCTGATGAGGGGATTTCCCTTGGTTTGATGGCTAGCCCTGTGTTTGTAAGCATTGTTCATTATGGACTCCTGAAAGCTTTCAGAATGCTGCAAAAATCTTGTATTGGAAAAGGTGACAGGTATGCCACCTCTCCCCACCACTTTTGACAAGCCCTGATCTGTTCCTGTTGGAATTCAGAAATGGGACCTAGCAGCTGAGCACCTAAAGAGATCTATTGAGGGCTTAAAAGGGAGGAAAGGGTATGTACCTGAACTGTGCTGTGCAAAGAGAATTTAGGAAAATGACATGTCTTAAAAGAGCACATTGCAAGAAGCAAAGAATGTATGTATGTATTAGAACTTGACAATATGCAAGTCTGTTAATGGGCAATATATTTTTAGCTCATTCAAATGATGATGAGACTACTTGCCTTTCTTGGTTTCTCCTATAGTGCCAGATAAGAGGTTTCCATCTTCTCAGCAGAGGGCATTGAAAGAATTATGGAAAAGTTAGGCTGGCAGGCAAAAGTCAAACCACTTGTTTTGGATATCAACTGCTTTTGTTTCACATAGGCATTTTGAGCTATATTATGTCTTAAAAGCAGGATGGATTTCACAGAGACTAAAGCAGAGTGTACCCTTTAGTCTTGTTTTGCTGCTGTTTGCTTTTATTTAATTTTAGAGTTAGTTTTTGGATTCTGAATATGTTCTGCTGGTAGACATATTACAAACATTTAACTGCCATAGAATATATCTGAACGTTATGAATTGACTTCAGATTTTTTTTCTAAAGAAGTTATCTGGAATCTTTCAACTGTAGCAAAAGAAATGGGTTTTAATTTATTTTTTTTTAATGTTGCACTATTTTTGGGAGCATTTTTGTTAAAAATATTTAATAAAGATTGAAAAGTTGCATTTGTTTAATTTATTATGTATTTCCAAGTTTCATAATCCTTTAATTTTTCTTACTGTGCATATGCATTGCCAGGAAAATGAACTGTGAATTTGCCATATGCAGTCTCTAACAATGATACTAATTCAAAGCCACTCTGTCCCACCCTATCACTGTTCACAGCTTAAATGTGTATTCTGAATAAAGCACCTAGTTTCCTTTTGTTTTATTTCTAAAACAGTTGTCTTAGAGAGGAGTATCAACTATTAATTGCCGTTGTTTTATTAGACATCAAACATTTTTGTATTATTTCCTCATTCTGAACTATATATAGCTTGAATGCTATAGAATAAATTTGGTCCCATGTTCTTGATTTGAAATCTGTCACTGACCAATTTTTAAGTGTAGCTCTAGTTCAAAAAATTATGTGGTCTTCACGTACATCAGAACAAAAATAAAACCTTTCAATTATACATAACAGTTTAGACAGTTATCTTGAGAGTCATTGATAAATTAGCTTTGATGCCTCTTAATAATCTTGTTAGTGCTGATCAGCCAGTCAGTTCATCTAGCTTAGATCACTTAAGTGCCTCCAAGCTAATTTTTAAAATTATGACTATAGGATGACTTTCTATCACTGAAATGCTTAAGGGGTATGTTATACCATAATTCTAAAAGAAAGAGTTGTTGGGCGCGCCTACATATGCATTAATATGCCTTTTCTAATATGCATTAAACTTAGTACCTTCAACATGAGGTACTAAATTAATATGCATCAGGTAGTGTTAATGCAAAGTAGCGCATTTGCACACTTCAGTGATGCTTAATGCGCAGTAGACTCTTTTACTGTGCATTAAAGTGCAATAAATGTCACAGTTATTAGTGTAATGTCAGAGTTTATGTGATGCTTTAATGCGCAGTAGTCTATTGCACATTAAAATGCACATGTAGATGTACCCACTGTTTACATAATTTGATCTAATTACTGCATCAATATAACTTATTCTGCTTTAAAAACTTTGTTCAATGAAACTATTTTAGTTGAGGTTTAATTTCATACTCTTCAGTTTCTGTTTAGCTTTTTTTAACCACTTCCATAGTATCTTGCACATTTTATACAAAGAAGTGAAAATCACATCTCTGCTACGCAGAGCTCAAAGGCCTGTAATTTACTATTTTATCCTATTTAATAGTATTTCATTCTTCCTTTTCTCCCTGAATATTGCATTTTATATTTATTGTAGATAGTTTTTTTTTAGTTAACTGACAAAGATTGTTGTTTAAATAGTTTAGATTTAACTTCATAGCTAAAATTTCATGCACAAAAGGACACGTTTTAGTAAAACTGGAAATGCTGTTTATGGACAGAAAATGTTTACAATATGAAAGTAAAATATGCATTTTTTTGCTATTGATCAATATTGTGTTGCTGCTCAGTTGTGTTTCTGTAACTGATGAGTTCTTAAGTTGTATTTATCCTTGAATTCATTTTTTATTAGCTAAAATATTTTTTTTTTCCCTGAAAGTAAGGAACAGTTTAAAAGCTCAAAAAATTTCGACTGATATGTGATTCTAAGTGTTGTGTTTCACCAAACGGGTGAGATTGGATTATCCTGAATGCATTAGAAGGTTTTTAAAATGGATTTTAACTGTATCATAGTCTGCCCACTACAGTCTTCTGACTTTTTTTTTTTTTTTTACTGTTTTTGTTCTGTTACCCATTGGATGAATACATATGTCTACTGAAAAACATTATGTTAAACAATTTTATCTTTGACACTTCTCTTCAAATATTAACAAATCTCAGATTAAGTTAAATCTGTTTCAGAATTGCACTTGTGAAAGGATGGAGCATTGTGGCTTCAGGCTTGCACCTTTCAGGTGTATTAATGTACCTCTCCTCATTGGAGTGAAGAGAGGAAAACTCAAAAAATAATTTTTTGAAAGAAAGTAGAGACCCAATTTTGAGGACAGAGGGAACCATGGAATCAGACTAGCAGGATAATCTTAATTCACCCTTGCTTTGATATTTAGCTCTAATGACTAAGGACTGAAAATGCATTGGAAAACAAAGTGTGCTAAACAAATACAGAAAGGAACACCACTGCAAATTTCTGTCTTGCTCATAAACAGTTTTGTCAATTTGAAACACTTTTCATTGTGGGAGAATTATTGAGGGGATTGAGGTATTCTGTAGAATTAAACTGTCTAGTTTGTAAAGTGTGTAATGTGTACTGCAGATGTGTATTCTCTGGGCTCTATGTATCATTACAGTAGTGTTCATTTTAGGAAAAATTAAATTGTGGACACATTTTGGTGGTAAGGGGAAAAATTGTGATTGCATCAAATGATGCTGTAATGTATTAAACTCTTAATAGCAGATCTGAACCTCCTCCCCCACCTCCCCTTACACCCTTCCTTGGAGTTAAATCTTCTAACCTTAGTTCAAAAATACTCTCTATTAAAGATGTATGGATACACTGGCAGACTGCATGATGTATCATTTGAAACCTGTTCAAGTGGAAAATAAAATTGAATTAAACTTTCTTGTATGCTGTTTGTGTGACATGCATTACCGTTGTCTTGGTGTAAACTTGTCTGTGGCACAGGTGTTTTCCCACAATCATCTCTGTTTAGGTGCTAGTTATTTTGTGGTAAATTGTATAAATGCAATGGAGCACCTAGGAATGCCAGCGTTTTAGTGTTCTGCTAATGTGTGGCAGGTAGACAAGATGCTCCCAAATGCCTTCCGGGGAGGCATATAGTAGAAACCTATCACTGTAGAAGTTTGTTACTCTTTTACAAATACTCTTTTCTTCCCACATCCTCACCTCAAATCCTCCATCCACTCACTCCTTGCTGGATGGCCTAAATCAGGACAAAGACATTGCTTCTTCCTTCTTGTCAAGTGCTTAACAGGAGCATCACTGTCTGCTTTCTGTGCTCTGATATAGTGAGCCCTCACAGAGTGCTTTCAGTATGAAAACTGTTCTTACTAAGTGTGAAGAGTTTGGGTGTGACGTCTCTATTTTAAAAAGTGTTTCTAAAGGGCATGTGCCAATAATTGCATTTTATGACATATTCCAGAGAGGGTTTAGCTGGCACCAGCAGCTAGGCAGTTTTTAGTTGGAAGCTTATTGCCATTTAAAGTCCTTTTTGACAGTCAGCATTGCGAACTACAGCTACTAGTCTTCTGCTCACTGACTAACATGCCATTGACCAGCTAAATTCCTTAATATTAAATATAAATTAGAACTTAATTGTACCTATTTCGTAGATTTCATAGACATTCGGGCTGGAAGGGACCCCAGAGGATCATCAAGTCCAGCCCCCTGCCCAGGGGCAGGAAGTCAGCAGGGAACATAGGATCCCAGCAAGATAAACATCCAAAAGTGTCTTGAAGGCATTCAAAGTAGGTGCTTGAACCACCTCTGGTGGCAGTCTATTCCAAACCTTGGGGGCTTGGACAGTAAAGAAGTTCTTCCTTATGTCCAGTCTGAAACCATCGCAGAGGAGTTTGTGACCTAGTTCTGTTGTTGGAGTGCTGGAAAAGACGTCAGGAGGTCATCTAGTCCAACCCCCTGCTCAAAGCAGGACCATCCCCAAGTATATAATCCCAGCCAAGGCTTTGTCTACCTAGGTCTTAAAAAAAGCTCTATATAATTAGCTTGTTGTTAAACCTAGGAAGTAATCATTATTTCCTTACTTACAGCAAAAGGTATTTCTACCCATTCAAGAAGAACACTTCTCTGCTGAAGCATTTCAATCTTAAAGAGTTAAAGTCCATTAGAAAATGTAATACTTGGTACTTAGTGGGTATGTCTACACAAGACGCTTAATGCGCAGTAGACTAATTCTGCTGTGCATTAGCATGTCACAGCAAAAGCTGTGCTAACAGGCAGCAGAATTAGTCTACTGCACATTAAGCATCACGAAAACGCTGTGAGCTGGCATGTCTGGGCAGTAGCACCAGTTACTGTGCACTCATATTAGAGGTACTAAACTTTTAAGGCACAGTAACAATGGTGCATTAATGTATGTGTAGATGTGACCAGTAAGTACCTAGTCCTTACTAGGTATTTCACTCTGATCTTGCAAACAAAGGTAGATATTACATGTTGCTTTACTAGAGAAAGAATATATCTTCCATGAGTAAAAAGAAAGCCTAAAAACCTTTATGATCCGACAGATAAAGGAAGAGTTAAATTACAGAACAAAAAGCTTGCAGGAGTATGCTTGCCATTTCCTTCCCAGAAAGTTGATTGTATATGTTAACTTGCCTCTTTCTCAAAACATCACAAAGTGATCATATCTCTTAGCTTCCCTTCCAAAATTTAATTTGCCAAAACACAGTAGGAAGCAAAGGCCAAGATTTTATATTGTAAGAAGAGTTTAATCCAGCATTGCCAATTTAGATGAAGTACCTCCAGACAAAACCCTGCAAATGCTAACAAATTCTCTGTAATGATGCTGAACTTGATTAATCAAGCTGAAGGCAGGTCTTATTTTTCAATGGCAGAACAATTTGGTTTTGCCATGAGCATCTTCTTCCTATAGCAGAATGTCATTTTACTTGATCCTGGAATCCTTAATGTCCAGCACACGTTGTCTGTAAAGTCCAGCTGGTGAAGACGTGAACTGATCAGCACCTACGTTGGCAGGTGCAGCATGCAACCACCACTGCACCTACCTTAAGTCTTTGGGTTGTCAAGATGGCCTCTTTCCCAACTACTAATTTTGCATTAAAATATTAGCTTCTAACTCATAACTCTCATTCCATGCTGAAGTCAGCATAGAAAAAATACAACGTTCAGGGAGCTTGGTACAAAAAAATTCTTATAAGATAACCAAGCCTTTGTTTTGTGTCTGCTTTGGCCTGGTGGCTCTGATAGCTCATCAGGCTAGTCAAAGGTGACCCTGTTCCGCTATGTTTTCTGGGCTGCCCTGTGTTGAAAGGGGAATCTGGGTTAAGATCCTGAGTGGACCCTGCCAGACCCATAGTGACCTCAACACATAGTTAGGAAGCAGTAATTACTGTTTGGGACCAATTGGGGTGGGGGAGGGCACACAAGGGGGCTGGGGCACATGACTTTGGAGGAGAGGTTGAGGGAACTGGGCTTATTTGGTTTGCAAGGAAAGACTGAGAGGGGATTATATAGCAGCCTTTAACCAGGGGAAGGAAGGGTGCTTCCAAGGAGGATGGGGCTGGACTGTTCTCAGCAGTGGCAGATGACACAACAAGGAGCAGCCCTGTCGCAAGTTGCAGCAAGGGAAGTTTAGGTTGGATATTAGGAAAAACTGTATCACTAGGAAGGTGGTGAAGTGCTGGAACAGGTTACGCAGAGAGAGGGGGTGCAGACTCCATCCTTGGAGGTGTTTAAGGCCGCACTGAACAAAGCCCTGGCTGGGATGATCTCGGTGGGGCTGGTCCTGCTTTGAGCAGCTCCCGAGGTCCCCTCCACCTCATTTCTGCCATTCCTTTCCTCTTTCCCCGGTGCGGGGGTGTTGTGGGAAGACCCAGCAGGCAAAACACGCTGAAACGAAGTACCAGCCACACAGGAGGTGAAGCCAGAGGTTTCTCAAGGGCCCCGCTGCTCTGGGCAGCTCGTGGGGAGGGGGCTTTGCGCGGGGACGGGACGGCAAGGGCCCGAGCCCCGAGACGAGGGTGATGCCACAGCCCCGAGCGGCCTCGTCACCAGCCCGCGGCCCAGGCGCGCCCTCCCTGGCAGCCGCGGGTGTTGACCCTGAAGCGGAACGACGGCCCGGGGCTGCAGCGGGGCGAGCCGCGCTCGACCCGCCTCCCGTGCGCCGAGCCGGCGTTTGGGACTCCCTCCTTCCCCACCTGCACGGCCCGGGGCAGCGGGCGGGCGGGCGCGCAGCAGCTGCGCGGCGCCTGGAGGGGGCGGCCCCGGCCCGGCCCCGGCCCTGGTTCCGCCGCCTCGCGCAGCTGGAGCTGCCGCCGCCGCCGCCCAGGTAAGAGCCGGCTGCCCCTCGTCCCGCGCCCCTCCCGCCTCCTTCCCGCTGGGGGGCAGTGCTGGGGCTGCCCCCCGCGCCCCTCCCGGCCCGGGCGGGACACGCTGGCGCGACAGCGGCGCGGGTGGGCAGGGCGCTGCGGTCCCTTCTGCGGCGGTCGGACGAGGCAGGTGAAGGCGCCTTTTGCAAGGGGAGTCTCAGCACGGTGGGAAGGAGCAGCCCCGAGCAGGGCACCCCGGCCAGGCGCCTTTGAAACCTCCAGGGACGGAGGTGCCACAACCCGAGTGGAGGAGGGGGAAGCCCTGGCGTGGGGATGCCGAGACGCTGCTAAAGGAGCTGGCTTGAGAGATGGTAACGTCTTGCCGGGCGGCGCAGACCTGGGGATGGGCTCGCTGCCCTCATGGGCGCACGTCTGTGCGGCTGGACCGCTTCCAGCGCCAGGTGCGCTTGGGTGTTTCCCTGTCAGTTGCCATCACATGCCCACATGAGCGACTCCTCACCATAAGGAGCCCACCGCCTTTTGCAGCCGTTTGGAGGAGGAGAGCTGACGCACAGTGAGATTGAACGATTTGCCTGGGGTCCAAATCCCCTGCGTCGCAGGAGCTCCCATCCAAACCGGTGTCCCCCCTCTGACTGTTGCATCCAATTATCAAATTGGGCTGCAAACTCTTTGGGGCAAGGACTCCTTTACTTTGTCTTTAGGAAGCCCCTAGCACAGTGGGGACCTGATCCTGTTCTGGGGCCTCTGGTTACTATAGTAATTCAGGTAATAAAACCAGTCCTAGGACTTGCTGAGTGCATACAGCTCACAGAGACAGGACTGTTCACCTGGTCAGTCCCTAGGGGCAAGGTAGGGGCCTAGTACAGGGGGATGGAGGGGAATCGTGCACAGGTGGTGGCATGTCTCCAGCCGCTTAAAGGGGCTGCACTGCACGCTCAAGCTGCCTGCTTCTGCCACCCCAGTCCTCCGCAGTCCCTTATGCCCTCCTGTAGCTCTGCTCACCCTTGCTGCTGAATTAGCTGTTGTTTATTGGTGCTGGCTGTGCTTTTCAGTGGCACTTGGTAAACTGAATCTGCATTAGGGGAGCACAGGAAACCAGCCCTCCACATAGAGCAGGGAGGGCTGGGATGCTATGGAGGGGATTGGCAGCCTGTGACAGTGGCTAAGTCTAAAAGACTGCTGCCCGTGGCTTAGTAAGGGTGCACTCCTGTATCATAGCGGGACAGCGCAAGTAGAATCCACAGCGTTCAGGTGGAGAGATCGAGGGCCTTGCCGAGGAGGCTTTGGATTATTGTGTGCTAGAGTTATCAACCTGTGGCGTGCGTGCCATAAGTGGCATGAGCAGCTGCACACTCTCTCTCTCTCTCTCTCTCTCTCTTTCCTATGTCATCAGATATCAACTTTCAAATCTATGAGCCACTGTCTGGTATTATTGCTCAATGTACAGATCTGTTATTGCTCAGTGTGTCATCTGGGCATTGGTAAAGATTGCCGCTTTCTATTAAATGCTGCACTGTTTGCTGGACACTGCATCCACATGTTCATCTTGTGAAGTGTTGGTTTGAAGTGTCCATATCTAAAGCACAGTTTGTTCAGCTTGACCCACACGTCTCTGTCAAGGTCGTGCACAATGAGGGACTCATTTGGTGTTGGTATAAAATGCAGTAGGAATAGGTCTGACCTTTCCCAGCAGTTGGCCTCCTCCATTGCTGCTCATAGGTTTGATTCAGCACCTACAATCTCTTCCAGGAGCTTGTGGGTTCATGTATAAATAGTTTATGACTTTTAAACCTCTTAAGCCTCCATCTATTTCGGTCTTCAGTTAACAGTTGATGGAGCAGGTGATTTTCATCACCTCTTGCCTCTATTGCCAGTCATGATGTTAGGGACTGTCATCTTGTATCACTTGGTCTAATGTCAAAGGGCATTTTTACACATGCAAACGCCACAGCACCGGGCACTTTGAAAAGCACCCGGCCCTGCATGGCTTGCAGTTGTATAAGTGGCGAAATATGCATCAGCACTGAGAAAATGGTGGCAGCACACTTTTGAGCTAAAACACATCAGAGGTATTTTAGTTCAAAAGCACACCGCTGCCACTTCCTGTGCACTAACACGCATTTCGCCGCTTATACAACTGCATGTGGTGCAGCACAGTTCACATCCGCTCACACACGGAGCAGACTTGAACAATTGAGTCTGCTCTAAAGCGGCGGATTTCCGGCACATTGCAGGACAAAAAGGTATGTGTATAAATGCACCAAGAGTATAGGGAGTACATCTGTGTGTGTGTGCAGGCTGTGCAGCTTGTTATGAGTCTCAACACACTGTTAAGTACTGTCTTGAGCATTTTAGTGTGACAACTTCTGGACCATACAGGGGCACAATATTCTGGTGGGGCATATACTACTACAAGTGCGGTGGTTCTGAGCACTTTGATGTTGGCAACGCATGTCGCGCCAGCTATCTGCAGAGATTTTACTGCTGACCTTCTGAATGTGATGTTTATAGGTGACGGAGCAGTCTAACGGGACTCCTAGGTAGTTGGGATATGCTCATGGGGAAGAATGTGGTTGCCTTTTCTGATTATTCAGTGTGCAACTTGGCTTGATAATTGTCCAGGTTGAAGAGTGATGAAACTTACTTATTCATGTTCAGCTTTAAGTGCCACTTGTGGAGATGTAACTCCTCACTGATTCTGCCAGTACTCAATGCCATTTCCACTTCTGTCATGTCTATTCCGTGGGTTACTATAGCAACATGGTCAGCATACACGTATCACTTAGATGTTGTATGTAGGAAGTCTGAGGTATATACATTGAAAAGTATTGGTGCTAGCACTTCATTCTTCAGAGTTCATACTCTGCTTTTTTCTCCTTGGCTGGTAGTGAGTTTGAATGATCTGCTGGCAATCACGTTCATGATGAAAATGCATAGCTTGCGGTCAGGTATCATAGAGTGCAGTTTATATTTGAGGCCCTGATGCCGTGCAGTGTCATAGGTGGCTGTTAGGTTGTTAAAAACCACACCTGTTTTCCATCTCATTTCAAATGTGCTTTCTATGTCAGATGTAAGTAATGCAACTTGGTCAGTTGTACACTGCTTTTTCTGAAAGCCAGCTTGTTCTTTTGGGAGCTGGGGATCAATGATGTTCTCCAGTGGTGACGCATAGGAGGTGCACGGGGGTTCATGTGCACCCCCTGGGAGCGCTGGTGCACCCCCTCACAGCCAGTGTTCTCGGGCTGGGAGATGGGCGAGAGCACTTGTGCCCACCCTGAGAGTGCCGGCCGGGGAGTGGGGGTGCTCGGAGAAGCTGGTTTCTTCCCCTCCGCCAGCCTATTGCGCTCATTTGGAAGTGCCAGCGGTGCACCTGGAAGTGCCAGTGGCATGCCACTGCCACTTGTGGGTCGGTGGGATTGGCTATGGGGGGACCACCCCGTCTGCACAATTGGCCCCAGGGGGCGGGGGGGCCCTCCCCCCCGGTTGCTGACTGGATGTGGCGGGGGGGCAGCAAGTGCCCCCCCTGACTCAGGAGGCACCGGTTGCCCATGATGTTCTCCGTTGTATTTAGGATTATGTGCTTCATGAGTTTGGATGTAATGCAAAGTAGTGAGGTGGGTTGGTAGCTCTTTGGATCCTTTGGTGGTTTATTGTGTTTCAGGATAGCAATGATGTCAGTTTTTCTCCAGATTTTTGGAAGTCTTTTACTTTCTAGATATTTACACATGAATTTCTGAAGCCATCTTTTCATTGTGGTTCTGAGGTTGGTAACAAATTCTGGGAATATCTTATCTCTTACCTGGTCCAGCAGTCTTGCCAGTCTTGATCACTATAATAGCTGTGTTAAACTCATTTTCAGAGATGGGAGCAATTAAATTAAGGTTGACGCTGGGTGATTTAACTTGTTCCCGAGTCAGGTGTCTAATCGTGTGTGTGTTGCTTCCTTGGGTCACTGTACTTGCTGTTGTTACACAGTATTTTCATGATGGAGTTTGCTGACACAGGGCAATGCTATTCTTTGATGCCTCTGCCTGTAAGGCAGTTAGTTAATGATGCACCATGCTTGTCTGCTTGAGTGGGTCGTATCTAATCCTTCTATGGTAGTGAACCAGCTCTCCTTTTGGATATTGTTCAGTGCGGTAACTAGATGTTCTGTAGTTCTTTTTATGGCTGCAGGGTGATTGCATTGCCTGACGATGTTAAAAAGATGTTCGCGCTGCTCATCCCAGCATGGCGCATAATAGCTTCTATGGCCTCTAGGTACACTGAGTTTGGTTATTTCAATTAGGGAGTTTGTAAATGTATTGTATCCTTAATCTTTGTTGGTTTTCTGATGGATCGTCTAATTGGTTTGCTCTCTGGTTGGTTAGCCTTTGGTATTTCTGCCAGTCCACCTTCTGAAAGTGCCATCTCAGAGCTGGTTTGGATGGCGTGGACTGAAAAATCATGTTGTCAATGCTGATGAGTGAGGGCCTGCGCGGAGATGATGGAAACTTGTCAAGTACTTTTCTTATTGGCATTTTATTTGACTTGCCCTTCACCAGGCAAGATCTGGGTTTGTTTAAATGTTCCAGTATCCGTAGTGGAGGGTATGTGGCTCCTTTGGGTCATGCTTGAGGGTTGTATCATTCAGGCTTGCCCAGAGATGATGATTGTGTCCGTTGCTACTGTTAACAGCAGCCTCTCTATGTAGCACGCAGCAGATCAGGGCAGGGGCAGGCAGCACAGCAGCAGATCAGGCGGGGAAGGGGATTGGAATGGACCTTGAGGATGGCATGGGGCTTAATTTGTGGCACACCTGCTGGAAAGGTTGCCCTCCACTGCAATAGTCCATATCAGAATTACATGGCTGCCAGTCAAAAGTGTTCAAATCACAGAAGTCAGTCCCCTGTGTGTCCCGCCCTCCCAACATGGTTTTGGTTAAGGCATCATAGTATTTTAAACACTAGCAAGTGTTGGGCTCTTTTAACTTGTCTTCTGCTTTTTTGAACTTTTAGGATTCACCTTGTTTTAACCTTTTCCTTACAACCATGAAGGCTGAAGGCTCGGTTTTGCTTCTAAATGAAAGCTGAATTTCATGTGTAATCAAATGACTTCAGGTACAGAGGTTGTGAAAACAAAATGCCCCAAATGGTGGGGTTTGCAAAACTGTGGAAGTGGGTAAAGAAGACCTTCAAGTGCATCTGCAAACACTTGCAGACCAAAAAACAGAGAATTGAAAGCTGAAGGGGGGATGTCTTACCTCTGACTTGTTATCCTAGTAGGTAATCTGTACAGGCTTGTGCAACAGCTGAGCAGTTTCAGGCCATGCACTTATAGTATAATTTAAGTCATTTCTTCCATGTATAAGTGTAAGTATTAGTTTTATAGTAGGGATGAAGGGACTTTCCCCATTTGTCCATGTAGAAGAGCCTAGTGATTCATGAATCCCTGATTCATGATACATGATTGCCTTGAATCCCTGGTGATTCATGGTACGTTTGCCTTTTCAGTTCATCAGCAGTTTGACACAACTTTAGCCCACAGGAACCGTTGCCTCTCCTCATCAAGCTGTGATTGCTTTAAGTGAGTTGGGATTTTCCCAGTCCCATAATTGCTGTATTCGGTTTGCAGCCAGTTCCATCCTCTCAATGACATCCTTCCCAGAGAGCATAATGATACAGCGCTGATAAAGCCAGGTTGATGCAGAGTGTCCTGTTGTCAAAGCTTGACATCTGGCATCCTATCCATGCAAAGTTAACTGTTGAGTCTGATAATTCCATAATCAGCTTATATGAGATGGAGCCAGTGTGTTGATCCTTGGAGCACTTCTGAGGATTTCCACCCCATGTTGGCACCAGATGCTGCATGCGTTGTTCTCTGCCAGCTTGGAGGTGAGGGAGAGAGAGCATCTGTGTGCTGGGAATGGTGGGAGCCACAGAACAGGCAAGTGATGCAGCTGTTGAGGGGAGGAGCAGAAATTGCAGAAGAGGCATTTTTTCTTGCAGCGCTGGGGACTTTGCAAAAAGGACAGAGCCACTTCTTGCTAATGCAGGCCAGGCTGTGAATTTGTCCCTTTAGGGTTTACCTTCATCCCCATTTGCAGATCTGTGGCAGGGGATGGGGAATGCTCTTTTTCACATAAGTAGAGGCTGGCATTGTGTCAGTCGTGGGTGTTATGGATAGGGACCTGCTCAAATTGCGATTTCCCAGAAATCACGATTTGCCTTGCCTGCAAAATGGGTGATATCTGTGAAATCTGCAAAAAACAAAACCAAACAAAACCTCTCTAAAAATAAAATGCTGGCTCCCCAGAGGGGGCCAATAATACTCATGGTTGGTGTGGCCCAGCTGTGCAGCCTGCTGGGGGGAATTGGGGAGCAGGGCTGCTAGCGCAAAGGGGAACCCAAGATGGCTGCTGCCCCCACCCCTCACTGCTGATTATCTGAGAGGGCTGCCAGTTGTGCGTCTCTGCCCCTTGCCACCAATCACCGGTGAGAGGTGGGGCTGTATGACAGAGAGCCCCCACAACCAATCAGTGATGAGTGGTGGGACCACCAAGGTCTCTCAGCCAATCAGTCAGAAGTGTGGGCGGGGCCATGCCATGATAAACTCACAAAAATGGCAGCTGGTCCCGCGATTTGCCCATGAGATTGGCCAGCTGCCTCCTCGAGTTGGGTAGACCCCTAGTTATGGAGGGTATATTGGCTAAGGGCTCTGTGTCAACTGGTCTGCTTTGAGAGGCTAAAAATGCTACTCAACTCTTCAGACTAGCGCTCTGACAGCTAAAGGGAACCAGCAGCGACAACTGAACTAGAATCAGAAGTAACAATAAACTCGCCAGCACTGGTATGTGTGAGGCAGCACTAGACTGATCCTCTACTGGAGGTGCCTGGCAGGGGTGGACAAATGCCAGAGGAGGATATAATAAGAAGGCTTAAGAATAAAAAAGGAAAGGGGAGTGATTAGTAAAAAGGGAAGGAGACATGACTAAGACCAGTGCAAGGATACGGAGGTCAAATGACATATTCACGCTGGAGTTCTATATGGCTGATCCGCACCGTCGTATCAAGCACCTTCCATACAAAGTCAGTAATATCAGCAGGTACCTAGTGGGCTTAGTGGCATCTCTGATGTTTCTCCCTTTCTGGTATAACAACTCTGCTTGGTAAGAGTTGGGTTTTTGAGGTGTCCATGGGTGTTTATTTTTGGTTTGCTTTTAGATATTAAGTTTGTCATTTTTTGTTGTCGGTAGTACCAAAAGATGGTGGTAGTGTTTTGTGTATCATTCCTAGGGTGGGCTAGTCTTTTGGATGAGAGCCCATAGTGTTCTTCAGTTAAATTATTTTTAAGGGACAGCCAATTCTGGTTCTGAATTGCTTCTTGTTCTGGATGAGTTTAAGGATACTAGGCACCTTCCTTAAAATGCGAAGTTGATGGTAGCTGTGAGAGAGGGGCTCTTTGAAGGGCAAAGAGTAGACTCTGCCATAATTTTCTCATTCCCTCATTGAAGAGGTTCTAGAAGCCCTGTAGGGACCCACCACATATGAATAAGACCACTTATGTAGGGTTTGGCTGAAAAACCCTTCTCTCAACATAGATTAAGCAAATTCATTTCTATCATATGGAACCTTAGAAATTAAAATAAGAACTTCCTCATAGTTTGCCTGAGCCTGGCTTATCACATGTTGTTTATGCTTATGCTTATGTATAGTACCTGGGATTCTGTGGGTTCAAAGAAAAAACATTTCCCATTATGTTCCCGCATGAATGGAAAATAGATCAAATGTAAATCTCCCAAGCTTAGCACATAGGTGTATGTTTGATGCTTTGAATTGGGTGGAAACCTCTGTATAAGACGCTGCAACACTGCTAAATTTTTAAGTAAGTAGAACCAAATTAATGTAAGCCCTTGGAGAACAAAATTCTTCACACTGAAAAGTGCAGTTTTGAAGATTTGCATTTTTGAGAATGGAATTTCAAATGATGATTTTCCTCAAGGACTGAGTCCTTTGCTGTGTTGTGCACAAACAGGTGTGGTTTTAAAGTTATTCTTCTATTACTTGTTAAATGAGCCATTCAGTCTAGATAAGAGATAAAATCTTTTGGGCATTCTATTTGCCTTCAGGAGATTGCTGGTCACTGTGTTCTCTATTCTGAGTCCAAAATGCTTAAATGAAACTCAAGTCAAGTTTAATTCTGACTATCTCTGTTCTTTTCTTGCTCAATCTTCAAAGCGCATGTCACAACTTTGGATTCTAGACATATGTTAAAATCCAAAGCATTTCTGTTCTATTTTTACAAATAAAATGTTAACAGAAGGGCTTCTTCAGTCCTCTGGTTACCCTTGATAACAATTTGTTGGCTTATTCAATAATGTTTGATTGCCAGAAGGCAGGCTCAGTTGGGGTTCAGCCTTTCAGTCCTTATAGTAAATGCAGGTGTGTTCCTACAGTCTGACAACTGAAATTCTTGCTAGAAGGGCTGCAAGACTTAGCTGTCAATGGGGTAGAATACATTTTTGAAGTGGAAGGCCTATATAAAAGCATTAACATTATGAGGTGAGGGGAAAATCTCTCATCTGCCTACTCAGAATGGGCTACTATAGTTATACGTTAGTTAGCTGTACATTAGTTAAGGAAGTCCATCTTAAAATTGCTCGTTAATACAGCAGAGCTAAGTAAATTCCAAATAGCTGGGATTACTTTTAATTTAAAACATTTAAAAATCAATTTAAACTTTTTCCCACCCTTCCTGGGTGTTTATGCATTTAACAGTATAATAGGTATCATTCTGTTTGAGCATGGAAATGTCACTAAAGCTATGCCAGGGACTTGGAACAAAGCTGGGCTTGTGTTTCACTCCCTGAAGTATATGGATTTACTGAGAAGCTGCGTTGTACAGCCTTGGGAAGGAACCACATAGAATAATTGTAGTGTTTGTTTTTTTAAATGTTTTTAGCTTAGAACTGGGTTGAATAGGTAGTTTTGCCTAAGGGTCACTTAATAGTTTAGGATTGTTTAAACCTAAAACTGAGTGTAGTGAAACCAAAAAAAGTATGAACAAGTGCCTGTGCACTGAATATGTTGTGCTTCACTCAGCTATAGCAAAAACTCAAGGAACAATTCAGTAACATAGGTCAGTAGTCAGACGTCCTGGCTACTGTAGCCTAACTCAATGAGGATGTGTCCACATCCCTTCTGCAGCATTCACAAGGAGGAATCACAACCTGCCTACCTGTTCCTGCTCACATATGTCCAACTTGGAAATATGGTAGCTGCTTTGTGGCGTCCCTACGTGGCTGCAGCAGGGGATGACTCCAGAGTGGTTTCACTCCTTTTTGCTGGGTTTGGTGTCTGAGGGCAGGAGTAGGTGGGCAGAGCTTGTTTGAGAGTGTCCCTTCTTGAGACCTCCATGGAAGCAGTGTGGACACACTCCGGATGACTTTAGCCAAGTCATTTACCTTCCCTGTGTTTTCCCATCTGTTAGATGAGGATCTAAATATTTCCCTTTTATTTTACAGGGTTGATGGGGAAAATGAGTCAATTGTTTGTCAGGCATTTTGAGATTATAAACAGTATAATGTAATATCTATCATTTTGCTGAATTACCTGAATTATGAACAGTATAATATCTAAACATTATAAACAGTACTTCATGCATGCTGATATTGGAAGGGGCCAAAGCCCTGAATTACTTCACAGCGTTTTGTTGAAGTGTTGATGCACGCACCCTAGGCATGTCTATCTCCAGAACTGCTTCCCATACAAGTGCTCCCCCCACCCATAAAAGATGACAGTGGTTTTGGGGGGGCGGGGGTGTCAGGGAAGCTTGTGAGCTGACTGTTGCAGGTTGGCATCTTCTGTGAACACCACACAACGCATATAATCTTTTATAATACAGGAAAAAACAATCTTTTCAGTGACCCACGGTCCAACTGAAACCTCTAAGATTTTGATCATTCATCCATAAAGGCTAGGCAACATATGAGGCAAACTTACTTACCAAAGTGTTACAGACCAAAGTGAGTTTTGTCCTGGAAGAAAAATGCTTTGAAAGATACTCTAATTCATGGCTGTCTGGCTGGTGTCCTGTGGGCTGCATGTCACCTGTGACTCATTCACATGTAGCTCCTGGGTCCCTGCTGTCTCCTCTCCCACTGCCATGCATTGGGGAAGGGCCTGGCAGGGCCATGTGCTGTCAGTGTTGCCAAGGGGGCTGTGTAATGCCAGAACTGCCTGGGGAGCCACCCAGGGTTGGCGCAGCCCATGCAGCAGGGAGGGGGCTTCCCTCATAGTGTGTGTGTCCAGGCAGTGTGTAGCCTGCAAGAGGTGGGTGGGGGAGCAGCTCTGCTTTAAATCTCATAGGATCATAGGAGATCTCAACCTCAATAAAGACTGGCAAAAGTGGGAGCAGGGGAGGAACCTGTGCAGCAGGATTAAATACATTTAACCCTCAGCCTGCCTGCTTTCTAAATGAGTTATCCTCAATTAATACCCACTGTAGCTTGGTAGCTCAGTGTGACTGTTTCTGTAAAAGGCTATACAGTTCTGACCTCTGCTGAACAGTTACTTGCTTAACAATGGAAAAAATAAAAAACAGGATTTAAAGCTGATATTGGTGGCGGGAGAGGGGATGATATAGTTTTGATTAATTATTTAACCTGCAATTGTTTGAGGCCGTTTTGCCATCAGCTGTATAGAGGTGGATGTTGACAAAAGCTGTGTATACATGTCAAGAACAGAATTTGACCCACAATGTATATTGAATCAGTTGCACTTCAAAACGTTTAGCTCAGTGGTACTCAATCTTTTGGCCACATGGGCTGGATAAGTGGTCTGGGTTCAGTATGGTCCCTGTGCTGTCTGGCTCAGCTCCCTGCCATTTTGTCATTGCGTGGCAATATTTTTACATGTTAATCGGTGATCAGATTCTCAAAGGGTCTTTGCATTCCAGTTTTAGGCTATATTTTGAAATGTACACGTTACATTGATCTTTTCTAGTTGTTTGCAAAGGAATAAGTTTGTCAGACTTCAGTTGTTAAAGCAGGGAGCAAATTCTGGGGATCAGGATGTTTAAAGACAGATGTGATAGACGTGTGAAAAATAGGAATAGAAATTAAATGAATGTTTGTATATAAAATATATGGAAAATATAATTGTTTTAACAAACATGTATTTGTTCTGCTTACAGCTATGTGTTTTACTGTCAAGCACATCTTGTTTGACCATGACAGCTGTCAGATAAACAGCATAGTGGATATCCCAGGAACATTTTTCTTACAATTTAATAAAATTGTATAAGTGATAGAGAAACTAAGATCAAAATGCTTAGTTCCACCCTGGATTAGGCATAATGAAAATTGACACTGATTGTAGGAGCAGTGTTTCACTTCATTTCATTTGTTATCCGTAGTTCAAATCTTTACAAGGGAGGAAAAGAATGCTCACTTTTTGGTAGCAGCTTATGAGTCATTTACAATTCCAGTATTGCCATTCAAAAACATTTCTCTGTGAAATTTTGTGGATTTCTGCAGTGCAGCTGCTTTGATGTGCTGGATTAAGTGCGTCTGCTGGAGCGTGGTAACTACCATTCTTCAGCAAACTCCAGTGTCATGTTTATCAGCATCCCCATTCTGTATAATGGTGGTGGGGTGCTTTAACTCATCAAATGAGCTTTAGCTAAATGAGCTTTAGTTAAAGAGGCCCCACCACCGTTTTTCAGTGTGGGGACACCAATACATGAGATGCTCCAGGAGCTTTAATTAGAGCGGCTCTTGGAGCTGTTCTAATTAAAGCACCCTCTTCCCCACACCTTCCTGAGCATGTGTATAAATACCCATTGAGTCCTTAAAAGAGTTAAAGGAGTAATTAATTTTGTTCTGAACTAAGACTTGATTTCCAGATGGGAGAATATAGAGCCCTCCTAAATATTTGAATATGCATGTTGCCTTGATAGACCAGTGTATAATCATCAGCTAGGAGCCTGCAGCAGTGGTGATTAACTAATGTTTCAGAGGGAGACAAAAATATATCTATCGTGCACCTATCCAGTTGGGTAATGTTAAAATTGCAACAATGGAAATAAGCGTGCCTCTCTGACCCTCACAAATTATGCCCTGAAGGATGGTGGTTACCCTTATCATAGTCTCAACATGCATAATTAGTTACAGACATTAATAGTTATACAGTCATCTAATCCTTTAAAAAATGCAGTCCCAGTCTTGTCTCGTTGACCTGAATGAGACTGTTGTGGCAAATAGTGTTAGCAGCTCAAAATGCAGTTGACTCTATAGTTAGGGTGGGCAAAATATGGCCCATGGGCTGTATCTAGCCCGCCAGGCACTTTCATACAGCCTGCAGTGCCCCACAATAAATTGTGCCCTGCCCAGTCCTTCTCCCCGTGAGGCTGGGAGTGACGCACCCACGTATCTATTCCCCCAACATACCCTATTGCGCTTCACTTCCATCCTCTTGGGCAGAAGGGCCCTGCCGAGCCAGCAGCAGCTTCCGGGTGGGGGTCCTGCTGCAGGCACCCCACGGGAACCTGCTTGGCTTCCTGGAAGTCCAACTCGCTTGGGGCAGCAGGTAGGGAAGCAGTGGGGCTGGTGGGGGGTGGAGGTGGAGTTGCAGCTGGGTGGAAGCGCAGAGCCTGCACCCAGTGGGGTGGCGGGATCATGGAGCTCGGCTGGGCCAGGATGTGGGTGTGAGGGTGAGGCATGTAGGGACCCCCCACACACTCGCCCCATAGTGCGCAGCCCCTGCTGCCAGCAGCAGCAGTAAGTGGGGAGGTCAGGGTGCCTGTGCCCAGTATAGGCACGCGGTGGGATGTGGCTCCAGCCAGTGCTGCACACAGGGGAGCATACAGCCTGCCCAGCTGCCTTTATCGCCAGGGCTCCACGCTGTGTGCCTTTAGGTCCTACACTTGCAGTGGGGGAAGCCCTGCACTCAAGCCAGCTGCCTTCCCTGCCCTGCTGCACAGGTCCCTGCACTCCACCAGGAGTGGGAGCAGCCCCTCCCTTGCTTCCCCATGGAGTCTAGCATGGGGCTTCCCTGCTGCAAGTGTGGGAGCAGCAGGCACACAGTGTGGAGCCCCTGTGATAGAGGTGGCTGGGCAGGCTGTGCTCTTCATCTCCAGTGCAGCGCTGGATGGCTCTATCGCAGGGACTCTGTGCCATGCACCTGCAGCTCCACATTCACAGCAAGGAAGCCTGGCACTGGACTCTGGGGAAGCATGAGGCTGGGTCCCTCCACTCCCAGCAGAGTGCAGGGACCTGGGCAGCAGGAGCAGGGGAGGCAGCTGGCTCCAGCGTGGGGCTTCCCCTGCTGCAAATGCAGGAGTTCGAGGCATGTGGTGCAGAGCCCCGGCTATAGATGCGGCTGGGCAGGCTGCACTACCCGCCTCCTGTGCGCAGCGTTGGCTGGAGCCATGCCCCACCAGGTGTCTGCACTGGGCACGAGCGCCCTTACCTCCCCACCAGCTTTTGCTGCTGGCAGTAGGGTCTGCATGCCATGGAGTGAGTATGTGGGTGGGGTCCCTACATTCCCCACCCTCACACCCACACCCTGCCCCCACAACCTCCACTGACGTATACCCCAAGGTGCCCTATTCCTCCCTACACAGTTACACCCTCTCACAACCCCCCCACACCTCCACACCCCACCATATGCACACACCCACCCCTAGCCACACTCCACCATACACACACAAAGGAGAAGAGTGAGACTTTATTTTTGAGTTCTTATGCAATCCCTTTTATATACAGTACACAAAATACAAGTCATGACAAATATTTTTTGTAATAAAATTAAGATGTCACGTGCTAGCTGGTAATGATTTAGCCCAGGGGTTTTGAAAGGGTAAAAGATGATTGGAGGACTTTGGGATTCCCTTTCCTCACCAATTTGGTAATGATTTGGCCCAGGGGTTTTGAAAGGGTAAAAGATGATTGAAGGGCTTGGGATTCCCTTTCCTCACCAATCAGGCCCAAGACTCACCCTCCATGTCCCCTGATTGGCCCCTTGGGTCACCTGGAGGGGGATAAAAGGGGCAGCATGGCTGACTCAGGAGAGAGACCAGAAAGGGACTACAAGGAAGGAGTTTCAAGGAGCTGGCAAAGAGCTGGGCCAGCGGGGCGGGAGCAGTTGCCCCAGAAGCACCTGAAGGAGTGGGACCTGCAGGCAGCAGTAGGACCCTCAGCAGCACGGCATGTGGCTGGCAGGAGAGGCTCCCCGCTGGGCTCCAGGATCCCCTATGAGAAGCTGTGGCCAGCAGGAGAGGTTCCCTAGCTCCAGTAAGGATCTGAGCAGTGACCTGAGAGGTTCCCAGCCCTGCTTCCAGCTCCTCTGGTAAGAGGCCAGGCAGCTTGACATGAGGTAGGGGCTCAAGACCCCTAATGGCTTGAAGTAGTACTAGTACTGGTGGCTGTGTGGTAGAGTATTTGCCTACCACATAGGAAATCTGAGTTCAAGTCCCACCTGGGATAAATTGGGGTGAGTGAAGTAACATGGAGAAGTTCTTGCTGCATTGGAAAGGGGTCATTGTGTTTTCCCTCTTTCCTCCCCCTCTAGGTACCTAGGCCCTATATTTCTTGTTATTTGACATCTTGTATTTTGTGCATTTTATATTTCCCCAACCAGTATTGTTTGCTCTGCTGTTTGTGTTTTATATTTTGTTAACCCTGTCTTTTGTCAACTGGATGAATATGTCTATGACTGTAAGTGCCTAACCTTTGTTGAATCCTGCCCCCCGGGGTGTTGTAGTGTCCCCTACACCCCCTCGTTTATACATGTTATGTTCCCAGTACTGTTCTCTCATTAAAAAGCATATGGTTAAGTCCCCATTGGTGATCTGGCTCTGCTCTATAGGGGGAGGAGGGTCTCTACACCTCCCACAGCGCTTGTGCACCTGCTCTGATCCCTTCAATTAGAGAGGGGGTACATCTTGGAGTACCACCTGGGTTACAAAAATATAGTAGGTGTTGGACTTTCTAGTGTATGATTTGGTTTTTTTTTCTGGTTCTAAGATAGCAACCCCCACTCCCAAAAGGAGTATTTGGGGCAGGGGCAGCAACGAGAGGGACTTCCAGTGGTGACAGGATTTCTGGTCTGAATGTGGAGACCAGGGGGCGGGGCAACTGCCAGGGGGTGGGGCTACCTATGTGACCCGCAACACCTTGGCAAAACTTGTTAAGCTGCCCTCCACCTGAAATAAATGTGTGCCCCTGCTCTATACAGAGCTCTAGTTAAAAGTTTCTGAAATAGAGGGAAAATGCAGCTAACTTTCAGATCTCAGCACTGTGCTCTGGGAGGTCCGCTGTCCCCATCTGCTGTATCAGGTAATGCAACATCTAGTTCATTCTTGTCATTGCCACTATGTGCATAGTGTTCCCAGCCTGTCATGGTTAGAGGGTTGCCTGGCATTGTCCTCTAACTGATGCTTTACCCAAAATGTGCACGGAAAGGGAAAGTATCAGAATCTGAATCTGAGCAACTCAGGTATGTTTGACTACTCCAGTATGGCTCCATCCAGAGGAGCAGGCTTGTGATCTGTTTTTCTATAAATCTAGAGCAAGCTGATTACAAAGAAATCAAATTACAAATGTAACTCAAAACAAAAACAAACAACACAGTGCTCAGTTCAGTAACTTTTTTTTTTTTCCCTGAGAGCAAATTAGCACATTGACCCAGATCCTCAAATCCATTAGCTGGATAAAAAAAGGTACCCTTTCCTTTCCCTTATTGTAAGACCATCTGAAAATCCATCGAATCTCTGCCATTGATGCACATGGATAACAGAGACTGAAGAGTTATATTTCACAACCCCATACCTAAAGATTATTTTTCCTTTGCAGCATTCCTTTCTTAGGCAATACAAATGCAATCTCATTATGAACCCCTACACTTGCAAAATGAATTGCTCTAATTAAGAGCATCTAGAAAAATAGTGTTTTGCATTAAAATCACCCTTAAAAAACCCAAACGGGAAAAATAAGTTAAATAGCAGGGCGTTGAGTAAACTAGAAGTGGAACAGGTTATGTGGCATGTGACTAGCTTGCTTTGACACTGGGGCTTTTCTTTTGTCTTCCACAACAAACACACCTTGAGGGTGTACCTTGTACTCCAACACAAATAGCTGTATGTTTCAGGGGCTCTAGCCTCCCTCTGCAAAAGCCTAGGGGCTGCCAGAATGCTAATTTTGGCTTTCAGGTGATGGCAAGAAAGCTCACAATTGGGAAAAGAAAAGCCATTTCAGGTTCAGGAAAGAGCCCTTATGTTCCCTTGCATGTCTTGTAACTGGCCCTTCTTCTTTAGGAACTTTCAACAAGGACTTTTTTCTTTTTTACCAACTGAGATACAAGCCTGTCATCTTATTGACAGCTCCATTTGATTGCCCTTTCTAACAGATGATAACCCCTAGTTAGGCATGTACATGTTAACAGCTGTTTGAATAGTGAACTTTAATTGCATATCCCTAAAGTTAACATAATGACTGCCTGTCAGTTGGCAGATGCATTCCGATAACCCCATTTTTCTTAGAAGAAGTTGATCACTTGGGTGTCAGATTTAATCTTTTATCATTCATTCCTCTCTGCTTCATAACCAGGTATTGCACCTTTGTTCCCATCCTAGTGAATGTTCTTGTCCCTTAATTTTCATGCTCCATATGCAGCAAAACTATAATGGTTTAAACACAAAGTAAGACAAGTCTCTACTTCTGTATGCATTTCAAACTCACATTAATCAGTTGTAGCTAAAACAACATATAATGTGTGCACAAAATTGTTAAATATTGTTGCTGGTTTTTTGTTTAAAGGTAAATTATATCATTTGCAGCTATGTGAACAAAGAAAAACAGAAGGTAAATGTCATGCTTCAGGGAGTAAACTGATCTTTGTAGGAAGGAATGTTTATCCCTTTGCATACTGCATTTTAGGCTGGCTATGAGGTTATTTTTTTTACCTTTTTCTAATGCAGCAGGTATTAAGTGCTCTTCCAGGAAGGATCTCTGATGAAGAGGTCATTAGTCAGACTTTGCAAAGTAAATCAAATGTATGTATCCTGAAAAAAAAATCTATGTGGTGTGACTATTTTAAATGAACAAAAAAAATATAATAAATGATGATTCTCCATAGTTCCTTTTATTGTAGGTAGATGGTAACATTCCTAGATGTTGTACATTAAAAGTGAAACAGTAACTGCCATCCACAATTTACACAAAGAAAATAAACACAAACTTAAATCACTGACTTCTGTTGACTTTAGAAATCGAGATCTTAAAGCTATAGCATGAAGAAGGAAAACAAGAGTACAGAAGTTAATATGCACCTGGATGAGGTTGGTAGTCAAGACAGAGGCCAACATTTTCAAGATTTTTGGGTGTCTGAGTTGAGAGATTTTAAAAAGCCCTGATTTCTCAGAAAGATCTGAGCACCCAGCTTTTGAAAACAGGGATGTTCATATATTTGGAATCTATATTCTTTCAGATCAGAACGAGGCAGGAGCGGGCAATTATTTCAGCTGGTGGGACACTTAAGTTTTGGTGAGCTGCCAAGGGCCGCACACACAAAGTCATTCAGAAGATATCATTCTGACAATTTATAGATAAAGGTGGGGAGTGCAGGTGTGTGTGTGTGTGTGTGTGTGTGTGTGTGTGTGTGTGTGTGTGTGTGTGTGTGAGAGAGGGGGTGTCCGCACACTAGGTCCTGGGATCCGGCCGGGGGTGGAGGGGGCAGGGAGTACGTGCAGCAGAGCTCACTCAGATGGTGCACTGCAGGCCCATGTGTGGTCTGCCTCCCCTCCATTCAGCCCCTGTGACACTCTGCATGTGGATGAGCTCTGCCCACTCCTGCCTGGGGCAGCCCGCACCGCAGTCCCGCCCACATTTGCCCCGCACCTGCCAATGGCATCACCCTGGCGGTGCTGCCTTTCACCCACTTGGCCATCCATACGTGGCTGGTCAGGGTGGAGTGGGTGGAAGGCAGCCTGGAGCTGGAGCCCTTTCTTACCCCAGCATGTGCTGCCCGGCTGCAGCTTTCTCCCTCCAGCCATCACTTCCCCACGCTACCTGCTGCCCAGAGCAGCACAGCAGAGGCAGGAGGAGGAGCCACTGGATGCGGGGGGGGGGGGGGACGGGGGGGAGTTGACCACTACCTAGGTGGCTGCAGCAGCAGCAGGAGCAGCCCTGCCAGGAAGCTGTGCATGTTGGCTGGGCTAGGGCAGTGCTCTTGGTGGGTACAGGCAGGAGTGAGGTATGGGCTGTCCTGGGGTAGCTGTGAGTTGATGCAATCAATTGGTGGGCTGGATCCATATTTTGCCCACCCCTGGAATAAGGGGAAATGGTGGGAGTGGTAATTTAGGGGTAAACTTGTTAATGTGTTCTGGCAGTTTTTTCTTTTCTTTTCATATGGATTAAAGTCAGGGGTATCCAACTTGTCTAGCCCTCTGGGCCAGATGAGTGGTACAGGATCTGTCCGTAGGCCAGCTGAATGGTGCTGGGCCTGCCCTGTGGGCTGGATCAGGCCCACAAACCCCTCCCCTTCCAATCTAGGACCTGGAGGGAAGAAGTCTGGCATTCAGGGCCCCTTGCTCCCGATATGAGAACATTGGGCTTCTTCGCACGATGTTGCTGGGGTCCAGTGCTGCAGGTCTCACCTAGGCACTTAGCTGCCTCCACAGGAGTAAGCCATGATACTGGGCTCTTTTCCACAGTGCTCCAGCACTGCAGCTCTCACCAGGGCACTTGTCTGCTGCTGCAGGAAAGTGTCCTACCCTCTGCCTCTCGCCATCAAGGCTGTGGGCTGGATGACACAGCTTTGTGGGGTGGGTCCCATGGGCAGTATGCTTGACACCCCTAAATTTTAAAGATGAAACATTTCTTTTGTACCAGCATCACTTAAATGAGCTGAAAGAGTGAAGCTTAGCACAGTTTTGACCTTATAGTATGAAATTTTTAACAAAGCATTTGTGAATGAGATGGATTTGGGGAAGAAAACACTTGGGATATTAACCCTAACATTTAAAGTAATAGTAATGTTAATTAAGTCCTCCTAACAACATGTGGCTGAGGCCGTATGCTCCCAGTCCATGGTTGTCATGGGAGATTTTAACTACCCAGACATCTCATGGGAAGAGCACTTGGCTAAATCTGAGGGGTCGCAAAGCTTCCTCTTGTGTGTGGACGACCTCTATCTGACTCAAGAAGTCTACGGGCCAGTGAAAGGTAAAGCACTGCTTGACCTGGTACTGGCAACTGGGGGTGACTTAATCGGCGACCTGACGATCAATGGGAAACTGAGCGACAGCAACCACGAGCTGATCACCTTCACCCTCTGCCATAAAGCTGGCAAGTTAGTCAGCAATACAGAAGTCCTTGACTTTAGGAAAGCTGGCTTTGACAAGCTCAGGATGCTTGTCAGTGAGGCCCTAAGGGACCATGACCCTAAGGGGAGGGGAGTTCAGGAAGAGTGGTTGCTCCTCAAGGGAGCGATCCTCGATGCACAAGTTCAGGCTATTCCGTCTCGGAGAAAAGACAGCAAAATTTCACAGCAGCCCCCTTGCCTCTCCAGGGAACTAGTGGACCTTCTGTGGCTACAAAGAAAGGCCTACAAAGGTTGGAGGATGAGATCCACTTCCAAGGAGGAATGCTCTGCTCTGGTCTGGTCCTGCAGGGAGTGAACCAGGAAAGCCAAGGCTGCGACGGAACTCCAATTAGCTACAAGTATCAAGGACAATAAAAAGTCCTTTTTCAGATATGTGGGGAGCTGGAGGAAAAGCAAGGGCAACACTGGACCCCCACTAAACCAGCTGGGACAACTGATGCCCAAGAAAAAGCCAACCTATTAAATGGGTACTTAGCGTCGGTCTTTCATCAGTCCCACAGGACACCCATGCCCATTACAGGACAGGGAGGCCTGGGCGAGGGAGATTCCCTGTCCTCCATCAATGCTGACCTTGTGAAGGAACACCTTGAGAGGCTGAACACCTTCAAATTAGCCGGCCTAACAATCTAGACCCCAGGGTACTCAGGGAGCTGGCTAGCATCATAACCCAGCCCCGGCACGGATCTTCAAGAACTTCTGGTGCCCTGGTGAAGTGTCCAAAGATTGGAAGAAGGCCAATGTGGTGCCTATCTTCAAGAAAGGGAGGAAAGTGGATCTGGCAAACTACAGGCCTGACCTCTATCCTGGGCAAGGTCTTGGAAAAGATTATCAAGGAGGCCATCCTTAACAGACTAGCTGACTGCAATATCCTGAGGGATAGCCAGCATGGGTTTGTTGTGGGTAGATTGTGCTTGACCAATCTCATTTCCTTCTACAACCAGGTGACCTATCACCTGGACAAGGGAGAGGAGATTGATGTCATATATCTTGACTTCAAAAAAGTCTTTAATCTGGTATTCCATGATCACCTCTTGGCAAAACTGGCCAACTGCGGCCTCGGGTCCACCATGATCCACTGACTGGGGAATTGGCTCCATGGTCAGACTCGGAGGGTGGTGGTTGATGGAAGTCAATTGTCATGGTGCCCTGTGACCAGTGGGGTCCCCCAAGGCTCTGTCCTTGGACCCATATTGTTCAACATCTTCATTAATGATGTGGACATTGGAGTCAGAAATGAACTGGCCAAGTTCACTGATGATACCAAACTCTGGGGTAAAGCATCCTCACCTGAGGACAAGAGGGCGATCCAGGCTGACCTTGACAGGCTCAGCAAATGGGTGGATGAGAACCTGATGGTGTTTAACACTGAAAAATGCAAGGTTCTCCACCTTGGGAGGAAAAACCTGCAGCATCCTTATAGGCTCGGCAGTGCTACACTGACTAGCACTATGGGTAAAAAGGATTTGAGGGTCATGATTGACCACAAGATGAATATAAGCCTTCAATGTGATGCTGCGGCTAGTAAGGTGAACAAAGCACTGGCTTGCATCCATAGATGCTTCTCAAGTAAATCCCAGGACGTCATTCTCCCATTGTACTCGGTCTTGGTGAGGCCACAGCTGGAGTACTGCATCCAGTTTTGGCCTCCACAATTCAAAAAGGATGTGGAGAAGCTTGAGAGAATCCAGAGAAGAGCCACGCGCATGATCAGAGGTCAGGGAAGCAGACCTTACGATGACAGGCTGAAAGCCATGGGGCTCTTTAGCCTGGAAAAATGCGACCTCAGGGACGAGCTGATGGCCACCTATAAGTTTATCAGGGGTGTTCACCAGGATCTGGGGGAACGATTGTTCAGCAGAGCGCCCCAACGGATGACAAGGTCGAATGGTTATAAACTCCAGCAAGACCGTTTCAGGCTGGCCATAAGGAAGAATTTCTTTACTGTCCAAGCCCCCAAGGTCTGGAATAGCCTGCCATTGGAGGTGGTTCAAGCACCCACATTGAACGCCTTCAAGAGAAATTTGGATGCTTATCTTGCTGGTATCCTATGACCCCAGCTGACTTCCTGCCCCTTGGGCAGGGGGCTGGACTCGATGATCTTCCAAGGTCCCTTCTAACCCTAATGTCTATGAAATCTTTGAAAAACTTATTTAGCAAACTTAATTATTATTGTCCAGAAAAGTAGACCTTCTCATGAGTGATAATTTGGTTTAATCAATATTTGTCTTCCTGGTAGTTGAGGGATTTAAAGACAGCTTTAACTGTTGAGGGCTTAATTCTTATACATTTAACTAGGTGAAAAAGAGGATTAGACACATTAATGCAGAGCAAATCCTTCAGTAGTTGTTGAACATGGTAGTAGGGGTATTATCTCCAGGTTAGGAATAGGTGTTGAAGGCTATACGGTAAGAGGGGCAGGGGAAGGATTAATCTGCATACTTACTTTCTGTCATTGTGAGATCTGGAATACTGGGCTAGATGGGCCCATGAGTTGACCCAATATTGTATTTTTAATGTTCTCCCTAAGTAGTTCTCATGGGCTGCATCTACACATGCATTTGATCTGGAACCAGTAAACTACTCGTGAGTAAACACTCCTGGGCAGGTATCTACACATATGGGGACATGGGAGCAGATTTGCTGCACCTAGCAGCAAACTGCTCCCACTTCCTGCAGCCCTGCAATGGGCCCCTGCCACCCCCAGGGGGAGCTTGAGGCTCTGGCCACAGCTGCCACTGACTGGCAGCCATCTTGAACTGGCCGCCCCACTCCCTAATCCCTGGCCAGCCACTTCGCTGGCTAGGAGCAGCATGCACAGCACAAGGGCAGTATGTGACAGCTGTCTCTTCACCGTCTCTGCCTCCCCACGCCATGGCTGCTCCAGCCCCTGTGCCCCGTGTTCCTGCTAGCCACCCTGCTTGCCCTCCACACTGATTGCTAACTGGCCCATGACCGTCTGGGCCCTATTGGCTCCCCCACATGCAGTGATTGTCTGCCGCGCCACACTGTGTCACCCTAGGGCCGCCACCACCATGCAGCTGCCGCTTGGACCCTGTCCTGCTAGACCCTGGCAGCAGAGATGCCACGATGGGCTGCTAGACTCCACCTCTGGGGCTGCCCTCACCCTCCTTGGCCTCCAGCGCCACCGCCTCTGGGCCCGCAGATCTGGGATGACAAGCAGTGGCTGGAGGCATTCAGGATGACTCGGGCCACCTTCCTGGAGTGGCAGGACACCACCATATGGCTGCCGCTTCCCATAAACAACTGGTTAGCCATCACCTTGCTGAAGCTGGCCATGCTTGCCAGCCCCCGCTATGTGGTCCATCTCTTCAGCACAAGCAAAGCCACTGCCAGGGAGGCTGTCCTAGAGGTGTGATGCGCCCTCCAGGGTGTGTTGGGGCACACATAGTTCTCCCGGTGCATGACCCCTGGTGGTGGTGGCAAGGCCTCCAGTGCACTGGGGCTCTGGATGGTACCCACATCCCCATCACCTCCCTGCCTCACAGCAACTTTCCCTACTACAGCCAGAGGGACTTTAACTCTGTTGTGCTCCAAGCTGTCATTGACCACTGCAGCACCTTGACATCAGTGCCCATGATGCCCATGTGTTTCAGAACTCCACCATGCCAGCCCTGGTGCAGAGCGGGCACTTTGTGCCAGGGGTATTGGACCTGCAGCTGGGTGGTATGGTGGTCCCGCCACTCCTCATCAGGGACCCTGCCTACCCGCTCTGGCCCTGGTTCATGCAGTCCTACACTGGCCACCTGGACTCGTACCAGGCTCACTTTAATCAGTGCCTGGGCTGAACCTGCACCTTGGTGGAGTGCGTCTTTGGCTGCCTGAAAGGACACTGGTGCACCCTCACTGCCTGTTTCAAGTTCACTGAGGACAACATCCCCCAGGTCGTTGTTGCAACCTGCATGCTGCGTGACATCTGTGCGGCCTAGGGGAAGCTGCTTCCTGGGCAGAGGAGCTATGGCAGGTGGAGGACGCCTGGGAGTGGGAGTACCAGCTGCAGGGGCAGTGACAATGGCAAGCTCCCCACACCAAGGCCCTGGGCAAGCCACATAGCCACCAGCAGGGGCCAGGGCACTGGGTATGAGAAGCACTGACCAACCACCTTCTCCTGCACTCCCCACTGTAGCCCAATTGGACAGCTGCCTATGCTCACTGCAGACATCTCAGAACAACACTTTTTATTCCCCACACATGAAACAGACCTGCCCCCTCCCTCCCCAAGAAACAGACCTCCCCCACCCCCACCAACAATAGAACCCCTCCACCGTCCACCTCACCCACCAACAATAAAACACCCTCTTCCCTGTGCAAATTATTTAGAACAATGTGTTGGTTTGTGTGGGTGCCTTCCGGGGATGGGTGGCTATGGGGTAGGGGCTGGGACAGGGGTTCCTGGCTGTTAGAAATGGCACTGGATCTCCGCCCAGGCCCACAAGGGGGCCTGCTGCTGGGTGGTGAGTGGGTGACAGGGGCAGGTGACGTTATGGTTGCGGGCAGGGCAGTGGGCTGCATGAAGTTGACCCCCAGGACCAGAACAGTGTCCAGCATCCAGCAGTCATTCTCTGTGGCCCCAGTGCCTGGCCATGAGTGCACCCTTCTCCTGAAGGGTCTCCATGTGCTCGTGCTCCGGGGCTAGGAGCTGTGCCTAGAATTCACAGTCTGGTTAGTCCCAAGTGTCCTCATGCCTGCTAAGGCCACTGCCTGCTAGGGCCACACATCCAGATGGTCCTCTGCAGCTGTCCCTAGCTGATCCAGGAGGAGAGTGTGGTCCTGGGTCCTCCTCCTGTGGAGCTGGTGCATTTGCAGGGCCCAGGGCATGGGCAGTGGTGACCCCAAGCCCGCATCCTGGCTGCCAAGGGCAGGGGATGGGGTGGGGAGGACCCTCCCCACAGTGCAGGGCTTACCATGGTGGGGGGCAGGGCTGGCATGCCTGGTGGCTCCTGTGGGTCCAAGCTTGGCAATGGCGTGCGGCTCCTGGCGGACTTGTGAGATGATGGGGTGTGGCATGTGGGCCCCCCATGCTGGCACTGCTGGTGGCTGGTGGTGACATGGCTGGGGCTGAGGCTGCGGAGCTACTGGGGCAGGTGCTTGCATGGGCTTCTTGAGCTGCTGGTAGAGGCTGGGGGCGGGGAGTTTGGCAGGACAAGCTGCTGGCGCCCCGAGGGGCCCTCCCTCAGTGACACATCACTGCAGATGCCAGATGGAACAGGGACTTGGGCAGGCTGTCCATGCTGCAGTATATAGCATGGCTGCAGCTTGGGTCCCAGGCGCTACGATGGTGTCCAGTTGCCGCATAAGGGACATGGACTTACAAGCACTCCCTGACCAATGACTGTGGTCAGTGATGGTGACCCACTGTGCCCGCAAGGCCTTGACCTCTTTGTGGCACTGCCATACTGAATGGTCCTGCCTACGCTCCTGCATCTGCCCTGAGAGCCCTTCCTAGATGTGGATGTTGGCCCACCCTGCATGAGCGCTCACCCTGCATGAACTGATGCTGCACCTTCGCCTCGCTCCACAGTATCATGAGATCACCAGTCTCCTCCTGTGACCATTTGGGGGCTCTGAGTGGTGGTGGGTGGCATAGGCAACAATGAGGCCAATGGGGTTCCCACACTGGCTCTCCAGGCCTCCGTGTAGCTGTCCCTGTGCTGCTGGCCCTGGGCAGCTGCCTGAAGTGCCCAGTGCAGAGGCACGGCATGGGACTGGGAGCTGTGCAGTGAGGTGATGCCCCACAGCACCTGCAGGCACTAGGTAGGCTGCTGGGGGGTTGGCTGTGGGCAGCTGGAGCTGGCCCCGGTGGCCAGGAGCTGCCTTTAGATGGGCCTGGGTGCTGGCAGGATGGGCAGGAGCCTGGAGCAGCCTGGAGGACTGGACAGTGTGGGTCTGGCAGCCTCATGGCACTGTGGTGCCAGGCAATGGCGCCGGCGTGCAGACGAGCTGGCACAGCTGGCCTGCTCAGGCAGACATAGTGGCCTGCTGTGGCCTCAGGCTACTTACATGTACCCCAGGGTTCACTGTGTCTGCAGGCTTTTAAAAGGTGTGGGGCTGGTGCAGGCATGGAGCCGGTCCAGCCCTGGGGCAGGAGAGGCTCCCTGAGGCTGGTCCCTTAGTGGCACGGCCAGCTGGGAGCAAATCTGCTCCCAGTTGGTGTCTACATGTGTGTTACTGTGCAGTAACTACTCATGAGTAAATTTGCTACTGGCATTTACAGGTAGCAAATTTACTTGCAAGTAGCAATTTTTACTGCCCACTAAGTATGTGCATGTGTAGATACTACTGCACAGTAAAGCATCTGGTGTAGATGCACCCACAGTGTAGAGGGAATTTGTAAGGTGTAAACAAAGCCCCTTTTAGTTACCAGGACAATATAAAGGAATGTAAGTGAAACAGAATAAATCTCAGTGTCACTAGGAAAACTGCCATGATGGTATGTTTCTTTCGGTTTCCAGTAATAGAGTAGCGTTTCTTGTAAAATTCTGTTACTGTCTTTTAATAGAGAGACAGGTAGGTTGCCTGTGCATTAGAGATCAATTTGGCGTTTGAACTTAAAACATAATTCAATTTGGATTGCTCTGAAAAAAAATGATCACCAAAATGAAACAAACCATTGCTTTTTGGGTTGGCACAAAGCAGAACATTTTATGTTCTTACACTTACCAGAAGAGCCATGGAAATGAAGGGTTGTATTCACATGACTTAGTGGAAGAGAAGTGTGCTGCCATGAACTAGTGCAGTTAGTTGGGGTGGGAACACTGAGGCTGTGTACAGAAGTTTAGGCAGCCTGTCTCTAACTATGGTGCTTTACACAGAGCGCCATGAGTTACAACACATTGAACCCAACAGGCGGTTGGGTGGTGGTGGGGAGGCTCATAGCCTGCCAGCACTGGCCCAAGCCAGCAGATTGAAGTGCCCCAGGCTGCCAGCCCGCCAGCACAGGCCCAAGCCAGACCGTTCCTCTCTCCATCTTCATCACCCATCTGCCACTAGTTGGCAACTGTCGGCAGTGGCTGGGGGAGAGGGACAGAGCCCCTCCACCTTGGTGCCCCCCCCCCCCCCCATTAGCTCTTCTGGAGTCTTGCGGGGAGGCAGGCCAGGTCCGTGAGGTGGGGGGCTCTCTTTTCTGCCACCACCTGCCCCAACTGTGGGTGCAGCAGCCACAAGGCTGCTGCTGTCAAGACACTCTCACAGTGGGTAGAGTGAGGAAGGGAGCCCTCCCTGCCATGCAGGCCTGGTCCAGCTCCCCCCAAAACCCCAGTCGGGACAGCTGGGTGGGACACTTGCAGCAGGAGGGGCTCAATTCCTTCCATCACCTGGCTGTGCAGGGAGGAGACAGAGGTTTTCTGTCTTCTCTCTATGACAGCCCCGTAAACCTGCATGGGATGCAGGCAGAATCACCCAAAATTAGCTCTTGCGGGGAACCTGTCCACAAATTCCCTAAGGCGCTGTGCCCTAGAGCGCCCCTGTTTGATACTACATCAGACAAGAGTTAAATTTCTGTGCAAACAGCCATTTTCAAAGTGCTCTGCAGCCCTGAACATTTGTTGTGTTATGGCTACAGAGCACTTTCAGGGGCCATGTCATGAAAAATGTAACTTCTCTACAGACTCTAAGGTTCAAATCCTTCCTTTGCCTGCAGGTATTTGAACAGACCTCTCCAGTCTCCCAGGATAGAGCCCCAGTACTGACTAGAATAAGAGAATGTCACTCAGTTCCCCCAGTCAACTTTGTTTGTTTTGGTAGGGACTGAAACTGGTCTTGTGAATCCATTTGATCTGATCATATGAATTCAGCAAAAGTGCTCATATGTGGAAGTTTAGCTGTCAGTTTTATGTACTTTTTAGTGATATGGGAGCATGTCAGCTTAGGAAGTATTTTCAGCTTGAGTTAAATGACTTTCTGTTCTTACAGAAGTGACAATTGAGCTCTTAGATGGTGTAAATGCAGGTAGGTTAACATGTTGGAACATGCTGTGTGATTTAGAGGTGGTTGTATGCATTGCTGTACTTTTGCAGAATTAGCTTTGTAGCTTTAGGAAAAATCATGTCCTTTATGAATAAATATGAACACGGCAC
This sequence comes from Alligator mississippiensis, assembly GCF_030867095.1. Lineage (NCBI taxonomy): Eukaryota > Metazoa > Chordata > Crocodylia > Alligatoridae > Alligator > Alligator mississippiensis. The sequence continues at coordinate 228,622,431 of NC_081827.1, read as the reverse complement.
ATCAGAATTCCTCTTTTGGCTAGTTTTCTTCACGCACATCTTACTTCATACAAGCTGCCTATTTGGTTGCTTTGAGTACAAAAGAAACTTGTAAGTGAATGTTATCAGGTAGAACAATGGTGGTCAAAGTATAGCAGGTGGGCCAGATCTGGTCCATAGAGACGAAGCATCCAGCCTGTGGTTTCTGCACAGGTCTGGAAATTTGGCAGTGGGGGAGCAGCAGCAACATTAATTGCTGTGGCTCTGCATGCTTGTCTGTTAGGAAACAGGTGAATTGTAAGTTTGGACCCCTGGGGGAGCCCCAGGCATTTGATAACATGCCCCTGCATGCCAGGTAGGGTCGGAGTGCAGTACTGGTCCACGGCTGGACCCAGTTCATGGGGCTGTACCAACACAAGGCTCCAGACCATGAGGTCAGATCTAACATGCACCCTAGACTTGGCATGTGGGGTTGATCCATGAAATCCATCTATGGCGTGGGGCTGGCCTCGTGCGCTGACTCTGCACGCCGCATCCAGTGTGTGCTGCACCCACTGTGGATTGGCAGGACCCCACTCTGTCCAGCTTGGGTGCCCAGTTGAGCATCACTGATGTAGAATAAAAGGACTCGAATTTTGATTTGTATCTGCAACTGCAACTCCCAATTAACCTTCTGTGGAAATTGTCAATGCAAGTATAGCAGTTGCACTTCATGTTGTCTTCCATGGCCTTTAAAACTTAATCTGTGAATGACACTAATGTAGAAGATTAACAGCAGCATCAGCTAGAAAGTCTGCGGTTAAGAGGAATGAGCACAGGAATGAAAGCTAGGAAAATCCTGATTTTTAGTCCTGACTCTTTTACTGCCTTCCTGTGAATATGGACAAATGATTTAACTTCTTTGTGCCTGTTTCCCTATTACATGTAAATAAAAGTGCTGATTATGTGTGCCTACCTCCAGGTGTTGTAAGGATTAATTAGTGAACATTTGTACATCACTTTCAAACTGCAAAGTGCTACATAAGTGTTGTTGTTGTTTGATAAATTGGACCCATATTTTCTTTGGTAAATATATCTGACATCAGTGTTGGCACACAGGAAAATTCAAATCAATTACTTTGTAGAATTGGCACTGACATCTCTTGAGCTAACAGGAATCCCTCATTAACTGTGCAGACGTTTGACTGAAGATGAGATTAAAACTGTTGCCTCCAGAAAGATTGAGTCAATGTTTTTTTTCCCTCTGAGTAGTGAATTTGTTGGCTTTATAGTTCACACTGTTCATGCTATGGTGCCTATTGCAAAACCCTGTGTTTGAAGGATTTCTATAGAGCTCAGCCATTTAAAATTTGCTGAGGTCTGAAAATTAACATTCAAGATTTTGGCTTGGAAGGGGTAAGGTTGTATATCTTTTTCTTTACCTGTCAAACTCTTCTTCAGATCATAGTAGAGGTATATATGCCTGTGCAACCTTATTTTAACCCTTTTTGTGCACATGCATTATGATACACTATTTTACATGATAACACACTTTCCCACAGATCATGCTTCATTCCAGGCACACAATAGGCTATGTTCACTTGATGAGTAGTTTCAAAAATTGTTTTTCCTCATTTCTCAGTATGTGGCCTTAGGCCTCACCTATTGCAAGCTACTCAAATCATTTTCAGAATACAATTACTTAAGGTCCTTCTAGGCTTTTCTGTGCCACTCAGCTTTAAAATATCAGAGTGTTTCACAGACATTATCTTTACAACAGTCTTGTGCAGAGTGTAGTAACCACTGACATTATTGCCAAAAGTTCTCATTAAGTTTGGGTGGCTAATTTGAGATGTCTTAGGCCTGGTCCAGCAGAGTATTTTATGTTCTGTTCCACTCTGTGGGTGCGTCTACATGTGAAATTAATGTGACACAATAAACTCTGGAGTAGTTCATGCTGGAGTAAACTGCTCCCAGAAGCGCACCTGGAACAGAAGCAATTTGAGGCAGGGTGGAGCAGGCCCCTGGCTGGCTGGGCTGACCAGGCACAATTTATGCCCCCTGTTACTATCAACACATGCATTTCAGCATGGTAAAGTACTCCAGTGTAAGACAGTACTGTCCCTGACAGTACTGTCCTATGGCAGAATTAATTAGTTTATTCCATCTTAATACTGGTGCATGTATAGCCTGTGATGCTTTACTGCAGAGCTAATTAGTCTACTCCATAGTAAAGTGCATGTATAGATGGACCCAGAATTATCAAAGTACAGCTTCTATTGCCTTCACTTGCAACTGTGTGTGCTTAGAACTTCTGTTAATCAGATCAAGGTTTCACACCAGGAACCTAGCATGCCCACAATTAGTAATCACACATGAAAAACTGGTTTAATGTGACTTGCCTAGCATTGCAATGCCAAGGTGCTTTCTGGTAGATGTAGATACAGAACCAGATTCTCCAGAAGAACATTCACCTGCATTAACAAGGAAACTATGTGACTGTCCTGGCTAAGTTACACTTGTGGACTTGCCATTGTTCTGTTACCAAATCAAACCCTCAGATCCCATGTGCCTCTACACCAACTGAGTTTGGACAGGCTAAGTTAAAACCCTGTCTCTAACTCTGGTCCTTTGGGAGACACTTTCAGGTGTGGACTCCTTGTCTGAAACCTTTCCCTAGGATGTGTGACTCAAGTCAAATTGCTCTAGCCCCTAATACCAATGTTGAACCTTCCTTAGCCTCTCCAGGCACTTCTGCATGCTCCTCCACAGCTCTGCTAGCTGTGGTTCCTCTGATTTATAGTTTAACTCACTAGTACTTAACCTTCTGGCTCTGCAAGCCCAATCCCATGGGCAGAATCCTTTTGTATGCCAGATCTAGCACGGGTTGGTGCTCAGGATCAATTTGCAGACCAGTTCCAATGAAGGGACTGTGCCTGGGGTCAGTTTGTGGGTGCAATGTGGTGTACCAGTGCAAACCCACATACTAGATCTGGCCACAGCATGACTGCATGCCAGATCAGGCTGTGAAGTGACCCTGTATGATTTGGTGCACAGGGCCATGTCATCCAGCTCACAGGGCGCTCCATGGGTTGGAATTTTGGTGGCGGAGAAGCAGCAGCAGCATTACTTATAACAGGGCAGCCTGTTCCTTTAATGGGGACTGGACAGCCGGTTGAGAGATCTCAGCTGCTGTGGATTTGGCTAGAGAGGGAATGTCCTGCTAGGAGCTATAGAAGAAGAGTAAGCTGGGAGAAAAGGAGTGGTGGGTCCAACTGCTTGCTGCCAGAAGGAGACAGAGCTGAAGGTTTCACATCCAGAGCTTAGGATGAGGCAGAAGGGTGTGTGTGGCTCTATTTGTTTGCTTGTGTGTAACTTTAGGACCAGCTGAGGAGTTCCTCAGGGAGCAAAGCCTGCTCACAGAAGCCAAGAGGCTGGATAACCCACTTGCAGACCTGTGCAAGACTGTAGACACCTATCTCCCAAGAATATCCTTGGGGGACCAAACCTGTCTGGCACCACTTCCGTTTCTCTCTTAATGGAGCACATCATTTTTAAAAGCAGTTTGTCAGGGATGGCCAATCTGCAGGATGGGCGCCACAAGTGGCATGGACAGTCAGTCTCTGTGTGTGGCACACGGTAGATCAGGGTAGATAGGGTAAGAAGCAAAAAGCATAGCATCTATTTGGGCAGGGAACATAGGGAAAGAAGCAGAGAAATAGATCTGGTAGGGAGCAGAAAGAAGAACAGCAGGTCGGTCTGGTGAAGGGGATCAGAGTGGCACTTGGGGAGGATGTGGGGCTAATTTATGGCATGCCTGTCAAACAGGTTGGCCCCCACTGCAGTATGTAAATCATTCTGGTTTTTGTTCTGCGGGCAGTGTTAAGCTTCAACTCTGTATTGGCTGTTGGTAAGAAGGTAATTAAAAGTCAGTGACATTTGCCAGCAGTCGCTCTATTAACCCACCAGCCTAAGACTGCTGGTTGTTGACAGCTACTCAGTAGACTCCTGCTACCAAGTGTGACCACATGGGCATGTTTATGCTGCAGACTTACTGGGCCAGGCAGAAGTGCTCTCAAATACGACCTACTTCTCCCAAACTAGAAATAATGTAGCTGTGTTCATGTAGCAGGGTAGGACAGCTAATTAACATTGGCTCTTGACAGTGCTAATTAGTGTTCCCACAGCACACCTTCAGCATGGCTACTCCATGCCTGATGTAGGAGAGAGACTGCACAGAGCAGCATGGTGTGTTTGTGTACATCATCTTTGTGATGTAGACACTTCTACTGAAAGTTACCATCATAAATGATTTCTCAGAACAAAAAGGAATTTATAATTTGGGACAGACTTTCACAACTATCCTTTTTATTCCTGTCAGCCTCTGTCTTACTCATTATGCACCTTGTAATATCTGTAGTCCTACAAACAAGTCATTCCAGAGTAGGTCAGTCTTGTACCCTTAAGGAAGTGCCCTGTGGGAAAAATAGAATACAAACATGTAATTAAAAACTGTCTAATAAGGCATACATGTAATAAGGATAGTTACAGCTGCACAGACAACCTAAACTCAGCTTTTCTTAATATTGATTGAGGGCTTTTTCACATTGTCTTCCATCTGAGCGGCAGAGAACCAAAAGCCGGGAGAGCTGATTACTGTACCAGGTCTGTCAGTGGCTGCCTCTATGGCTTTGGTTAAATCATGTCTCCATGGCCCACTTTCTTCACATATGAGTATATAAAATAAAGCAGGGTCTATAATATTTACTCACCTATTTCACAGGAGCATTGGGAAGACTAAGCAATTTACTTTCAGGACTGTAGCATGAAATGTTATGATGTGGCAGCTAGGAAATTCTGGTTGCATAGGGAAGAACTCCCCATTAGAAGCAGTGTTTTTTATATTTTTATAAAAAGTATATATTTTTTATCAGATGCAGTTACTCTTAAAAGTATTAGTGAAGTATCTTTGTATGCGAGTCTTTGCCCAGCGTTACCAGCTGTAAAACACATTTCATATCAATCTGTACCGAAGAATGAGGGAAGACAGAAGGTCCTTTTTTACCAGAAAAGATTGTTTTGATACAGATGTGAAAAAATCAGGAGGGAAAGTCCCTAATAGAGATGACAAAACTATCAAGGGTGCTGGGACATATAAATATCTAGCTGCTACTTGGCAGCTGTGGAAAGGCTTCTGGTGGGAGAAGAAGGAAGACCTGCCAAAGCTGCATGTTCTGCTTCTGGTAGAGAATTCTTGCCAACAGAAAGGTGCCCACTCAGCCTTCTCACTGATGCCAAGAAAACTATTTAAAATGTGGTGAGGTGGTAAAACTGAAGTTATAATTAGAGTGCAACCTACCTGAAGGTGAATGCCATTCATGAGTCATCAGAAGCTTCCTGAGAGAACTTGTGCAGAATAAATCCCTATGTTCTGTTAAAGCACGAGGCTGACAGGTGGTTTTGCTGGTGCGAGTTCAGATTCCTTCCCATCTCCACTCAGCGGACTAATTTTGTATAACTAAGCCATCACCATTCTGTCTATATTTAAGTTTATTTTTGTGGTATACACAGTTAATTTAGAGCCATATTCTGCAAACTCTGAGTCCTATAACAAGATCAGAGATTCCTATATTTTCTGTGTGCTAGGCTTTGTCTTAAAATAGGCAGGTTAGCAAACTGCTGATTGGTGCTCTTTGACACTGAGTGGTATGGCAGTGTCACTGCTTTTATATTGTTTTCTTTAGAAAACATTGCGTAGCATCCACATTTGTGTTCTGGCTAAGCAGCAGCAATGTGTTCAGTACAGATAAAGGCAGTCTGCCTCAGTGGTCTTTCTACCTAAACTTTATAGTAGACAGAAAACTGGCTAATGCAGTGTCTGTGGTGTTTAAACTATCTTATGTAATGTATCCAATAAACAGGTTAAATGCTTTCCTTTGCTTTCATCATTAAACTGTTCCAATTGTGATGTTCTTTGAACGGGGAGTAACAGCCAAATATGAGTGCATGGTGCTGTGTCATACATGCTAGGATCCTATTGTGGGAGCTAGTGGCTTTATTAAGAGGAGCATAAAGCAGGTGGTGTTGTAAGACATCATTTTTTGTTTTGCTAGCTCCTCCAATGATGCAATTTAAGTGTTTAAGTTCCAGGGGTTCTGTTGTCTACACTTTCAGTGTGTGTTCGAGTAGAGGTAGCTGCTTTCTTCTTTCCAGTGACATTTGTTTAACACGTTCCATCTCTTGCATTCCAACCACACACAGTACAATTTCCAGGTGAATCCCACACTTCAGAGGGGTTGAAGATTTAAAAGGCCAAGACTAAAAACTGTTTAGAAAAAAATATAAACTTTTATCTGATAGCAAACACTAAAATAATAAGGTTTTCAAAACTTTGCCCAAAGAAAATGAGGAGGCAGAGATGTATAGATAATTTCCAGCAAAAATGCAGAAAGGTGAAAGTAGGTCTCGCTTTTCCTGTGAAAGAACCAGGTTAGCTGGTTAATAGTCAGTCATAGTATAATTAAACAAGAAGAAAGACGTGTCAAATGAACCAGGATTTCTACTTCATTAGTTATAGGAAATAAGAGATTCAACGTGTGGAACAGATGCCTAACTGTTCTGTACAGAAGTTAGACATGGGGCAGAGAGTGAGATTTGGTTAGTAACTGGTTAGTGACAAAGGTTTTACATAAACTTTTTGCATTCCTGGAGTTCTGAAATACAGGCCTGAGCCCTAGGCTCTGTTTGACCAACCTATTACTATAACCTCAACTTTAACCTTCTGAAGAGACCCTTACAGTTATTTTAAGATGAAGGGCAGTTGTTGTATGCTAGGTTTCAAGATCACAGAGTGAATTTGTACTCACAAATTGTACGGTCCATGAGAAACTAAGTTAGGATTTTGGCTTTTGTCATTTAGGTTTACAACAGCTTCTCTGCTCCTCCTTCCCCAATACTGTAAACAGCAATGGAGATATAAATCTAAAGATGGTGCCTTTACATATTTTACAGAATGGCACTGTAAGGCCAGTGATTAGCCTTACCACCCCTTACTGGCATGGGGACTGCTATTGATCCTTTAAGATGCTTCCAAACTCAGGCTGTTAGGGCAGCACCATTTGGAACTATTTCTCTTCCTCTTTCTGTTTGGTATTACAGTTGATATGTAAGCTCTCTAACCAGGGTTATAACAGACTTGTATCCTCTACAGACATGCTTACTGATCGATTACATTAGCAACAGGCAGCAAGACTGCTGTTGGTGGGGATAAAATGATTATGGGGTGATGCTGGGGTCTCCAGTCCCTGGAAGGTTACCCTTTTCTTTTTCATTGAGGGCTTGGCTATTGTGGTTTAGCTTCTATTTATCACAGGGTGTATCTACACCAGACACTTTACTGCGTAGTTAGAGCACTTTATTGCGCAGTAAGTGTGAGCATCTACAGGTGCACATGCTTACTGCATAGTAAACTACTCTACTTGTGAGTAAATTTGCTACCTACAAATGCAAGTAGCAAATTTATTCGTAATTACTGCACAGTACCACTCATGTAGACACCTGACTGGGAGCAAATGTGCTCCTGGGCAGCAGGGGGTGGGACATTGCTCCCTGCCCCCAGGAGCTGCTTGCCACTGGAGCCTGGGTAGGGACTATGTCCCCTTCCCCTAGCAGCAAGGAGCTCTTAGCCTTGAGCTCTGAGATGATTCGGGAGCACTGGGGAAAGATCCTTATCTCCCAGCCCCAGCTTCACCATTGCAATTGGGGAGTGGTGGGCTGGGAGATCCTTATCTCCCAGTGCCAGCTCTGTGGTTATAGGGCGGGCACTGGGAGATCCTTGTCTCCCAGCCTGAGCTCCGCAGTCATGGGGTTTGGGCAAGGAGATCCTTATTTTCCAGCCCCAGCTCTGCAGGATAAGGATCTCCCAGCCCCCCGCTCCCCACTTGAAATGGCAAAGCTAGGGCTGAGAGATAAGGATCTTCAAGCCCCCACTCCCCAGTCTCAATCCCTACTGCTAGCTGCCCCACCGGCAGTTCAGGGCAGGAGGCTGGGACCTGCCCCCACCCCCTCTGCAGTTCTTTCCAAGTCTCCTGCCCCCAGTCAGGGAGCCAGGACAGGGGGACATTGTCCTCACCTGGGCTCTGGTGGCATCAGGCAGGCCCCTTGGCGGCAGGGAGTAACGTTCCATCCCCCTGGGCGGGTGCTCCCTGCCAGCCCCGGGCTAGCACCCAGGCAGAGCCTAGGGCTCCTCCTGGCTGCTGCAGGGGGCCGTGCAGGGCCAGTGGATTCAGGAACAGATTGCTGCCATGAGCAGCAAATCTGCTCCTGAGTCCCTGCATGTGTAGACACCTGCCTGGGAGAATTTACCCTGGAGTAGTTTAAGAAAACTACTCCTGGATCAAATGCATGTGTAGAGAGACATGCCCACAGATTAGGAGTGTGTATTTGGGCATTTTTCACTCAACAGTCAGTATATCAGCCCCATTTTTGCCTTGTGACAAATTGTTCTTATATCGTACCCTGAGTTTAGGATTTACCTGTCCCAGTCAGATAAAACCCCACAGTGAAATCTTTAGTTATGTTACACAGATAGCAAATGTTCTGAGCTGTATTTTCAGACTAAAACTTGCGTATTGTAAGTTTGTATTTTGTGTATGCCAGTAGCATACTGTAGGATCGATCAATGTTTTAGGTGCATGTGCATTTTAATTCAAATACAGGATCTGTGAATTCTACCTGGTCACTAGGGTCCAAATTCTGACCTTGTGTCTCGGTTCCGTTGGAGTAATTCCTCAGTTTATGTATCTACCTTGAGAGTCTCACAGGTAAATACCAGAGTTGATTTCCCTCCCTTCCCTGACAAAGATTGACTCTAGTAACACCCAAGTGATTTGACAGATAGGTTATTATTTGACCAGAAAGAATTGTTTGCAGGAGTTCAAACAAAGGTAAATGTGAATGTAAAGATGAATTGCTTGGTCAGAATTCATTGAAGAGGAAGGAAAAGCCCTAGCAGGTAAGCTCTTGATACTGGCTTTATTTGCTCATGCAAAACTAGAAATCATTTAATTAATGGAGCACTTTGGAAGAGGTGAGCATTGAGGCTAGGTGGAGTTCTCTTATTTTTCATGAATGATAACCTAGCAAGCAAGAAAGCAGTAACATAAGTCCCTTTTAACATAATATTTTAATACTTTGCATAATACATTTGTTGTCATGATCTATACAAGTGTTTAATACACTAATAGATTGAAGTCTTCCCATCCAGATTTGTGTCACTTTTGGGCTGCAATGGAAAGAAGTAATTTCCATGTTATTTCTTTTACAACAGCTCCTGGGGAGAAGGAAGGCCAGAGGTCTCTAAAATCTCAATTTCATGTTGCCCAGGACAACTAATTACCTAGCAAGGAATGAAGCCAATGGCCAATCTAACCAGGGTAATACACATAATGATTCCTTGTGATAACACCTGCACCAGTTTAAACAGGTTTTTGGCTCTTTCCCATTGTTCATTTTACCTTGTATTGAGGTGCCTACCTGGGAAAAGAAAACCAAACAAAAATAACTCCTGTGGAATGACAGTCATAAAGGGGCCATAGGCTAGAAAACATGAATAAACCTTAAACACTTCATATCTTACCTTCAGAAGACATAAAGTTTTATCTTTGTTTTTCATTTGAGATAAGCCAGCTTTATAAAATACCTAACTTTAAAGTTAGCACTGTATTTACGTATAGTGCTAATGGGTAGATTGGCCCTTCTGCACTTTTATGTTGCTGTAGCTACTGCACTGGAATTCCAAGCTGCTTAAAAAAATCCTGCTTCACCTTGCAGAAAATAACTTCATTTTTAGGCCTGATGCATTTGATGAAGTAGTCTGTCATTTATGAAAGTGTATGCCTCTTTGGTCTTTAAAGTACCACCCACCCCTGCTTTCTGCCTGACTTCAGACTAACATGTATTAGCCTGAAGGCTAACTACCTCTTTCTGTTTTTAGGTCTCCAAGTATTGCAGGGGTATGGTGAAGTCCTGGCTCTGTGGAAGTCAGTGTCAAAACTCTTAGGCTAGGGACAGATATTCAGAAGGCCAGAGCCTGAATTGGTACAATCTTTGCAAGTTAGTCTAACTTACTTGGTTGAACAGATTTGTAACAGCACAGACATTCCCTCTGGACTGAGGAAATGTGGGCACATGCTGCAGTTGCTCAAGCTAGGCGCCAGGGGGTGCTAGAGCATGCCCTCAGCTGTAGGGAACCTGTGCTGCAGGGGGGAGCGGGGTGGTGGCCAGCCCTGGCAGTAGTCTTGGCTGAACTGGTATGGACTGGGGTTTAATTCCCCACTCCCTGTCCCATCAGCAAGGACCCGAGCCAGGTCTGCCAGGTGCTCCCTGCTTGCTGCTGCAGCAGCAGGCTGGCATGGCCCCTGAGGCAGAGGGGGCATGGAGGGGGGTTGTTCCCCCCTCTACCTCCACTACCTCCAGCTGGGTTTGCCCACCCTGACCACCGCTGCCACCACTCGCTCCCTGCTTGGGGCAAATGGCAGAATAAGAACCCTGCTGCCCCTCCGCCAGAGGTTGGAGGGAGGGGGACAAACACCCAACCCTGCTCCCCCTCCTAAGGGCCCCTGCTGGTTGGTGTCTGGCCATGCCCTCACCTTGTCACTGCTGCAGTGAGGGGGCAGGGCCCTTGATGGGGGCAGCAGCCCCTGTCATACTGTTGGGGAGCATGATCCCCTTCTCAGTGGGGGTGGGGGGGGCCCTGCTGTGGGTGGGGCAGAGACGTGGTGGACTGTGCACAGCAGCACCGGGGCTTGGAGGGGGCCGGAGCACTCCCCCCGCACTGCCGCCGCTACGGTCTGCAGCAGCTTTCCACTCCCCACAGCAGTTTTCACCCCTGGGAAGGGGCTTGTCCTCTGGGAAACTGTGACAGGGGCTGCTGCCCCCATCATGGTTGCTTTCTCTTCACCACTCCAGTAGCTGGATGGGGGCAGGGCCAGATGCTGGCTGGCTGAGCCCCTTAGGCAGGCAGTGGGGTTATTCTCCACTCTGCCCCTGGGGCATCACAGTGGGGTCTGCCCACCCCAGTCACCGCTGCTGCCACTTGCTCTGTGCCCAGGTTAAGCAGCAGAATTAGCCCCTCTGCTGGATGCCGGAGGGAGGGGGCAGGAGGGGGTTTATTTCTCCGCTTGTCCTGGGCACAGAGCAAGCGGTGGCAGCAGTGGCCAGGGTAGGCAGACTCCACTGCAGTGCCCCAGGCACAGAGTGGAGAATAATCCTGCTCCCTGCCCCCTGCCTAAGAGGCCCTGCTGACTGGTGTCTGGCCCTGCCCCCGCCCAGCTGTTGGAGTGGCTAGGGGGGAGTGACCATGACCGGGGCAGCAGCCTCTGTCACGGTTTCCCAGAGTGCAAGCCTCTTCCTGGTGGGGAAAGTTGCTGTGGACTGTGGCGACAGTGATGCTGGGTGGGGGCGGAAGGGGCTTGGAGGGCCCTGGCCCCTCTGAGCTCCAGTGCTGCTGCACGCAGTCCACCATAGCTCTGCCTGCCCCGCAGCAGGGCCCCCCCACTGGGAAGGAGCTCATGCTCTCCAGCACTATGACAGGGAATACTGCCCCCAAAAGCACCCTGCCCCCTTTGTGCTTCAGTGGCCGGGCGGAGTTGTGGCCAGATGCTGGCCGGCAGAGCCCCTTAGGTGGGGGAACAGGGATGGGGGTTAGTCCCCCTCCCTCTGGTGTCCAGCAGGGGCGACTTATTTCACCACATGCCCCAAGCAGGGAATGAGTGGCAGTGGCAGCTGTCAGGGTGGGCAAACCTGGCTGTGGTTCCTCAGGGGCAGTGAGTGTAGAGAGGGAATAACCACCCACCCTGCCCTCTCTGCAGCAGCAAGGGGGGAGCACCTGGCAGACCCAGCACCTTGCTGGTGGGACAAGGAGGGGGGAATTAAATCTCTTTCTGGCCAGACCCTCGCCCCTGCCTGTCCCTGCTCTGACTGGGGAACAGAGGGGTGGGGCTAGCCCAGCTGGGCTGGAGCAGAGAGCCTAGCCTAGAGAGCATGACCGGATGCTGGGGCACTCTGGTTTAAGTTAAACCAGGAAGGGGTCTGGGACAGATATTGCATCAACTGGTTTGAGCTCAATTAGTTAAGTCTGATACTACATTCAACCAGGTTTATTTCAAACTGGTTTTGGCCATTTTGAAACTGGTTTATGTGCGCTAAATGTCTTTTCTGTTACAGGTTTAAACCAGTTTCTGATCACTGAAAGCGATTTATGTGTAATATCTGTCGCTAGCCTCATTGGCTTGAAAGGTGCCAGTATTTTGCTTGTGGTTTCAAAGTTATAACAAAACAAAAGAGCTGCTCTGCAAAATGCTAACCTCAGGAGAAATGCATTCCCATAGTATAGGCTGGTACTAGAAGCTGATATTGGTGTTGTTTTAAAAAATCTTATAATGTTTTTGGGTATTTAGGAGCTGAGCTTTCTGGAAATATCTGGTCTCAATTCTTTATGCTGAACATCAGGAAATCTAGTTGCACAATTTTATATATTGTGCATTTTATTATATTGTATATTATATGTACCTTTCAGACCACTTATTTTGGAAAAGGCAGAAGTATACTAGAAATATAGTTTGTGACTTCTAGCTAAGACTAAAATGACCAGATTTTCAAGACAAAATAGTGGTATAGAATCTGACAAATTTGAGGGATGTATGGTGGAGGATCCAAGCAGTGTACCTTGGGAAAGGTTTTAACATCTACGAGAGAAGTCAAATTCTTTATTTGTTCTGTCTTTGTACAGCTCCCCATGCCATTGCTGGAGCTGAGGAAATGATATTTTAGAGCAAAAATAAGATCTAGTTTAACTGACAGAACATTTGTTTAGCTAGTTAAATCCATATTTACAACATTTAAAATTGTGTCTGTGGTTAACCACTTTTAGATAAGTTTATTAACCTTCTGTTACTGTTAAAATGCTTAAAAGTGATAAGAAAGTTCATAGTTAGATTTAGTGCCCACGTGTTTGTTTTACACAGGAACTTTTGGGCTGTTGTGAATTTAATCTTTGCATTAAATTATTATTTTAGGAAACAACCTGTTATGGCTGTACAATGGAAAGAGGTCCTTGATGATCAGCTTTCCAAAATCATACATTTGACTCCTGTTTGTCCTTTTTCAGAGGCGTATCCTGGTACTGGAGTGTTACTAATTTTTGTAATGTGGTAAATTTCATGTCTAGACGCATGCAAATGTGACACGAAACTAGGCAGCAATAATTTTAAACAAATATTGCTGACAACAGCCACTACCTGTTTGTTGCCTTGACTGTAGATGTGCATAACAAAGCTTGACATTTTGTTTCTTTACCTCTAAGGATGAAGTAAATGGAATGTACTTAAGTACAACAGTCACCTGGACCTTTGCCCACCTGTTAGTGGTCACAGCTGAAAATATTTACTATTGACTTACCAAATTAAATGGTAGTTGAGGGGGTGCTGTTGAAACTATGTCTTTTGGATCCTCTTGTTTTATTATTAGCCACCTTGTGGTAAAGAAATTGCAGGGCATACAGATTTTTAATTATATCCAGTACCCAGTATTTTCCAAAGTAGTATGGCCCGACATGAGGCAAATGTATGGCTTCTTCCCTGCAGGCTATTGCATGACTACAGAGCCGTTCTGCAGAGGTTACTTAAGTGTTAATGGTTGAAATGGGCTTGTGCCTTTTAATGCTGAGCTTTCCAGACAGAGTCTGGATAAGGTGTTGTGAAGTCCTTGTTATACATGGCCAGTTGGGACTGGGCGCAGGGTATAGAGATCTGTTCCTAATACCTTAAACACCATGAATAGTTCTACATGCAACAATGCAGTGCTGTGTAGAGATACCAAGGAGGGCTCATTCTGAATGGGCCTTATAGCTGTGTTAGCATAGTGTTTTGTGACTGTGTTGCCTCTGGTATCAGAGCTAGCACAGCTGTTGCCTTCATAGTCTGCATTGTTCTGTATAGTCACCTCTAAGTGATCGCTGAACACTACAGGTAGAATTGGAACATCAGTGCAGAAAAACTCCCTTCAGGAGGCACCTATAACATGGTTTCCACTAGGGCAAAGTCTGCATACATCTAGAATACATTTTACTTTGTGGCCTCTGTCTCTGAGTGTTGCTCATGCTGTATTTTGTTTTTCCATTCTTGGTGCTAAAACTGACGTGCCAAGGAAAATTTTCATTACAACAGGTGGGACTTGGCATACTACTCAGTAATGGGTGATGCCTGGGTGATGCCTGGCTAACTCCCTGTATGTGATATTTCCATTGGCAGCCTGGAAATGGGTGCGGTAGACAGCAACACTAGTAACAATAGAGGAGTGAAGCTAAGATTGCCATCTGGAATGGCAGCTTTTCAAAAGGCTAGGGAGAAACTATAAACAATAAAACGAACAATAAAATTACTTTGAAAGTTTTATGTTTACTTTACTCATGATAATATTACAGGAAAACCTGTGTAAAGTTCTCACAGTTTAAACTGAGCTGTCTTTCATGTAAGTATAGCTAGTGGCTTTTGAAGAGGTTGTTAAACGACTAGAATTCTGTCACAGTCTCATAATAGCTCTGATTTGGGACACCTGGTCATTCTGTTTTTGCAGAAACTTTTTAGGAAAGTGAAAGTAACACCCATGAATAAAGCTTGTACCAATGAAAGAGTTGTTAAACAACTTGTTTCCAAACCCGCTTTGAGAAAGAGTGTAACCATTAATCTTAATAAAGCATTCTTGGCTTTTAATAATATCTGAATTACACTGGGTGGAATTTAATACATGAAACTATTTACAGTGGCATAAGTGTTTTTTCTGGCGTCAATGAGTACACATTTATTATTAATTGCAACCTATTGTAATGCTTCTTTGGACATTTCGGATGAAGTCTACAAAAAGACATGTACTCCACAGCACTCGCATAACAAAACATAAATCTTAGGCCTTTCCCCACCATAGCAGAATCCATAGTTGTAATGTAGATGCATAGGCTTCCTATGAAACGTACAGGAAAGTTCCTAAGAGAAGCCAGCATGTTGAGCATGGAGCTGTCAGTGCTAGCTAAAAGGAAATGATACAGAAATAGATCTATCTTAATCTCAGAAAGGGATGGGGTTTTAGGTTTTTTACTCTGGGCTGCAGGGAGGCATCTTCTTATATTCTGGATTCATATGCTTTATGTTAAAGGATCATTAGATAAAAAACGTAATTGTAGGAACAGAGACAATAATTATTATTTGCACCTTCCAAGGTGAGTCTCTTAACCACAGGGTTATGGAGTCATATTGCTTCTCTCTGGCCCAGCGCATCTTTAATTATTTCATGGAAAGTGTAACAGTTACACTAAGGGAGGCTGAGGGCTTCTCATTACAGAGTAGCTCCTAGCCTGGTGATTAGGGCATTCCCCCTGGAGATGTGGATATGAAGCTTCTTAGGGTGAGGAGAGGATTGAATTGAGGTCTCCATATCCTAGGTGAGTACTCCAGACCTTGAGTTGTTCTTTTAAAAGGTGGTGGGTTACAGCACCACCTCCACCACTCCTGGAATCTCTCATTGTGTGAGAAGTCTCTACTGTGAGAAGATTTGTATTTAGCCATTAATCTGAGAAAGAAAGCACTTAAGTTAACACAGGTGGAATCTGGTCTGGACTCAAGGTACTCAGCAGTTTCTGCAATAGGGTTCGCTGGAGCAGAGGTGTAGGCAACTGGGAAACTTTTATGGTGAAAACATAGGTGTTTAGGGACTTTAGGCAATTGCTGAGTGGGGGATTTAAGACTGGTGTTTCATAGATTTCATAGAAATTAGAGGTGAAAGGGGCCTCACAAGATCATTGGGTCCAGCCCCCTGCCCAAGGGGCAGGAAGTCAGCTGGGGTCGGATCACCCTAGCAAGATAAGCATCCAAGCATTTCTTAAAGGCATCCAGAGTATGTGCTTGCTCCACTTCTGGGAGGAGTCCATTCCACACTCTGGGGACTTGGATGGTAAAGAAGTTTTTCCTGGCGTCTCATCTAAAACAGTCTTCCAGCAGTTTGGGACCGTTAGACCTTGTTTTCCCTTGGGGTGCCTTGGTGAACAGACATTCTCCCAGTTCCTGATGTACACCCCTTATATACTTATAGGCTGCCACCAAATCACCCCTGAGTCTTCGCTTCTCCAGGCTGAAGAGTCCCATGGCAATCAGCCTCTCCTCATAAGGCCTGTTCTCTTGACCTCTAAACATGCATGTGGCTCTCCTCCGGACTTTCTCAAGCTTCTCCACATCCTTTCTAAAGTGTGGACCCCAGAATTTAGCCAGTCCACTTCTGACACCTGAATCCAGATCATTTATGAATATATTAAGTACTGGTCCGAGTACTGAGTCCTGGGGGACACCACTGGTCACCATGCACCATGCTGACTCGGTTCCATCGACTATCACTGTCTGGGTCTGACCACGGAGCCACTTCCCCAGCCATTGTACCATAAGGTTGTCAAGACCACAGTTCCCCAATTTTACCATGTAGACATCATGGGAGACCAAGTGAAAGGCTTTTTTGAAATCTAAATATATGACATCAATTTCTCCTTTGTCCAGGTGATGCATCACCTGGTCATAGAAGGAAATGAGGTTGGTCAGGCAAGACCCACCTGCTATAAAGCCATGTTGGCTATCTCTCAGAATGTTGCCTTCCATTAGCCTGTTGTGAATGGTTTCTTTGATGATTTTTTCCAAGATCTTTCCAGGGATTGAAGTCAAACTGATTGGCCTATAGTTCTCTGGATCTTCCTTCCTTTTCTGAAGATAGGCATCACATTGGCCCTCTTCCAGTCTTCAGGAACCTCTCCTGAGCACCATGAGTTCTCAGATATCCTTGTCATGCTACAATGTCAGCCTACTCATTTAGCACTCTTGGGTGCATTCCATCTGGGCCTGCTGACTTGTGGATGTCCAGTCTCTCAAGCTGTTCCCTCACAAGATCTTCACCAATTATAGGCGTATGATCGCCCTTACCCTGGTAGTCCTGCCATGTCAGGCAGGGTAATCCCCTTGGGCTGGTGGAAAACCAACACAAAGTAATTGTTGAGGAGATTAGCTTTTTCCTGGGTGTCGGTTGTCAGCTGCCCCATTTGGTTCAACAAGGGTCCAGTGTTGCCCTTGTTGTTTTTCTGACTTCCCACGTATTTGAAGAAGGACTTTTTATTGTCCTTGATTCCTGTAGCCAGTTTGAGTTTGGTTTCAGTCTTGGTTTTTCTGATCTGTTCCCTACAGGTATGGGCCAGTGCTGCATAATCCTCCTTAGTGGTAGTTCCCAACTTCCATCCCTTATAAGCTTCTCGTTTCAGATTCAGGAGGTCTGTGAGTTCCCTATTGAGCCAAGGGGGTCTCCCAGCCCTTTTGCTACCTTTCCTATGGGCCGGAATGGACTTCCCTTGTGCTTTTAGGATCATGCCCGTAAGGAGCGACCACTCATTGTGAGCTCCCCTCCCTGTCAAATGATGGTCTTTCAGGACCTCAACAACTAACCTCCTGTTTTTGGAGTTAGACCCTTAATTAGGGTTACCATATTTCCAGTTCCAGTTCCAAAAAAGAGGACACCTTTCAGTGGAGTGGGAGGAGGGGGAGGTTATATGATTGTTGGGGGTAGTGATATCCTGGTGCCCTGCCCCTGCCCATTCCATTACCCCTCACTACCAAGCCACAGCCTCTCCCAGTGCTGCTGCTGCCCTTCACCCCTGACTTGCAGCCCCCTGGCACTGCTAGTGCCCCTCTCCCAACCCTAAGTCTCCTGTCCCAAGCTACAGCCCCACCAGAGCTACCGGTGCTCCTCACTCCTGACCCACAGCCCCCAGCTACTCCGAGCCCTGCAGTGTCTCCCAGTTGCCCCATTCCTGCGAGCAAGGGCACTGGCCCTGGTGCCACCAGCCTGGCCACGCTGCTCCCCACTGCGGCCAAAGGGCCCTCCCACCCCTTCCTTCACTGGAGGGGCAGGTGCCTCCCCCTCACCCCCTGCCCTGTGGCAGCCTCAGTGCCTGGACAATTTCCCCCAGTGCTGGCAGGCACCTGCCCCCCACCCATCCCCTCCACATGCCCCTGCTATAAACACACACACACACACACACACACGTGGCACGCCCTACCTCCAATCGCCCTCCCCCTGCTCCCCACCAGACCCAAGCATCTCCTTGCTAGGACAAGCCAGGAAGTGCCAGGAAAAACATTGGTGCTGAGCAGAGCAAAATCCCAGTCATTTGATGATATTTAAAAAAAAACACCTGGAGAGAGATCAGAGGATCCAAACAGAAAACAGGTCTGAGAGGACCTGGACATATGGTAACCCTACTTTGATGTGCTGGTTTTACCTAAGGTGGACTTAGACTTGAGTGCTCAGATAGGATTGCCCCATTTTGTCCTTTGGAAAAAAATATTTTGTGTATAACTCTCCCATCAGAATCAGATCTGCCCTATCATATTCAGGACTAGTAACCATTTTGTTGATGTGCTTTAACCCAGGAGTGCATAGAGATTTTGATGTTATGAGTATTTTAATAGGAATGGCTCACTGAAATATATTTTTTAACTTTTTCCAATCTGGATATGATTGCCATTGAAAGAGTTAATAATGTGTTTTTAGGAGGTTGTGCATGGATGCATTCTCACATCCTGAGTGTTGACAAATTACCCAAATCTCTCTGCTGGACATTTTGACCTGTCACTGCAATAACCAGTGGCTCAGAAAGCTTCCTGAATTTTTAACCCTGATTGTAACAGACATGGCTTTGGTTGTGTATGTGTGTTCTGCAGTGTAATAGTCTACGTTTCTGACATGCAAAGCCAGTTCCTTGAAGCTGTAGTTATAATGGTATGCTAAACACTTTTAAAAACACATAAATCTTTTTCTTCATCTCACAAATATGTGCCACACTGGCTGTTCATGTGGTTTTTCTACATTTTGATCACTCCAGCTTGCAACAACTCAAGAAAAAGTAAATCTTTAGATCACATTTTACTCGGTGACTTATGAGTCTTGCTAAATTGTTGCCATGTCAAAACTACAAATTATTGTTACTTTCATAATCTTAATAAAGTTACTTCTTCCTTTCTGCTTTATTTCTCCTCCCATATGTCTGAGCATAAACATGCATGTCTATATTATCTAAACCGCAACCGTGATGAACGCAGGTGCCTCAAAGAAAACCAAGTTCAGTATTGTAACATTCTTAAAGTTTTTTTCTGTGTCCCATGTTTTACCTTAAATCTGCATTGGGAAGGCTGTACGTGGAGAACAGGCAATATGTGGCTTCAGGAAACCCTGTCCCAACTTCACTGGCAAAAAGCCATGCCTCTGAAATTAATTCCTAGTCTTGGCCTGAAAACAGGCAAGATTCAGTGGGGTTTGGTTAAGATTCGTGTCATAGAAAGTGCTAAAAAAACCCATGTGAACTTCACAGTATTTGCAGTTTGAATATTGATGTAGAAACACTTCCTCTACAGTTCCAAAGATACAGATTGTCCAAAAAAGATGATGCTGTGCTATCAGAGCTTAATTCTGGAAATAATTTTAAGTTTTTGCCAAGACTAAATAATTTTGATTTTAGTTTAATAAAGTGCTAGTTTTTTGAAAATATGAGGATTACAGAGTCCATGTTTTCCACATGCATTGGTGAAGAGCTATTTAAAATCTTAGGTCTTGGAGGTAGTAGGTTGGGAGGTGGTGAGTATAGTTAGACCTCTCTGTGGCCTTTGATACACTGAACCACAAGGCACTACTAATGTACCTTGTGATGTAGCAAGAGTGGATAACCCAGTGATAGGATAACCTTCCTATTCCTCTCCCCTCAACTTAAAAACAAAACTGTATCCCAAGCATAGTTTTGAGCACATGATTGGTCAGAAATGCCAGAGATTTCATGAATTACATTAGGGAACTCACTATAGTTACTGATTTTACATGAAAGGTGCTGAGACAGCACAGTGATAGGTATCAGCTTTAACTTTTATCACTGAGTTAAGGATCTATCCAACTTGAGGAAGTGGCCAGGCGATCTTGCTGGCAGATCACAGGGCTGGTCACCCTTTTTATGGTGGGGCACCGTTGGCCCTGCCCCTCACTGCTGATCGGCTGAGAGGGCTGTCCTTGATGAGGCCCCACCTCTTGCCACTGATTGGCTGCAGGGCAGCCCTCAGCCAATCAGTGGTGAGGGGCAGGGGTGGCAGCTATCTTGCCTGCTTAGCTTTGTGCCGGCAGCTCCCCTTCTCCCTTCCACCTGGCAGGCTGCATGGCTGGGAAGATTTCTGGCTCTCACTGGGGAGCCAGCATTTTATTTTTAGTAAGTCTTTTCCTGTGAATTTCACAGAGATCGCCTGATTTTGCGATTCCCACGAAATCTGTGAAATCGTGATTTGAGTAGGCCCCTAGTTATAGTTAAGGGTGATTCATTGCTCCCAGGATTAAGTCTTTAAACCTATCCATTTTAGAAAACATTTAAGTTATTTTAAATTGTATTTTTTAATCATTATTTTCAGAAAGTGTGCTCCCCGATCATTCTTCCAAGTGTGGCTTTCAAAGGTGTTACAGGAAAAACATACAATTTAAAAGTAACTTATTTGAGCAGACCTGTAAACATATATTCCACACTGGTGTACAGTTGAGTGCAAAATTCCTGTTTATTTTTAAGTATGAACTTTCTGAACTTTTGTGGCTTATAGGTTCTCTGAATAACACCTTATGCCATTTCTGTATTGAGTGTTCGCTCTGGTCTTGGAGCTTTTCTTCATCTTGTAATCACGATTTTGCTACTACTAGGACACATCTACGTGTCGTCCTATGGCGATGTTGTTACTGTGCCATGTGGCACTTGGTTATTTTTAGCAGCTACTTCGCCATAGCAGCACACTAATGGGGGAGTGCACCACTATGGCAAAGTAGCTGCTGGTCATGTGTAGACACCCATGGATGCTACATCACGCTACTGTGTTGCTATGGCAACATAGTGTCATGTGTGGACGTGCCCCAAAGCTACTACTTTACTAGACAAATAGCATCTTCTATACTATTTAGGCTTATTCTAGAAAAAGTTACATTCATGTGCTAGCCTTGAAAAGATGAGGTCAAGAAAATGGAAGAGTACAAGTCCTTCGCTTAGAAGGGGCAGACATGGTGCTGTTACATTTCTGCTTGGAAGTGGGGGAGGGAAACCTGAACCAAACCAAGCCAAAGTGTCACTTAAAAGGCATTTGCCATAGACCACAGAATGGTGAGATATAGGAGTAAAAGTATAATACTTTTTCCTACATGGGGCATCCCTGAGTGGAGGAAATTGCTTTGTAAAGCTTAATGTAGGAGATCTAAAAACCTACCCATATTCTAACATGGGGCTTTCAGTAGGCTTCAAATGAGCCTTTGGGGAATGATGAAAACTTAAAAACTCCCCTTTAACACCACACAGAGATTCTTGTAAGGCTGCTCTGGAGGGTTAATCTGTAATGACAGACACAAGATAAGAAAATGGTTCTGTGCTATAGGCAGGAAATCCCAAAACTTTCTATGAAGCCTATATCTTATTTTTCCAGACATCAGTTTTGGCTTACTTTTCTCACAGATAGCTCATGAATATAAGAGCTGCTATGTTGGAATACATGATTAGTTTGCCTTATCTGCTCTGCTGTCTTCAACAATACTAGATGACTTCAGGATATTTTTCTTCCATTTCTTTTGGTTAAGATCTGTAATAGTGATGTTCAGAACAACAAGGAGACATTTCTACATTAGTTTTTCCAAAATCAATAAACTTTATAGCCCTTACAATTGTCACTAGGATATGTGCAAAATTCTTGAAATGTACAGAATGTTGTTCTGCACCAAGGGATGGATCCAGTTAGTCTTTCACAGCAGGAAGCTGATACAAGGTCTTGCAGATTAACTTCTGTGCTGCTAACCTGAATTTTACATGGTCTTTGAGAGGAAGGAAGACAGCTTTTATGGCCCTTATTCAGCAAAGTACTTAAGCATGTGTTTGTCTGAATCTATCCCATATAAGCATGTGCTTTAGTGCCCATGATTGGGATCTGCATGAATTTAAATACAAAGGGATATACTCTGATGTAAATCAAAATCTATCTGTGCTGACTTTTCTATTTACTCTAAATTTTCACTGGTGTAACTGAAAGCAGAATCTAATACAGTGACTTCCATCTTTTAGTTCCTATTAAATTGACCAGGTCTTAAAATGAAATGACTAGAACTGCTGAATACCATACACTGGACCAATTAATTGTTATGAAGTTTCTCTGTCAGGAGTATTTATGAATGCATGAAATTAATCTGATGAAAAATAGCCTCTGTGTACATGAGTTCTATGGTGCAATTCCAAAATGCAGTTTGACATTGGAACAATATTCCTCTGACACAACTTCCTTAAAGTCCTTTGAAGAAAGTGTTTCTCTTGGAATATTCTTTTAATTTTGCCATATGCTTTCTGTTTTTGAATTTAACACATTAACTGTGAACTTCAAGAAAGAGGAAGATATGTAGACTTTACTATCTGGCTTTGGCTCTCATCTCATAAAAACTAGAAGCAATGATCTTCATTTTATTAAAGGAGTTAGAAGAATTTTAAGAAAGTCATAAACATCAGTCTGTCATCGTGCTTTTCTCAGGAAGGTCTGCAAAGCCCCAAACCTAAAATTATATCTAACAGAATTCACTGAATGATGTGGATCTTTGGAGATTTTTTGAAAAAAGTGTTAAAGCTTTTTGTTTTGGTAGTGGAGTAAATAAAGCACCTCCTAGGAAAGCTCATTTGAAAAGGTTGAGTGCTACTGTATAGTGTTAAATCTTGATTTAACTGGTAATACCAGAAGCTGCTGGTGCTATACCAGTAGTGGTATTTTTTTTTCTACCTGGACAACTGACATTCAAGAGCTTGATTTTTCTTGTTTGCTTTTCTTCCCTTGGAAATCCAACACCTAATGTACCCCCAGGAAGATGTTAAGGATAAAGCTGCTTTTATCATTTTTTAACATGATGAAATCTACCTTTTAGTAGTTTTATTGAAGCTATTTTGAAAAAAAGCTTATATTTACATTGTTATAATTAGCTCAATGCATAGTATAGTTCAAAAAGCCCATAGGGCTAGAATGTATAAAGAATGGGATAGAAAATATTAATGAAGACTTGAGTTGGCCAGAAAATTTTGACAAAATAAAGTTAGATATAAAAATGCTCTGAGATAGGTGAGAAATATAATAGAGACTTTCACAAGACATGGACTGGACTGAGACCAGTTTAGTTGAGAAGAGCAAGGATTTAGCATAAAAAAGGAGTGGAAGGCAAGAGAGCTCAAGTACTCCACTCTGCCTAGTCCCATAAAGGAGGAACAAAGAAACTGAAAGAAATGAAACTGAGAAGTGAACATAATTCAAATGGATCCAAGGAACTATTTAATACCCTGCATAACTGGCTTGTGAAATTTGTTATCAGACATTATAATGGGACGTTATGCAAATAATAATATTCAGATTTGCACTAATTCAGTTATTACTTTATCATATAAAAATATTTAAAAAGCTGTAAGACCTCAGGTGCAATCAAATCAATAACTGCATGGGACTAGGAAGAAATGTCTTACGTACTGTTGATTTAATCTGAATCATTTGGTATGAGCCATTGCCAGAGACAGGATACCGAATTGCTGATTCAGAGTGGCAGTTCTTGTCTGTACAAGTTTTTTGTGTTATTAGTAGTGTTTTCCATGTATACAGTTTGAATGCTTATGTCCTCTGTAAACACGCTTCCATAGTATTCTTTAGAAAAGAATACAGCTCCCTCTGGCATTTTCTGTGTTTACTGCATATTCTTGCCCATCCATTTTCTTCCTGAAAGACATCTCAATACCTTTTTGTGCTGCCCTTTGTAGCTTGATTTCTGTAACTGAATACTCTTCTGCACAGTCCATATGCTACCTGCTGCTAAGCTGTTGCTGATGAGAGATGCCTCTTGTTACTAAGTTCTCCATGACCTTTACAGGTCTCATAAGGGCACTGAAAGTATTTTGTAGGGTTACTATGATGTTTTTGTGAATTATCTTTTTTCCAGTGCTAGAAGCCTAAACTGTCTATTCTGGAATTGGAGAGGGGAGGGGGAGAAGCAAAGGGAGAGCAAAGATATTTTAAGAAAGTAAAAGAAATATTTTTGAAAGGCTAGTGAATCAGTGAATCATCCCTGTCTAAGGATTTACTAATTTAATGTAATTACTAGAGGGAAGTATTTGGAGGTGTGCAGTCAAATATAATTATCATAATTCAAAAACTCTACTGAGTTTCACAGTAAGGCTTGCCAAGGATGAATGAGATGCAGCCAATTAATAATGTCTCGGTAAAAATTGTGACATGAAAAAGAAACTTTAAAAACATGCACTAAGAGCCTCTTTTTTTTAAAACCAGCACACGGTCCTTGTGAGATTAGAACTTTTCCGAAACTGAAGAGAGGCAAGGCAAGTATTCTTGTGGATGCTAGAGCATTCTGAATTCAGGTCATCTACCTTGAATCCCAGTTTCATCACCAGGGATCTGGGTTTTCTGTTTGCCATGGAAAAACCTGGATTTTCTGCTTCAAGGGAGAAAAACACGAGAAACACAGATTTCTGCTTGCAGGCTGGCAGCCTGGGGCTGGGGAGAGCAGGGGAGGGCTATTGGAGGCAGGGGGTTCACACACACATATGGCTGAAGTGGGACGGTGCGCTGGTGTAGACTTTTTCCTCTTGGCGGCCAGGGACTATAGACTGAGCCTCCCTGTACCATGGAGCCTGCCTGCTGCCTCTGCGCCCTCTGCCTCCTCCTGCGCCTGCTGGCAGGTACATGCAGAGAGGCGATGATGGGGAGGCATGGACAGAAGAAGGCAGAGAGGGAGGGGGACGTGGGACAAGAGCATGGGGCAGGAGGCAGAAGGACACGATAGGTGCTAGGTGTGGCTGGGGCCAGGCCCAGGGTCAGGGTGGGGCCCTTTGTAGCTCCACAGCAGGCAGGGAGAGCAACCGGCTTTCCTCTTCCAAGGTACTGCACCCACTCCCTCTGCTCCCAGCCCAGGGGCTTGGGCCCAACTTTGGTAGGCTCTCCCCCTACCACGCCTGTGCACACACATACGCCCAGCAAGTTTCCCCCAGCCCTGCTTCCCCCAGCTGCCAGGCTCACCCGATCCCCACTGTCCTGCCTTGCGCTGCCCTTCCCCCCACCCACTCCTTTTTTTTTTTTTTTGATTGCACTGCTAACTGATATGGGGGCGGGGGGGTGGGAATGGGACTTTACCAGAAGGAGCAACGTGTTGGTTGGACCCAGCTGCACAGTGGCTGTATAGATCATATGCTTCAGTGGGGCTTTTTGTCACTTTTACCTAAAGCTGATTCAAGCAGCTGATTGAATCAGCTTTAGGTAAAAGTGCCAAAAAGTCCTGCTGAAGCACACGGAGCTAACTCTGTGGAGCCAGGTCCAGCTAATGTGCTGCCTCTTCTGGCCATGTGTTGGATTCACTGTGGGGGCACACTGAAAGTAAAGTGCTGTTTTTTTTTCCCCCATGGCTATAAGCAGATGACTTCATTGGTGCGTTGGGGGGCAGAGGGGGGCAGTGATGAATAATGCTGCTGCCCACATGGTCCTCCAAGCTGGCCAGAGATGTGAACCCTACCCTCACTAAGGCATGGCTCCCACAGAGTTTTCCTCAGTTCCCAGTGTAGGCAGGGCTGGAGCAGGCAGAGAAATGAGATGGGCACCGGCAGGGCTGGGGTGGGCAGGGGGCTGTGGGTTGGAAGTGAAGGGCACCAGCAGGGCTTGGAGAGGGGAGGGGGAGCTGTGGGTTGGGAATGAGGGGCATGGGCAGGGCACTGGTATATCATGACTACTCAGTGCCACAAACAGCGGAAGGGACAGCTGCAGCTGGACCCGCATCCTGGTGAGTGAAGGGAGCAGATGGATCTCTGGTTTTCTATGATAAAAAAAGCCAAAATCAAATGCCAGAATATATAAATATTTACAATTTATTTTATGAATGATTGAGGCACTGGTAGGCTTCCAAATTGCTTTAAAATTATCAATATATCAATAAAATATTGTGCTTAGAGGTGCACCAATATATCGGTCTGATGTCAGATTGGTATCAATATAAAGAAAATTGTTTATATTGGATATTGGCCCAATAGGGCCAATAATTTGGCCACTAAATGCCTGTGCTGTGTGCAGCTGCAGCGTAGCACAGAGCAGAGCTGGCAGCATGGAGAGCTGCCTCCAGCTGGTAAATTGGAAGGGGAGAGGGAGGGAAGGGGTGTTGAGGGGCAGATCAATGCCCCCTGCGGTGAGGGAAGGAGGGAGGGGCAGGCGCTGCCCAGCTGGGGGGTGGGGCGCAGGATGGAGATGTGGCTCACAGGGTGGGGGCAGCTCCCACTGCTAGTTGCACTCTGGAAGGGCGGGACTGGTGAGCATGATAGCCCAAAACTGATAAGAGTCTTTATCACCTGATAAAGCAAAACAATAGCTTCTTTCCCATTACTTCAAACTCTTAAACAGCTTACTGTGGTGACCTGTTGATTAGCTCTAAAAGCCCTGTTCTGTCTGCCTGCCTGTTCCAATGAAATTGGAGAGACACACACACAGACACCTCTTAGCATTAGGTAGCACACCACATGCCTAGGGTCTGTGGGGCTGGAGTCTGTGCTGTGGGAGATGGGAGGAAGGGGGGATTTCCTGCTTAAGCAGCACGGGGGAGAGGGGTAGGGCAGGGGGAAGCCAGCAGACCCTGTCTCTGTTGGAGCCTTATACAGCACTAGCTAGCATACCACACGCTGGCTATGGTCTGTGCTGTGGGAGAGGGGAGGTAGGGATCCTTACTTAAGCAGCAAGTGGTGAGAGGGGAAAGGGAAGGGGGCATGGGGAAGCCAGCAGACCCTGCTGTGTCTGCAAGTCTGTGCCAGAGGAGCTGTGCCCAGGGATCAGAGAGGAGGGGCCAGCCTTTCTATGAAGCAGAGAGCCCTGCCCAGAGAACATGCTGGGATGCTGGGGGCTGTGGTTTATCTTAAACCAGCAAGGGGTCTGGGACAGACATTGCATAAACCGGTTTGAGCCAAATCAGTTAAGTCTGATACTACATTCAACCAGGTTTATCTCAAACTGGTTTCAGCCATTTTTTAAACTGGTTTATATGCACCAAACATCTGTTCTGTTACAGGTTTAAATCAGTTTCTGATCACTTAAACTGGTTTATGTGTAATGTCTGTCCCTAGCCACACAGTTTGCAAGATGTAAGCTGTTGCTAGTGCTGCAGAAGACATAGCATAGTCACTATTCCTTTAATCTGTAGCAAGAAGCTATACCATGAAGATGAGTGGGACAGAATAGGAGCACGGCTAATGCTGTTTCTGTTATCCTAGTAAAGTTCCAGTTTCAGTGTGACTCTTGCCATTGTCTCATGACAGGGTTTTAGCTTTCCTTCCTTTGATCTCAGAGAACTAATTGCTGATAGAGCAGAAGATCTTCCCATCTAATCAGGAGCATTGAGCCCTCTGTTTTCTTCCCCTCCCACCATATGTAGGCATCTAACATTTAATGTTGGTATAGAGGAGCCATACTAGGGAAAAAAAATCATGTTTGGTGTTAGATTGGTTGCTGAAGGTGGAGCTATAATGAAAACCAAGAAGAGAGCATGTTAGCTGGCTCAGGAAGAAAAGGGGTTGTCCAGTTCTAACAGGGTAATCGGAGGAGTATGAGAGGGGAGTTGCTGCTGGGGAAACTGCATGCAGCATTAGATGGGTACACCTAATTGCCTCAGTCATCAACAGATGTTGATGACTGGACTCGTTCAGAGATTAAATTTACCTTGAGAACTATGTTAGCTTTTCATTTCTGTATTTCATAATGGGCCTGTTGCTCTGTCTTAATCCCTGGCATGCTGTTCTTCATCCCAGAGTCGTGCAGCAAGGCTGCAGAGGAGCCACTGAGTGAAAACAGCTTCAGTGCAAGCCATTTCCAGCTCTTGCCCTTCCTCCCCCAGCCCCCCAACCAATCCCACTCCTACTTGTGTAAATGAGCTATCTGAGCTCGGGAGGTGCATCTTTTATTTAATGAATAATTCATCTTTTATTGAAATACACTTTTGAATCCTTAACAGATGTTCTGGGTCATGAATAGTGGGACTGTTTACTGAGTGAAAAGACAGACTTGTTCTGCAAAAGATTTAAAGTATCTAGTCCTTTTGCATTAGCTGAGTCACTGCATCTTCCGTTTGTCTGCTGGTTGCACTTCTTTGCTCTTGAAGTTGACTTTTAATTGGTGTAATCTCCAAATATTTTTTAGATCTTTGTGCTTTTTATTAGTTTTTAATGGCTTATTTCTTTTGCCAGATAGCAACCTGATCCAAGATTAACATAGCTTTCAATTGCATAGCATTGTATTACTCTCCTCTCTCAACACATGGCATTACTTGCATTGCAAAAGTGTTTGTAAATTCTGTAATGCAAAACATAGTAAAAAATCAAATGAAGCCTAGAAAGTCCATCAGGCAAGTGTGGTAAACATGCCAGACTAGAGCAAGTGGTATAAAAAGCATTGATGTGGCAAGGATCATATGTGGCTACTTTTGATTCCTCAAAGTACCAGGTATCTGTTTACAATTGGCTCAGTTGGAGTGGCCTTCAGTGTAAACCCACTGGGTGTATCCCCTTGAACAGGCATGTGCATTTCCCCAGGAATAAATAGAAGCAGCACGTATTTGTGCTGCTGCTAGTTGTCCCTAGGCACGCCCCTGCATGCGTGCTCTGGCACACAGCAAATTGCCCCGGGTGGGGTAGGGGAGGCTGGGGCCGGCACCTGGGCTGGCCCCAGCAGCCTTGCCTGGGGTCCTGGGGCTTCCTGGGGCTGAAGTGGTGGTGATCTGGGTGCACGGAGCCTGGCCGGCAGCTAGTGCGTGGCTCTGGCTGGCCAGGCTCTGGTTTTGGGTGGTGCACACTGCAGCCTGGTGCACTGCCCTGACTTTTTCTGCCATGGCTTTTTTGACACCAGGCTCTCCCTGTGTCAAAAATAAAGGCAGTGTTGCAAATTAGTGGAGTGAGTGTGTACACATATGGCGTGTGCAGTTTGCGGTGCTGCAAAATGCATGTGCACTCTCATGGGGATGCTCCCACCATGAGCATGTAGTAAGTAGCCAGTTCCCTTTGCAACAGTGGCAGAGTACTCTTATATCCCCTGGATTTTACTGCAGCATGTTACAGTATATTCTTGATGTTTCAGGTATTGTAGCTTCGAATTATGTGTGAGGTTTTGAAGTGGCAATCTTGGGTGTCCCTTGGCTTAATTAGTACCTGCAAACCAGGGGTAATAGCTAGGCATTTCTGTGCCTTTGGCAGCAGTAGCATGTGGGGTAGGAGCAGTGGGATTTTTGTGCTCTCCTAAGTCTCTGAACGTGGGGCTTCTTCCCCACTCACTCTCCACCTTCCCTCCCCCACTCATCCCTTTAGTTGCACCACTCCTATGAAACTGGATACAATGGTCCATGAGGCCCCTTCCAGTTCTGTGTTTCTGAATCTTGAACAGGGCTTGCTGAAATGTCAGGGATTTGTTGTTAATCATTTTGCTTTTGCTGCCTTTCCATCCTATTGTGTCAGTCCTTCATCTTACCAATCTAGAGAAACTGAGAACCTGTGTATTATAACATTCAGGCTTCTTGTTTCAGCCCCTGAAAAGTGAAGTTCTGTCTGCCGTATGCATATTCGAGATCTTGTTTCACTTGCCTTTGTGTCTTTGAGTAGAATTTTATCTTTGCCTATTAATTCTCATTATTTCCTGCTTATTCCCTAATATTATTGGAAATATACAAGAAGGCTGCCTTAAATCAAGTGTCAGTAACAGAATGTGCCTCAAATTAAAGGGATGTTCTGTAACTGGAAATAGAGAATGTGGAGGCAGGGAGGAGAGAACACTTGTTCCTGCTCAAATACAAGCTACATGACCTACAGGTGTAGAATATACACTGTTAATTTAGTTCCCCAGCTTTCTTTAGCTTGTTGAGAAAATTGCAAATGCACTGCTTCATTGCTCCTTGGCAGTTAGGAGTTTAGCAGGACACTGATTCCTAGTGGACTTCTAGACAGAGCCCCATTGTTTATAATTAAACTCTGCCAAGGACTTATCAGATGCTGTGTAATGAAGCTCTTTCTTTTAGGGTAAGTTCCAGTACTGTCAAAGAACTAATAGTAATTATTGATTTTCATTTAATAGTAAGCACGCTGAAAGATAAAAGCTTATTCTGTTTATAGTTTTCTTTCTGCAAGGTTTGGACAACCTTGCAGAAAAAAATTGGAACAAAATAACAATTGTTAACGTAGCTCAGGTATATTTGAGGGGAGACTTGTAAAATGAGTTGCTGCTATTGCAGCCTTAGTGCACTGACAGTGGAGTTTCTCAGTAACAGGTCTTTCAAGCTTTTGTTGTGTTTGTGGTGAGTTTTCACTTCTCAGGTGCTGGGATTTTATTTCTCAAGAACATGGCCTTTCCTTTGAAGAAAGAAATGTCCAGGTAGTAGATGAGGGCTTTGGATCATGACAGATGTTGCTCTGCAGAAGTATTCTGCAGTTCTTTAATACAGTCCACAAAGAGACTGAGTTATGGACTGTGGCACACAGTGTAGGTGTATGGACCTAATGCCTAGGTTCAGTAGATTCCAAGATGAAAAAGGAGTATTGTGATTATATAGTGTGACTTCCTGTGTCACACTTCCAGCTCATTGCAGAGTCTGTTGTTGTTTCATAACTTGCCATTTATTTTCAGCCACTGTGGACTTCTTAGGTAGAACAACAGATAAATCTAATAAATCGGTGGCGATGTGTTGGGGGTGCAAAGGGGAGCATATGCACCTCCTGAGAGTGCTGGTGCACTCCCTGACCAGCTGCGCTCCCTGCTTAGGCTATGGGGGGGGGCCATGTGAGCACCGATCGGGGAGTGGGAGTGCCGGATGTAGCACTGTAGCCACTTCCTGGTCCGTAAGTTTTGCCATGGGAACCCCACCTCCAGTCGCTGACTGGTCACTGAGGACACACACACATATACACTCACACACACATGCCCCCTCTAAGGTGGCACCAGTTGCCCCTGGAATAAATGAATGCATAAATTTAAAAAAATTAAAAGCCTAGCAACCCATAGGGCTAGATGGTTAGAGAACACCAGTTTCAATAGGTAGTTGCCCACAAATAAAATGACGTGGCTTTTATTTATGTTGTTGCTAGTTGTGTTATGGTAGCATATAAAACTCCCAATTATGGGCCAATATCCCATTGTGCTACATTAAAAAAACAAGCAAACAAAAAAGACTATACTTCATAGTGTCTAATTACCCACTGGTTCAAAGCATAGTGGCAGGAGTAAGTGGGTGTGGGTTCTAAACCTGGCTCTGATACTTCTTGGGCAGCTCTGGGTGAAAGTATTTTTGGAACATGTCACACAATACACTCTAGGACATGTTAACTGCACTTAAAATGTGAGTGTCTGCATGTTCAAGCAGTACATTGTATTCTAAGCACCAGCATATTATAGCAAAGTTGCAGCTTTCAGGGAGGAGTATCTTTAGATCATATTAAGCAACATGTTCAGCTAGCATCAAACTGCTTCATGGAGAAAATATGAGTTGTGAGCTGTGATGGCCATTGCTGGGGTCCTTGCTGGTGGGGTGGGGCCCAGCTGGCTCCAGCCTTGTTCAGAACAGGCTGGGATCAAAATAAGTATTACCATGAGACTGCTCAGATCATGTTCTAACTTTTAATGTGGCACAGTAATGCTTACAACAATCTAACCAGGGCATATGCTAAGTGTCCTGTCTGACAGTGCCCTTTGATCAGTCACAGGGGTGTACTTTCCTCTCTTTTTCCTATTTTAGGTCTCCTTTTAAGATCTGGTATTAGTGTTTGTACCCATGTTTTTTAACAATGGCAATTTTTTTCATTAAATTTTTGCTTTACATGAGGCAGTGTTAATTTGAAAATCATACTTCTCGGTGAAAGTGTGGTACTTACTATAGCATATGGTACTTACAAGAAACCTCTAAGATGGTAGAATGTGGAAGAAATTAGTGAAAAAGATCTGTTTTCTAGTTTGTTTCCTTTCTTTGTGTGATAGCTCCATGTGTATGTTTCCTTTCTTTGTGTGATAGCTCCAGGTTTCACTGTTTCTGATATGTAGATAATTGGATTTTTCCTCAATGAAAAAACCATTCACTTTTGCAAGAAGTGAAGAGAAAAATGCACCTTTTAAGGTGCCAGAATGTAAAGGAAGAGCTATCAAAAATGGATTGAGTGTTCTTTAAAAAAAGAATCTCAGAGTTTTCAGTAATTACAAGCTCCTTTAAGAGTCGTCAGGATGACTTCTGGAAATTTGCTGGTATGTCTTGCCGTAAGATATTGCAAAATGACTTTTCCACAAAGGGGAGGTGATAGAAGCCAAGGGGCATCTAAACAAACTTTTTCTCCATTTATCCAAGCATTTGTACTTCAGCTCCCGATCAGTGAAACCATAATTAACGTCTACTGAGAAAAAAAAATATCTACAGCAGTTTAAACAAAAGCTTTGTTGTAAGCTTGTTAGCATTTGGCATCTTTTGTCTGTGATCCCTTCTATTAAAGCAACGCTGTCACTAGACATTAGGATTGAGAAGGAAGATTGAAAAGACCAGGAGCTAAATGTACACTAGTGCTGTGGACTTGCATCCAAATGCTATATTTAACTGAAGGGAAACTAGCAACCATGTAGCTTGTCAGCAAAAGTTTTACTAATAGCTATAATTACTTTGTATCTGTCAGTAATTCTGAACCTCTTCCCTGCCATTTGGACTAATAGTTTAGATCACTAGCTGACCTTGTACACTTCTTGTAAATTTAAATTTTACTGTTGAGAAAGTGTCTTGGCACATTTAAATGTGCTTGACATGTTGTAGTCAGTCATCCCTTACACCAGTGAGACTGATGATTACAGTATGATCTAAGGAGCAGCAGTGAAAAGGTTAATTACAACAGGTAGCTGTGAGATCAGATTTAGAGAGGCAATGGCTAGTTTCACTCAGCAACGTATGGCTGTTGTGTTTTATCCCCAAAGAGTTGATTCCTCTTGCAGGCAGGTTATACCTGACTTGCTTCCTGAGGCTCTGCCCTCATAGTCTCTGCTCCTTTGGATTTCATTTTGCTATATGTTTTTCTCCTTTTCTTACAGACTAGCTGTTAAACCATAAACACTTTAAACAGCATAAATATTACTTCTTCCCTTGAAACTGAGATTATCAAACTTTATATACATATAAGATTACTCTTTTTATAGATATAAAAGTTTGATAATCTCAGTTTCAAGGGGAGAAGTAATATTTATGCTGTTTAAAGTGGCACCTGTATCTAATACCACTATGTTCTCTCTCTTTGGACTCCCAGTTTTAGGAGGAGATGCCTTGATATACTCCAAAGGAAATTTTGGACGTTCTGCTAAACTTAAGAGAATGGTCTGTAACATTTAGAGCCCTGGCAAACTGCTCTGTTCCTATTGGGTTTTTTTCCCGCTCCTATTTCCTTTTTCCTTGCAAGGCACTAGGCCTTTAATTAGGTCCTGGAGTTCTTGGGTTTTAAAGTTTTTACAGTTACCTCAGCAATGAATTTTGTTCATAATTTCAGCTATGCTCCTTGCTATCCCCCTAGACTCAGAGTCATCTTTCATATTGACTTGGCAGTCACCCTTCTCCCTTCACCTCCTTTTTATACACGTTCTCTAAGTTATGTGCAGCAGAAGAACCTACTAAATTATTTTTTTAAAATAGCACTGAGATTGAATACAGTGGGTTAGCCAGAATGACACTTGTAGTCTGGATGTCCACTTTTATAATTTTCCTATGAATGTAGCTCCTTTATGCATTATTTCAAATGAATGGAAAATGTTCAATGGAAGCCTTTCTTGAAAATGTAGCATTAAATCCTAGGGTTAAATCCTAGCCTTGTTTGAAGTCTGTGGTAAAGTGATCAGCTTTCATAGAGAAAAATCTGGGATAGGTGTTCCATAGATCGCTGTTTCTGTGCTCCATAGAGCTAAGTGCAGACAATCAAAAAGTTGAAGGCTGAATTGATTCAATCTTCGCAGGTTAGTCTAAGCTGTGTAGATTGAACCCATAAGCAAGTGAACAGACATTCACTTCTGATTCCAGAAATGCAGCCACATGCCTGCAGTGGCACAGGCCAGAAGCTAGGGGGTTTCATAGTTTTATAGTTTCTAGGGTCAGAAGGGACCTGAACAGATCATCAAGTCTGACCCCCTGTCCTGGGCAGGAATGAGTGCTGCAATCATGATACCCCAGCCAGATATCTATCCAACCTCCTCTTGAAGACTCCTAAGGTAGGGGAGAGCACCACCTTCCTTGGGAGCGCATTCCAGAGCCTGGTAGCCCTTACCGTAAAGTAATGCCTCCTGATATCAAGCCTGAACCTGCTTTCAATCAATTTGTGGCTGTTATTCCTTTTTATCTCAGGTGGTGCCCGGGGGAACAGAGCCTCAGCTGTTTTCCACTGGTCCCCCCTGGTGAGTTTATAGACGGCCTCTAGATTCCCACTCAGTCTTCTCTTGCAGAAGCTGAATAGATTTAGGCCCTTTAGTTTGTCTTCATAGGGCCTGGCCTGCTGCCCCCGACCATACGAGTGCCCCTCCTCTGGACCCTCTCAAGGTTAGCTGCATCTCTCTTGAAGGTGGCACACAGAACTGGACGCAGTACTCCAACTGTGGCCTGACCAGCGCTGTATAGAGAGGAAGGATCACCTCCCTGGACCTGCTTGTGATGCATCTGTAGATGCACAACAAGGTGTGGTTAGCCTTACTGACCGTTTCCTTGCATTGGCAGCTCATGCTCATTCTGGAGTCAACAAAGACTTCAAGATCCCTTTCCGCCACAAGGCATGGCATCCCTTTCTGTACACCTTTCTGTTGACAAGAAGGGTGTTCCCCAGCCTATAGGTGTGTTGCAGGTTCCTTCTCCCTAGATGCAGCACCTTGCACTTGTCTGCATTGATTACATCCTATTCTTATCCGCCCACCTCTGTAATCTGTCTAGATCTAGTTGGATTCTGTCCCTCCCCTCCAGTGTGCCCACTTCTCCCCACATCTTTGTGTCATTAGCAAATTTGGACAGCGTGCTTTCCACGCCTACCTTCAAGTCACTGGTAAAGATGTTGAATAGCACAGGCCCGAGCCCTGGGGAACTCCATTGCCCACATCCTTCCAGGTCATAGATTTCATAGACATTAGGGCTGGAAGGGACCTCGGAAGATCATCGAGTCTAGCCCCCTGCCCAAAGGGCAGGAAGTCAGCTGGGGTCATAGGATCCCAGCAAGATAAGCATCTAGTTTGCTCCTGAAGGTGTTCAATGTAGGCGCTTGAACCACCTCCGGTGGCAGGCTGTTCCAGACCTTGGGGGCTCGGACAGTAAAGAAATTCTTCCTTATGGCCAGCCTGAAATGGTCTTGTAGTAGTTTATGACTATTCGACCTAGTCGTCATCCCTTGGGGCGCTCTGGTGAACAAATGTTCCCCCAGATACTGGTGGTCACCCCTGATAAACTTATAGGTGGCCATCAGATCACCCCTGAGCCTGCGCTTTTCCAGGTTAAAGAGCCCCAGGGCTCTCAGCCTGTCATCGTAGGGTCTGCTTCCCTGACCTCTGATCATGCGCATGGCTCTTCTCTGGACTCTCTTAAGCTTCTCCGCATCCTTTTTGAATTGTGGAGCCCAAAACTGGATGCAGTACTCCAGCTGCGGCCTCACCAAGGCTGAGTACAAGGGGAGAATGATGTCCTGGGATTTGCTTGAGAAGCATCTATGGATGCAAGCCAGCGTTTTAGTCGCTTTACTAGCTGCAGCATCGCAT
Source organism: Alligator mississippiensis (assembly GCF_030867095.1). Taxonomy (NCBI): domain Eukaryota; kingdom Metazoa; phylum Chordata; order Crocodylia; family Alligatoridae; genus Alligator; species Alligator mississippiensis. The sequence continues at coordinate 228,586,552 of NC_081827.1, read as the reverse complement.
TGCAGGCTCATGTTCATCTTGTGGTCAATGATGATCCCCAAGTCTCTTTCTTCCATAGTGCTGGCCAGTATAGCACTGCCGAGCCTATTGTGGGTTTTTCTTCCCAAGGTAGAGAACCTTGCATTTATCGGTGTTGAACACCATCAGATTCTCGTCCACCCACTTGCTGAGCCTGTCCAGGTCAGCCTGGATCACCCTCCTGTCTTCTGGTGTGGATGCTTTGCCCCAAAGTTTGGTGTCATCAGCGAACTTGGCCAGTCCGCTTCTGACACCAGTGTCCACGTCATTAATGAAGATTTTGAACAATATGGGCCCAAGGACAGAGCCTTGGGGGACCCCACTGGTCACAGGGCACCATGATGAGTGATTTCCATCAATTACTACCAGAGGTGAGCAGAGAAAGTGCTTCAGGGATGTCCTCACAGCCAACTTGAAAAATGCAACATTGATGTAAATTTGTGGGAGGCTATTGCCCAGGACTGCCCCAAATGGAGAAAGAGCCTGCTGCAGGGATTTCAGTACTTTAAAATCTCACAAAAACAACAAGAGACAGAAAAGTGGGAGCAGCAGAAACAGTATGTTACAAACCACATCAAGAATCCAGCACTACCCACCTCATGTGAAAATTCATGTTTGATCTGCAGTAGAGTCTGTTGGTCCTGGATGGGCCCCATCAGCCATCTTCAGACACACAAATAAGATGATCATAGAAGACAGTCATCCTCGACTATGTGGGATTGCCAAAGAAGAAGAACCTGGACTCTGCCTGGCATCAATCTAGGACCAGTTTTTCGTTTCATAGAATCATAGAGAAGTAGGGCTAGAAGGGACCTCCAGAGGTCATCTAGTTCAACCCTTGCCTGAGGCAGGATCATTCCTATCTGAACCATCACATGCACACCATTATCTAGACTACATAAGACTACCATCAACCCTGACACAACACAGACCTGACACCCTAGCCCGACACAGGTAAAGCAGGGGGCCCATGTTAGGCAATGTTCCGCTTCCTTAAAATGTTGTCCATATATGCTCAAGAGATCCTTGGTAGGGGGCCACACACCCCTACAGAGGAAGGAAAACCCCCACACAGTCCATACCAATTTGACAAAAGGGTAAATTCCTTCCTGATCCCAGATATGGCAATTGGTCTGACCCTGAGCAGAGGGGCAAGACCCTCTATCCAGGAACCTCTGGGCTTGCTCCCAGCAGAAGCATTGGCACAGCACATTCAAAGTCCCTATCCTTGGCTATAGCCAACACCCAGTGTCTGTGAGAGAGGTTTAAAAACATTGTGATACATATGACAGAAAGAGGGGTTGGGGATAAATCAGCAAAGCCCAGAAGCATGGGAAATACCCACAGTAGAATATAGGCATAGCTACACCGATATCATCCCTGACCAGTGGCTGTCTAACCTCTTCTTGATCAGCTCCAGTGATGGAGAGTCCACAACTTCCCTAAGCAGTCTATTCCACTGCCTTACTATTCTAACAGTAAAATTAAATACGACTTAATTTTTGGGAGCATCAGTTTTTTTTCTTTCCCACCCCTCTCTTTCTTCTTGTTCTCCATCTCTATCCAATTCTGAAAAATGTTTTTAGATTTCACTAAAAAAAATAAAATTTGAATAAATGAAAAAAATGTTACTTTTTGAAACTTGCAGAACACAAATGGCTTCTGATTTATTTATTTTAAATCTCCAATTGCTTATGTAGAGAATGGCAGAATAGTGGTAGTGCATTCTTCCTTTATCTGGATGGCTGCCACTATGAGTTAACCAAGCCCAGATTTTCTCCTGGAATGCAAGCACTGATATCTTTGCCATTTTTGGTCAGCCTATTAACACTAGAATGAAGGCATCTCATTTTCTGTCAGGTGTGCACAAAGACTGTTGTTGTTCAGAGACCAAAGTAAGGAATAGTGACTTTATTCTGCTTGGCTGTACTAATTTTCTGATGGAGACCAGGAGATATAATCTGCTGTCTCATTAAGATGACCCTATTTCTACTGCTTCTTGTAATATTGTTACAGAAGTACTTAGAGATTTTATGCAAACACTGCAAGTGTTTTGTCAAGAGAACTCCAGGTTAAGTGGTGACAGGTGTTACTGCACACATTATCTAGTAGCTATTTATCCACTTTAAAACAAATTATAGCAGTTTGTGATGGGGAAAATTATTTTGCTTGGAAGTAAACACTTTCCAGGGTATAGTGGTAGAGAATTACTTGTGTCAAGATATTATGGCAAGGGCATGTATTTTGGGCACACAGATCTTTTGGGTTTAATTGCATTGGTCTATTTATTCAGCATCGATGTTTAGTTTTTGTTTTTTTAACACTGCAAAGAGTTAAATAACCTGTTTACATTGCCAAACCTGCCCTGATATGGGGACATTACTGCAAGAGAACTAGAGGTATAGGTTCTACTAGAAATCATTGTCTGGCAGTCTTTCAGGTTTCATTTAGACCTTAGAACTTCTTTGGCTTCTCTTTGTAAGAATTTAAGGCCTAGCAGTAATTCTGCTATTCTTAATTATTCCAGTAGTCTTTATTTTGTCTGAAATCAGTGGCCTGGCTCCATCAGGCTATGGTTTGAAGGACTGGAATCTCACTCCAGTTAAAGGAAATTCAGTGCAGTGGGCCTGATCCAACTTCCCTTACACCTATGTTGTATGAGTGCACATACTTGCTGTAAGACAGTTGATCTGTCACCAGAGTATGCCAGAAATGGGAACCTGATATCTAAGAAGCCTTGGGTAAGAGCAAAGAGAACTGTAAAAACTTTGATGCTAATCTTTGAGTTTGGAATCTTCAGTCCTTATAGTCCTGTTGCTAGAGTATTCTAGGAAGACCACTTTCATTATTAGTAAATTGGAAGCCTAATCTATGATGATAGGGTGACTGTATTATTACTTATTGAATGCTGACATGTTTGGCATGAAGCAAAAGACAGTGACTTTGCCGTCTTTGGAACATAGCAGATGACACCTTCACATTGGTTTTGCATAACAATGTAAATTACACAAGGATACAGAATGAACAGAGAAGCAGCCATTTGAGGGTAACTTCTTTCAGCATATGGCAGGGTATCAGAAAATTGAGCAAATGGTTTGCATTGAGCAAATGGTTACCCCGTGGTGGAAGTAGACAGATGACACTATACTAATAAGCTAAGTACAGACAGTCAAAAAGCCCGAGGCTGTATTGATTCAGTCAGGTTAGTCTAAGCTGTAGAGATTGAACTGATAAGCAAATGAACACACATTCACTTTTGATTCGGGCAATGCAGCCACATGCTTGCAGTGACTCAAGCCAGAAGCTAGAGCACTCCTGTCAGCAACTGCCAAAGGGGGGGAAGAGAGAAAGCTCTGTTGGAGCAGAGAGGACATGGCCAAGCCCCAGACCATGTTCTGTCTGGGCAGGGGACAGGGAAGGTAGTGGCATTGAATTCATAAAAGCTTGAACAAGAATAGTTCTTTCTTTGAAAAAATTATAAACTGAAGAGCTATAAATGCAGCTTGGGCTGTGTGTTCACTTACTCTTCCAGCTGCCCATGAGGTCTCTGGGATTTTCAGACCACAATCAGAGCAGGACTATGCAGGGTTGTTCATCACTTCCGCTTCCTACTTCCAGGTGCCTCTGGGATTGTAGTCTACAGTTGCAACCAGCACTAAGTTCGAGCAGGGCAGGGTAGGGCAGGGCAGCTCTGTACTTGGAGGAAGGTGAGTGTAACCCCTTTCTCTGGCCCCAGCCCCCAGCTGGAGTTTGCCTGGGGATGGGGGGCAGGGGGGGCAGTGAGCCAGCCCTCACTGCCCCAGCTAGGGAGCAGAGGGGTGGGGCTAGCTGAGCTCTCTGGAGCAGATAGTGCAGCCCACCCCAGGGCTGACAGGCATGCTGGGATGCTGGGGGACTCTGATTTAACTTAAACCAGGAACAGGTCTGAGACAGAAGTTTTATAAACTGGTTTGACTTAAATTAGTTAAGTCTGATACTACATTCAACCAGGTTTATCTTAAACCAATTTCAGCCATTTTGAAACTGGTTTAATGTGCACTAAACTTATGTTCTGTTACAGGTTTAAACCAGTTTCTGATCACTTAAACTGATTTATGTATAACTTCTGTTCCTAGCTATAGAGTCTGCTTCTCAGGTTGGTACATAATTGCACCCATGCTTGTTCCAACTGTGGCCAATGTTGAGATTCCCAACAGATGTGATTATTGCTGTGGTTCTCAACCTTGTTCGGTAGAATGCACCCCTTGTTAGACTGGAGGAACCCCTTTGAAAATGCCAGTTCTTAGCTTTCACTTGTTTCTTGATTTAATGGGAAAATAATACAGAAATTCTTCTGTTATGAAAACTCAGAAAGACCACAGAAGCTTAGAATGTTTTTGACACCATGTGTCCTATTGGAAATCCCTGGGTTTATCTTGCAAGTCATGTATAGGTTTTTGCACACCTAACAGCACCAATTTTGTGCAACATCCTTAAAAGGATTTCATGGCATGCCATGCTGCAGCACCCTACTTAAGAATCACTGGACTATTGGAAACTGGAGCTGTGGCTTTTCAACCCATTCCATGTAGACGATACTGGGTTTTGTCTAATGGCTTAAACGTGAAAGCAGGATATCTGGGGAGGAATTCTTTTTATTTAATTTCAAAAACAAGTGAGCACAACAAGTTTATTTTCTGCAAACTTAGTCATAGATTTCTCCATAAATAAAATACGAAATGGTGAGATTTTTGTTTGCACTGTTGATGATTTGAATTCTGCATATGATCATAACTCTTCGGTGCTTGATAATGTCAGGGTGAGTACTGTGTATTTCTTGGCTCGTTCAGCCCCATATAGGCAGTAACAGTGACAACCCTTTTTTCTGGTTCTGATGATAACTGTGACTTTGGGTACATGTAAATGTTACATTTAGATTGACCTAACTAGGGTTAGGTCAATCGAAATGCCCATCTGCAGATGTTTGGGGGATTTAAATAGAGCCAGAAATGGTAGGCCTGTTCTAAGTTAGTTCACCTCAGTAGGTCTGTATATGCATAACTTAGATCAGGAATGGGTTACCCTGATGTATTAAACATCTGCACACATTTGGAGTGCAGCCCTGGGGTTAGGAAAGCCCAGCCACTCACTCCAGCTCTGAGGCTGCGCACTTGCTACCCCTGAGCACCCTAATTAGGTTATTTTTAGCCTAGCACCACGCCCCATAGTCCCGCCAGTTCCCACTGATCCTGTGGACCCAGTAGCCCCGTTTTCCCCGATTCCACCTGATCTCCTTCCACCCCAAGTTACTTCCATCAGGTTCCTCACATGGCTCCCAGCACGGGCAAATGTCTTTACATGCTGGCTGCTCCCAGTCTACAAATCATCACATGGCTTAAAGTAAGCCACGTGATTGTAGGCTGGGTATAATGAATGTCTGCACATACCGTTTGGCTTGGCGTTTGTTAAAGTCAGTTTTATTATTTTTATCTTACTGTCTAGATCTTAATGGTTCTATATAAGGATAGTGAAACCAGAGAGAAGAGCTTAAAGGAGAGTGGCAGTGCATGGTGCAAAGTAAATGGTTTCTATGGAAATCTGCATGCTTGTTCCATCTATCCTATTGACACTACTAGTACACAATCTCTGCTTGTTTGGGCTTTGTGTATGATCTATGTGATGAAGCCCACTGAGATGGCTACAGTGAACCTTTAAATTGGTTCTGTGAATGTTGTATGATGCACATTGGGCTAGTGCAGGGCGGACAATTATTTTGGGCGGAGAGCCGCTTACTGAGTTTTGGCAAGCCATCAAGGGCCGCGTGACAGGCAGCCTAGGGCAGATAAATATTAATTTTCTAAATTTTTTAGGGGCCCCACGGGCCGGATACAATGGTCTGGCAGGCCGTATCTGGCCCTCAGGCCGCATTTTGCCCACCCCTGGGCTAGTGGGAGCCCTTAGTTCTATGGCAATGTAATCTGGGATGCCTTACAGAAATCCTTTAGCGCACTATTTCTCAACTGATTGAGAACCACTGAGGCAAGCTGAGGAAGAACAACACTGGCCCTTAACCTGGGTGCTACCAAATTCAAAATGTGGGGGAGGGGTGGTCTGACTTTAAGAAGGTTGCGAACCACTGCCCGAGCAGCACAGGCTTTGGGTAGGGAAAGCTGACTGGCAGCCTCTCGTATATTCTCCTTTCCCTCTAGCAGTAAAGAATTCTGGCAATGGGAATTGTTGGTTTCTCCCTCTTCAGCTCTAGGCCCTATCCCAAGATGAGGAAAACTGGTGATGACCACCTTCAGTTGTTTTTGAGACCATCAAATGCACATACTTACTTGCATCAGACCCCATTGGGTATCTGTTCCTGTTTTCTGAAACTTCAGACTGTGTAAATTCAACTGGGAAATGTAAATTCAAATAGTGTCTGTCAGTCCTGGTTGGATAAATACCCTTTTCTCTGCTGACTAAAGATTCTGATTTGAAGAGGGCATTTGTCAAGATTTCACATTCCTCTGCAGTTTGCGCAAAGATATATAAGGAACCAGGTGACAGAAAAGACCCCTGTGTTTTAAGACCTTGGAGTGCCCCAAAGTGCTTTCCTTTAATAAGCGGGGCATGTTTTGCATGTATTCACAAGGGAATTCCTATTGGGAAGAAGCAAGGAAGCTGGTGTGATGGTGTCAACAAATCAAGGGTTGCACGTGATCTATTGCCTTTTAGTAAAGCAAAAGAACCAGAAAGCTTGAGAGATCTGAGCTCAGAACACAAGTGGGAGTGGAAATTAGCATCAGATCTTGGGGAGCCCTGGGAACAGAATACTTTAGGGCCCCTTTGATTTTCATCTTCTATGAAAACTGCTAGCAGGGGGAAGAAGTGAGTAGCAGAATAATCAGGGAAGCTATACACAATGGCAGCATGTGTAACAGCTCTATGCCAGCTTGCAGAAAAGTAATTCATGGTTCTGCTTGCTTGGTGAACAAGTACTTGTATTGGTCTGAGTTTTCTTTTAATGAGCCCTGGATCCCTGCGTAGAATAAAACCAGGAGAGTTTTCATGTGTATAGAAATCTGAAGCTATTTATAATTAACCAGGGATCACTTTTATCATTTTTTAAAAAGCATTTTAATAAAGCCTCCTAATGAGATGTCACCCCTATGGCACATGCATCGTGATTCTTTCATTCTGGGGTTATGCTATCATGTAATTGTGGAAAGGAATAGAAATTACTACCATAAGGAAACTGACCTCGAAAAGGGAAACCTTTTTCAAGCCATGGGCAGGAACCAATTTGGTGTGGGCTGGGTAGCTTTGGCAGCACCTCAGTGTGTGCGGGAGAGGAGGGCTTTCCCTGTGCCCCTGCTGGAGATATGCAGCACTGCAGCTGGGGAGCAGGCGTCTGGTCGGTGCTCCTAGCTATGGGAATTCAGCAGGGCCCTGCATTGCAGTATACTCCTGTGGCTGGGAGCACTGATGAACTGACTGGGGCTCTGAGCCATGGGTGCACTGGGCACCTGGCTCGCTACTTGCCTGTGCAGGAGGGGCCCAACAGTAGGATTCAAGTAGGATTTGATCCCTGATTCCACAGTCATGCATCCTGCCATGCACTTGTAGTTTGGCAGGAGGTATTATTGTTAGGATCATGGATCAGATCCCATTACACCTTAAACGAATGTCATTGGCTTTAGCTAATTGAAGGCAGCTGGTTCTGGAGGAAGCATGTGTAGAACAGCGCAGTGTGCTGAGCTGCTTCATATTGTGAGACTCTGGTATAAGCATTTCTGAAGGGACTTGCCTAAGTTCAGACAGGAAGTCTGTGGTGAAGCATTGATTTGAAGCTGGGTCTTTGAAGTCTCAGGCTAGTAATTACTCCACCATTCTTTCTAAATAGGCCAGTGATTTAACCAGGGGCTTACAGGGTCCTTGAGTTTTAATATACAGTTATTTGTGTGTGTAATACACAACATTTTTTTTTCTGTATGTTCTTTGTCTTCAGAGTGTGTTGTGGAAAGAGTACAGCAGTGGTACAACAGTGAATGTTCATGAGTAAGGTAAATTACTAGTCTTTCATTCCAGCACCTTTATCCCATTGATTTTTCCTAGCTCTAGTTATTAATTGTTAAGTCTGCTGTAAGTAAACTGTTCTCAGTTCAGATTAGCAAATCCTTGAATTTATCTTATCTGTTGTTATCTTTGATCAACTGACCAACCTTATCTGCAAGCAAATTATCTTTACTTTCCAGATGAGGACCATTACAGCTTCATTTTAAGGTAAGGGCTTAAGTTATAATAGAACAGCATCGTGTTCTTCAGCTGGGACACCATAATTTCAGTACATTAACTTCTGACCCCATTCTGGGACAGTGGTAGCAACAATCAGGGGACGAAAAATGCTTATCTGTCCATGGCTTTTAAAGTGTTTGCATTATATGTAGATAATGAGAAACAGAATTCCTTGGGCTCTTGTAACATACTTCTTTGCATTGTCAGAATGTATGAATACTGAGCTTGCACTATTTAAACATATTTCATAACTTGTGTACAGAAGTATACAAATTGCTGTGTAGGGCACCACATACATGTATAGACCACATATATATACATATATATATAGCTACTAAATTCCTTGTTTTCATTGAAGAAACTTAGTCCCCAGTGAAAATACTATGTGCTTTGCTTTTGTATCACTTAGCTGTTCAGTTTTGATGGGACCTTTAAAAATGAGCAGTAGTATTTCTGAGTTAGAGCTTTTAGGAATTTATTTCTCTTGCTGAGCTGTCAGAGCCAGAGTTTTAACCTTTAGGGGCTATGTCCTATTTTTTCTCCTGCTTTCATGTGGAAAGTAGAGAGGACATTTAATTGTGTGGGCAGATGTTTAATTTATTATGGGGAAGTACCTGTTTGTTTTCTGTTCTTCTTAAAACTTGGTCAGTACTAGGGAAAAGTATAAGAGTATTGCATGGGCATGCAGGGAGAAAATTAAGAAGGCCAAGGCACAGTTTGAGATGCAGCTGGCAAACAACATGAAAGGCAGTAAAAAGGGATTCTGTTATGTCAAAAGTAAGAGGAAGACCAGAGATTCCCCAGATCCCTTGTGGAACGCAGAAGGTGATCGAGTCACGATGATGCAGAAATCCTGAAGTACTTAATGCCTTTTTTATTTTGTTTTTTACAAAGAGGGGCATCTACCAGCTGATGAGTGCAGTTAACTGTAGAGAGAGAGGAGACAGACAGCCTATAGTAACGGCAGATCAGGTTAGGGATTACTTAGAGAAGCTAGAAACTTTCAAGTCAGCAGGGCTGGATTGGATGCACCCAAGAGTACTGGAGGAATTGGCTGAGGTGATTTTGGAGCCATTGCCTATCCTTTTTGAGAACTAATGGAGGTCAGGCAAGGTCCTAGATGACTGGAAAAGGGCAAATATAGGCCACTTAGACATGAGCGTAGAGGCTGCTCTGCGCTGGAATTCCAGCATGTTTCAGCACATTTGATTAATCGAGTCTGTTGGAGCGTGGCAGTTCCGGTGCTCCCACAACCTCCTGCGTCTCGTGTATCAGTGTCCCTGTGTTTAAAAATGGTGACAGAGGCATTTAAAATAAAGCTTGTTCAACAAACTTTATTTCAAGTGCCCCTGTCATCATTTTTAAGTGTGGGGATGCTGATACATGACACAGCAGCACTTTAATTAGAGTGGCTCTTGGAGCTGCTTTAATTAAAGCGCTACCCCCCCCTCCCTTCTCCCGGAGCATGTGTAAAAGTTCCCATAGTGCCCATCTTTAAGAATGGAAATAAGGAGAATCCAGAGAACTACAGACCAGTTAGCCTGACCTCTGTACTTGGAAAGATCACAGAGCAGGTCTTTAACAAGGCTTTTTATGCTGTCTGCCATGATATCCTCATTAACAAGCTGAGGAAATGCAGACTAGGGGAAAATACTGGCAGGTAGATACATAAGTGGTTGGATCATTGTATTCAGTGTAGTAGTCCTCAGTGGCTCAGTGTCCAGTTGGGAGGAGGTATTAAATGGAGTTTCCAGGGGTCTGTTCTGGGTTCAGTATTGTTCAGCATCTTCATTAATTATTTGGATGATGGGGTCGAGTGCACACTTAGAAAATTTTCAGATGACACCAAGTTGAATAGAATTGCAAACACTCTGGAGGGCAGGGCTAGGATCCAGAATGACCTGGAGAAACTGGATAAATGATGGTCTACAATTAACCACATGAAATTCAACAAGGATCAGCTGGAATAACCACACGTACAGATACAGACTGGGGAATAACTGTCTTGGTTGCTGTACTGCAGAGAAGGACCTGGGTGTTATGGTGGACCAGAAGCTGAATATGAGCCAACAGTGTGGTCTTGTTGCAAAAAAAGCCAACAACCTTTTGGATTGTATTAACAGGAGTGTCACTTGCAAATCTATTCAGCCCTCGTGAGGCCTCACCTCGAGTACTGTGTTAGTTTTGGGCTCCATACTTCAAAGAAGATGTGGGCTGTTTGGAAAAAGTCCAGTGCAGGTTAGCACAAATGATTAGAGGTCTGGGAGGCAAGATTTATAAGGAAAGGCTGAAAGGACTTGGGATATTTAGCCTGGAGAAGAGAAGACTGAGGGGGGATTTGATAATAGTCTTGAAATACCTGAAAGGATGGAGATGGCCTTTTCTTTGTGGCTGTAGTGGAGCAATGGCACTAAGTCACAGTAGGACTGGAGATTAGGAGAAACTTTTTGACTATGAGAGTGGTCAAGCATTTGAACAGGCTACCTAGGGAAGTTGTGGATTCTCTGTGCTTGGAAACTTGCAAAAGCAGCTCAGACAGACACATGGCTGAGATGGTTTAGTCAGGGATAATCCTGCCTTGAGCAGAGGGCTAGGCTAGATGAACTTGTAAGGTCCCTTCCAGCCCTACTTTCCTGTGATTCCTATGAAAAGCAGTTTATTTGTCTAATATACTTTTTGGTAGTTGGGTACAGTTTATACAGTATATCGCATAAATTAATTTAAAAGCACTAAGGAAATAGCTTACGGGGAGGCATAATGCAGTTGTGGCCATTAGATATTCTTATCGGAAAGGGTGTAGGTTTATGGATTAGGAACAACTATGATTGATTATTTGTCTGGTGCTTTTGTTTTATGGATCACCTGGTGCGTGCGTGCGTGCAGATGTGTAATAAATGTATAACATAAATAATAAACATATAACATTTATTACAATGAGTGTTTTGCTATCTGCATACTTGAGTACAAATTTAAAAATAAACCCAAGGGATTGCCTCCTTTCACTGATTTAGGGAAACAATGCAAAACAAAGACCAGGCAGTTTCACTGTATGGGCTGGACTTACAAGCCAAATTGACCCTGGTGGTCCTTTCCTAGACTTAAAACTGAAACATCAAAGAGGCAGTCCACATCAGTGTGTGAAGTGTAGGAAGTGGCACATGTAACAACCAAGAATTAGCCTAGGGCTCTTAAGCATTTAAGTGGTAGCTGATCTCCTGTAGCCTTTTGTGCAAGTCAGCAGCCTTTCAGTGTGGCTGTGACTTAGGGGACTGAATTGTTTAAGGGACTGTGGACAGATTTTTTTTTTTCTCCTTGAATTTGCTCTTGATGCTCTTTTTAACTTAGAATGCCTTGCACTGCATCACTTTGATGATACTGAAGTGAGAGAGCTGAGATGCTTCTCATCATCTCAATGAAACTTTTGCAGTGAGGAAAGCAGCCTGAGAAGATTGGTAGAGCTCATCATTGCTGCTTGGAGTACTGGGTAGCGAGTTCTTAGGTGGAGGAAAGGGGTTCTCTCTTCTCATTCCTCCACTTTGCTACCACTTTTATAATCCTGATTTCTGAGGACATGGGGAACAAGAGACCTAAGCTGGGTATTTGTGTGCTGGCATGTTTAGTAGTTTGCTGGCCAGCCTATATTGCTGATTTTTATATAAACCTCCAATTTTATGCTGGTACTGTGAAGTTATCATTGCAAAGTCTGTACTGTGAGCTCTTACTGTGGATTCAACTGTACCCTAGCTGCTGCCTTCAGTATGATATAACCATGGGTCATGTTGTATTGCAGTTAGAGTATCACATTGACAACTTTAAAGAAAAAAAATTAGTTATGAATCTGTGCATGTGTGTGTAAACAATAATAAGCTAATATTTTAGAAGAGGAATTCTCTTCTATCAGGTTACATGTATGGCAGCTGTGAGGTTTCCTCTTCCAGCAGGTAGCAGTCAGTGCTGGTGGCCAGGATGTGATCAACCTGTTTCATTCTTCTATGCACATCTTGTACTTCATAGAGTTTGTCACATCAATCCTTTAGTGTGTTAAGCTATTGTTTGAAAGCAGTGTCACAGCTGGTAATCTTTCCTTGATGTAAGAGCTCTTGTATTTTATGATACAAGCTGTTGAAACAAACCTGTGCAAAATGATATAAAGCCAATCGTTTTGAACAGTCTAGTGCTACTCTGCAGGCTATCCAGTACTCTGCTATGCAGGGTGAGTTTGGGCTCTAAGAGAAGTAAAAATATACAAGGTAAAGTAGCAGTACCAAGCACATTACTTGTCCTAAATGACTGCATAGGTTGGAGCTGGGCTGGTTGGTGCCACTGGGGCAGAACTTTGTCCAATGTTACTCTTTTGGAGAAAGATTAGCCAGCCAAGGATGATTATAGGTTAGGGTTTGAGAGTGCTGCAGCAGAGCAGAATGGGGGAGAGGATTCTTATTGTCCCTCTTTCTTGCATCAGCACTCAGTCCAGTTTCAGACAAAGGCCTTCTCCATTAGACACCACTTCCTTGGGTTTTGTGCCAAATCCATCCAACTCCCATATGTTTGGTCTGTTTTTTCTCTCCTAGCTTGCAGCTGTCTGCTTCATTTACAGCCAATGGGATACCGCTTTCAAACCTTCTTAGGCCATTTTACATATGCTTATTTTATGATGTGGCCATTGAACTGCCTCTTTCTTTTCTTTTATTGATTTATATCAGTTTTCAGCTATTTGGTTGCCTGTTCCCCAACCTAAATACAATTATTATAGCAATTGTAATATAAGAATGTAAAATGTATTTTGAGTTACTTTGCATGCTAATTTTGTATTAGCTTGGTTTATGGAAAGGCCTGAGAATATATCTTTGTATTCAGCAGACTGTGCTAAATGATAAGCATGTTCTTGCTCTTTGGGGTGGTGTTGATGTATTTTCAGCTGCATTTGAATCACTCAAGTCCATTCATGATAGATAAGTGGAGAAGAGAATTCCAGAAGGAACGGTCTCTTATTTCAAAAGGTTGTTGAACTTCTTTTTTCCCCCCTGTAATAAACTTAATTGCTTCCTATTCATTTGCATGGTAAGATGGAAGAGGGCTGCCTGCAACCTGATGTGTAAATGAGTGCCACAGAATTCTTTAGTTTATATTTAAAGGTAAAAGGTATGTTTATTAATTTAGCCCATTTTTCCCACTCTTGGCTACCTAAGCAGCTGTCCCTAATTCTTACCATCTAATAATTTTTATTGATTAGGTTCATTTAGATTTTCTGTTTAGTTTTCCAGTCCCCCCTCCCCCCCACTCTTTTGCTAATATATTTTTATGGACAGTAATAATTAAGAGCCTGTCAGAAAAAATGTATGTACCCCTCCCTTTTTTTAAGAATGAATACTGGAGCTTAACCATAAAAATGTGCCCCAGGCTGACACTTGGTATAGAAGATCTGAACTTGGGAATGTTTTGTTGAGTGGTTTCATCTTATGTTTACACACAGCTGCAAATTCATGCAGCAGATGGTGATGTTCACTCAGTGGTGTTAGTTTTTTCATGATCTACAGCAGTGCCATTTTGAAAACACCACTCTAGGATAAGACAGGAAACAGCAAGCTATCGAGCTATGTGTCTGATCCAGTAGCATAATTAGGTTGGGGCAAGCAAGGCACCTGTCCAGGTCACCAACTAGGAGGGGGCTCTGGGATCCCCCATACTGGGAGTCTTTACAACAATGGGGGAAGATGCCCTGTGCTGTTCCTGCCTGGCCACAGGAGCTGTGCAGCACAGCGTGGCACAAAGATGCATATCTTGGGGATGAGTTGGGCAGAAGGAGTAGTGCTCCCCTGGGATTCTGGGAGTAGTCTCCCTCCTTCTCCCACGAGAAGCCTGTGCAGCAGTGTCGGAGGCCCTGCACTGCCCTTGCCCTGCACCTCACCAAATGGTGCATTGTGGAAGGAGAGGAGCACCATTCTGCTTGCTGCACTCATGCCTGAGCCCACAGAGACACTGTTTGGTGTGGCACCGAGCAAGGGGCAGCACAGAGCTTCCTTCACGGGTGCAAAACTCCCAGCAGGGGGGATTCTGGCAGTGCTCCAGTTTTTAAGTGTATCTACCCTCCAACCATCTACAGTACAGGATTGTGCTCCATACGTTTTCCACAGGTATTATATCTAATCTACTCTCAGGCAGTGTTTCTATATAGGGCTGTACAACTTTTACTTTGCTCGTATAAGTAGGCCTGTTTGCTTTCACTCAGGTGTCCACTGATGTACCTTTTGCTGGTCCAAAGTTGGAGTCTAGATTATAAATGTAAGATATGTCCTATGATGTTTTAAAATGTGGTATGCAGAAGTTGGCTTTTGTTGTGACAGATCCACCTACCAGCAAGTATCTAATGTGTGGATTTGGATTTGCCAGCTAGAGGTAGAAAGATCCATGACTTACTTGCTCAGTTCTATTTCCTCAAGCCACATGATTACTTTTGGTTTTCATGCTTAAAATTATTTTAAATATCTGATAGGCAGTATAAATCTTTAAAAGTGGGGCCTCTAATTTCATTCTAAAGAAAATTGGCTTTAATTTTTTGGAATATTAATTTTTGAGAATTTTAAAAAACTTATTTCAGAGAGATCTATTTCTATGATAGCTTTACTTTTTAAAATATATCTGAATTTGAATGCAGTCTTTAGGGCTAGGAACAGAAGTTACACATAAACTGGTTTAAGTGATCAGAAACTTGTTTAAACCTGTAACAGAACAGAAGTTCAGTGCACATAAACCAGTTTCAAAATAGCTGAAACTGGTTTAAGATAAACCTGGTTCAATGTAGTATCAGACTTAACTGATTTGGGTCAAACTGGCTTATGAAACTTCTGTCTCAGACCCCTTCCTGGTTCAAGTTAAATCAGAGTCCCCCAGCATCCCAGCATGCTTTCCAGCCCTGGGCTGGATTGTACTCTCTGCTTCAGACTGTGCTGGACTGGACTCTGATGCCTGGTTGTGGAGGGGGACAGAGGCAGGGACTGCCCCCCCCCACCCCGGAAACTCCAGCTGGGGTCTGGGGCCAGGGAGGGCGTGTTGCCCCCCACCCCTTCTCCCAGTTTAAATCCCCCTTCCCCCAAGTACAGAGCTGCCTTGCCCTGCTAACCTTACTGAAAGCTACAGCTGGCTGCAACTGTGGACTACAAAACTCAGAGGCACTCGGAAGCAGAAAGAGTAAGTGATGAGCAGCCCTGCAGAGTCCTGCTTCTGTAATGCTGAACTGCAAATCCCAGAGACCTTGGGGGCAGCAGGAAGAGGAAGTGCTAGAGAGCTGTGCTCTAGTGCCCCCCCCCCCACCCTATCTTGTGGCCTAAGCCACTGCAGGCATGTGGCTGCATTTTCTGAATCAAAGGTAAATGAGTGTCCAGTTGTTTCTCAGTTTAATCTTTGCAGCTTTGACTAACTTGCAAAGGCTGAATCGATTCAGCCTTGGGCTTTTTGACTATCTGTACTTAGCCTAAGGCAGAGATTAAGGAATACAGACAGGAGCTCATGAGAAAATGTGAAAGCAGCCTGAGCTGCAATACTAGACTGGTAGCACCCTGCACCTCTTACTTCTCAGGACAGTCTGCTTAACTTAGCCTATCATAACACATATGGCCATAATACTCTTTAAACAGCAGCAATAAGCTACAAAAAAAACCCAAATAAACCTGGCTTTCCATTGTTCCACAACAAAAGACCATTCCTTTTTTCGTATAACTCCCACAAATCACCTAAAAATCTAATGGCTGAACTGTACTGCAGCAAGTAAATATCATATAAATATGTTGTTCTCTTCCAGCAGTTCTTCAAAGTAGAGTTTTCAAGTCTTGTTTAAATGAAATTCTGGATGTGCATAGTTCTTGATGTGCATAAGGAGTTCTGGGGTGGGGTGTGGGGGAGGGTGATATATATGCATGTGCTCTCTCTCTCTCCACCTCTTTCTCTCATTCAGAGGAATAGGGGAACTTCCAGTAGCTAGCATTATTCATGTCACTTTTTGGCCCCTTCCTGGGATTCTTCAAATCTCTTAGGAGATATTGCCTTATCTTGAGCCTAAAGTTTTGCTTAAGGAGCTCAATGTCTTTATTCTCATTTAAACCTTTTTTAGACTACTATTACTACCCCTTTGTCATTTATAACCCCCCTATATCTTTATCAGTCATATTTTCCTCCTTTGCTATTATATACATATACACACAACATACTATATACATAGTTATATTATACTACCTAGATATTTCTTTTAGCCTCTTTAATCTTAAAAAAAGGAAAACAGAGCTGAAAGGGACTTCAGGAAGTCATCTAGTCCTATCCCATGCTTAAGACAGTAACATGCCTATCTAAACCATGCCTGACTAAACCTTCTGGGCAGCAGCTCTGCAGAAAAGGACCTGGGGGTTACAATGGACAATAAGCTGAATATGAGCCAGCGGTGTGCCCTTGTTGCCAAGAAGGCTAACAACATACTGGGCTGCACTGGTAGGTGTGTTGCCAATAGGTCAAGGGAAGAAATTCTTCCCCTCTGTTCAGCACTGGTGAGGCCACATCTGGAGTACTGTGTTCAGTTTTTGGGTCCCCCCACTAGAGAAAGGATGTGGAAAAATTGGAGAGAGTCCAGTGGAGGGCAGAAAAAATGTTGGGGAGTAGAGGTGCACTGATACATTGGTCCAATATTGGATCGGCACCGATATAAAGAAAATTTACTGTATTGGAAATCGGCCTGATATGGCCAATTAATTTGGCTGATAAAGGCCTGAGCATGCACGTGGGTGAGGAGCACAGCCCAGCAGCTTGAAGAGTAGTATGCAGCAGGTAAGTCTGTTGTGATGGAAGGGAAGGGGGGAGGGAAAGGGCGTAGGGGTGTAGATCAAGGCCCCTGTGGTGAGGAAGGAGTGGGGCTGGGGCAGGTGCTGCCTAGCCAAGGCAGGGCAGGACACAAGACAGAGCCATGCCTTGTCTGGGAGCGCAGGGGGGAGGGGGTTGGCTCCTGCTGCTGTGCGCACTCCAAACAACAGGAACTAGACTTTTCTCAGCAGTAGCAGATGACAGAACAAGGAGCAAAGGTCTCAAGTTTCAGCAAGGGATGTTTAAGATGGTCCAGGATGAGGGACCAAAAGGAGCTGGCAGTCTGGAGAGGGGCCAAGAGAGACTGAGGGGCCTGGTAGCCCAGGGAGTGGTTGTGTGAGACTGAGAGGTCTGAGGGGCCGGAGGAGAGACCAAGGGGTCTGGTAACCTGAGTGGGGCCAAGAGGAAGACTGAGGGGTCTGACAGCCCAGGAAAAGGCTGTGCAAAGAGACTGAGAGGTCTGAAGGCCTGGAGTGGGGCTGAGAGGCCAAGGGGTCGGAAGGCCCAATGAGGTGTTGCATCAGCAATTGGTAGAACATCTGTAAGGATGCCATCTGCGAGGCATGGGGCATGGTGTAGGGAAGGTATGGAGCCATGCAATTGACCCATAAGGCCAGGACCACAATCTGGGTGGTCATTATAATAAGAGCAAGATATCCTCCTGCACTTTGTATAACAATCTCAAAAACAAAACAAAACAGGGGGGACCCTGTGACACCATGTCTTTGCCAGTAGTTTTAATTTTCATTTGAAGAACCAATATATGCTCTGTCGTAAGGGTTTGCCACTATAGGCAAGGTCTGTCTTTAACTCTGTCAAAAAAAATTTGATTACAAAGGAAAACCTTGCGGAGAACATTTACTGAAGCTAATAGGACTTCTGCTTCAAACAGGAATGAATGAAAACTCAGAACATTGTCTCAACATGTGTATCTTGAAGGCTTGAGAATCACAGATATAAACTGTGACGTGAAGGTTTGCATGCAGGCAGCTCAGATAAGAGTAAGAGCAGCAGGTCTTGGAAACTATTTATTCTGCCTCTTCACCTTCCTTTCAACACATGTAGCTATACAAGCATGCTAGTGATTTCAGCCAACACTTCAATATAATTTGATAATGGATGTCACAACAGAGTGTCACCCACAAAGAATCCAAGGGTTAACAAATGTTATGTGATTCATTATTCATAGCTAATTAAAATGTGTGAAAAGTGAAAATTTGCATAATTTTTGTTTGTGCATTTCTAAATATCTCTTTAGGCCTTGACAAAAAAAGTTATATATACACCAGCTATGCTGTGCGATCCTAGTTCAGAGTTGAAAGACTAAGGGGAAGTACATAAAGGCAAAAGTAACACACATGCACCAAAAATATTCTAACTCAATTGAGCTATGTGAGATTGCTATGGGTCTCTTCTACCCCTGAGATGGCTGGACTTTGTGGTGGACCTGCAATTCCCATAGGTTTAGGGAAGGATACCAATGCCATTGTCTGTGCTGAATTTGTGCTATGATAAACAGAATACTCTCATTACAATCAACAAAGCAGACTGCATACTTTCAAGCAAAACTTTCATGTTGCACTGAACTATTATACAGATTATAGTGATATTAATCTAATTTCACTTCACTAAGGGCCCTGCTACATGTTCATATTCAAGCTGGATAGAAACCAGCTATGGTTTTATTACATATTGGCATGCACCAATTTTATAGCCGGTTGGTTCTTTTTATAGCTGGACATTTTTATCGTGTGATAATTTGTGTGTGTGGCTGGTCTAAATTTACTGTGCAATTAACCAGTTAATTGTGTGATAATTACTTTGTACATGTGGCTGGTCTAAGTTTCTTGTGTGATTACCTTCTTCAGTGGCGTGAACACTGGGATGAGTGGCTAGAAGCCCACGGGTTGAGGCCATAGCAGAGGCGCTCATGGCACAGCCCTGTCAGATTTCAGCAAATCTGTGAATTTTGCTAGATTTGTCACAAGAACATGAGAAAGAAAGAAAGATTGCATTATTCACTGGTGAATTGCATAATATGCATCATGTGTAGCAGGGGCTTGAGATACTACACAGCAAACCTGACAGAAACATTGTCAACAGAAACTGACAGAAACACATCCTGTCTTTTATTTTGAATATAGCACTAAGATTATTGTGGACCTGTAGTGTAAGGCTGCTACCAGACATTAGTTTAGTTGTGTGATTAGAATCTGAGGAATGTTACCCCAGCTCCCAAAAATAGCACTCTTGTCATGGCAGACATGCATGGCAGGAGGCACAATTTTGGGGGGTTGGGCCAAAATCCTCAGATACCATCACACACACCAGGACCTGTAAGAAGTAATATGGTCTGGCAGTCCTAGTTTATTGACCTCTGACAGACTATACATAACCAACCGTGTCTGTGATTGCTTTATTCACAACGCATGACTGCTGGAAGGGCTACCCACTTAAAGTAGAGTACTTTGCTTCTGAAAACGCTGAACAGAAATTTCAAGGGTTTAGTTATCATGACAAATGTCATAGCTGCCAGGGAATGAATACATTGTGCTATAGATCTTGTACAATTAGAAAGTTCCCATTGGGTACAAACTGTTTGGGAAGGACAGGCAGGGGTGAAGAGGAGGAGGAGTTGCACTTTATGCAAGAGCCATGTAATTGCTCAGAGCTCCAGTATGGAACTGAAGATAGGCCTGTTGAGAGTTTCTGTGTTAAGGTTAGAGGGGAGAGCAATAACGGTGATGTTGTGGCAGGGGTCTGCTATCAACCACCAGACCAGTAGGAAGTGGTGGATGAGGCTTTCTTCAAACAGCTAGTGGAAGTTTCCCAATCACAGGCCCTGGTTCTCATGGGGGACTTCAATTACCCTGACATCCACTGGGGAGGGCAATACAGCAGTGCACAGGCAATCCAGGAAGGTTTTGGAGAGTACTGGGGACAACTTCCTGGTGCGAATGCTGGAGCAGCCAACTAGGGGCCATACTCTTCTTGACCTGCTACTCACAAATGGGGTAGAATTGGTGGGGAATGTAGGAGTGGATGGCAACTTGGGCAGAAGTGATCATGAGATGAATGAGTTCAGGATCCTGAGGAAAGGAAGGAAGGAGAGCAGCAGAGTAAGGACCCTGGGCTTCAGAAAAGCGGGCTTCAGAAAAGCAGACTTCAACTCACTCAGGAAACTCATGGGCAGGATCCCCAGGGAAGCTAGACTGAGAGGGAGAGGAGTCCAGGGGAGTTGGCTGTACTTTAAAGAAGCCTTACTGAGAGTACAGGAACAAACTATCCTGATGCACAGAAAAACTCGCAAGTATGGCAGAAAACCAGCGTGGCTTAGCAGGGAACTCTTCAGTAAACAAAATCACAAAAAGGCAGCTTATAAGAAATAGAAACTTGAAGAAATAACTAGGGATGAATATGAAAGCATTGCTTGGCCATGCAGGGGTGAAGTCAGGAAGGCCAAAGTGCAATTGGAGTTGCAGCTAGCAAGGGATGTGAAGGGTAACAAGAAGAGCTTCTACAAGTATCTCGGTAGCAAGAGGAGGATCAGGGAAAGTGTGGGTCCCTTATTGAATGTTGGAAACAACCTTCTGACAGAGGATACAGAAAAGGCTGTAGTGCTCAATGCCTTTTTAGCCTCCATCTTCACAGGCAAGGGCAGCTTCCAGACTACTGCACTGGGCAGCACAGTTTGGGGAGAAGGTGAGCAGCCAACAGTTGTGAAAGAACAGGTTAGGGACTACTTAGAAAAGCTGGATGTGTACAAGTCCATGGGACTGGATGGGATGCACCTGAGGGGGGTGAGGGAGTTGGCTGATGTGATTGCAGAGCCATCATCTTTGAAAACTCATAGCAATCCTGGATGATTGGAAAAGGGCAAATATAGTGCACATATTTAAGAAAGGGAAGAAGGAGGATTTGGGGTACTACAGACTAGTCAGCCTCAACTCAGTCCCTGGAAAAATCATGGAGCAGATCCTCAAGGAATCCATTTCTAAGCACTTGAAGGAGAAAAGGGTGATTAGGAACAGTCAGCATGGATTCACCAAGGGCAAGTCATGCCTGACCAACCTGATTGCCTTCTGTGATGAGGTGACTGGCTCAGTGGATGCAGGGAGATTGGTGGATGTGGTGTACCTTGATTTTTAGCAAGGTTTTTGATATAGTCTCCCACAACACTCTCACAGGCAAGCTAAGGAAGCATGGGCTGGATGAATGGACTATAAGGTGGATAGAAAACTGGCTGGAGCATCAGAGAGTAGCAATCAATGGTTCAATGTCTACCTGGCAGCTGTTATCAAAAGGAGTCCCCCAGGGGTCAGTCCTGGGTCTGGTTTTGTTCAATGTCTTCATCAGTGACCTAGAAGATGGAATAGAGTGCACCCTTAGCAAGTTTGCAGATGACACCAAGCTGGAGGGAGTAGTAGATAATGCTGGAGGGTAGGGCTAGGATTCTGAGATCTAGACAAATTGAAGGATTGGGCCAAAAGAAATCTCATGAGTATCAGCAAGGAAAAGTCCTGCACTTAGGACAGAACAATCCCATGCACCAGTACAGGCTAGAGGATGACTAGCTGGGCAGCAGCTCTGCAGAAAAGGACTGGGGGTTACAGTGGACAATAAGCTGAATATAAGCCAACAGTGTGCCCTTGTTGCCAAGAAGGCTAACAGCATACTGGGCTGCATTGGTAGGTGTGTTGCCAATAGGTCCAGGGAAAAGATTCTTCCCCTCTATTTGGCCCTGGAAGCCACATCTGGAGTACTGTGTTCAGTTTTGGGCCCGCCACTACAAAAAGGATGTGGACAAACTGGATAGAGTCCAGTGGAGGGCGACAAAAATGGTGGGGGGGGGGTGAGGGGGAGGGCTGGGGGACATGGCTTATAAGGAAAGACTGGGAGAACTGGACTTATTTAGTTTAGAGAAGTGGAGACTGAAAGGAGCTTAATAGCAGTCTTCAGCTACCTGAAGCGGGGTTTGAAAGAGGATGGAGCTAGGCTATTCTCAGGGGTGGCAGATGACAGAACAAGGAGCAATGGTCTCAAGTTTCAGCAAGGAAAGTGTAGGTTATATTTGGAAGAATGTTCTCACTAGGAGCGTATTAAAACACTGGAACCAGTTACTCAGAGAGGTGGTGGAAGCTCCATCCTTGAGGGTTTTCAACAGCTGGCTAGACAAAGCTTTGGCTGGAATGATCTAGTTGGGGCTGGTTCTGCTTTGACCAGGGGTTGGACTAGATGACCTCCTGAGGTCCCTTCCAACCCTACCTTTCTATGATTCTATGATCATGTCAGTGAAAGAAAGATCCACCTCTTTTCTGTACCAAACAGAACTAGCACAAATATTTTTTTCTGATCTTGTGGGGATATTTTAACTTAAGTTTTAACTATGTATCTTGTATCTCACAACTATTTTAAAACTTGTATATTAATAGGCATTCAATAGCAGATATTTTTGCAAGATCTAAAAACCACATTCAGAATCAAAGAGGAAAAGCACTGAACTAAGTTTTATTCCTGGCATACACTATTTTCTACTAGGTTGTCCTGTCTCAGTTTACATACATGTAAAACAGGGGAAATGCCTCTATCCATCCCACTCTGTTTCAGGCTCTCTCTCTCTCTCTCTCAGGCTCCCTCTGCATGTTACAGGTATTGTGGAATTAATTGGCTGGCTAATTACTCAATTACCTTAAGACAAGCTATACACATGAAGTAGCTATCACATCATAAAAAGTACTAACCAGTTATAAAGTTAGACCTTGAAAATGTGTACTAATTTTACAGCTGGTTGCTATTGAGCTTAAATGTGTACATGAAGCAGGGTCTCCCCTGAGGCTGGAAGTCCCATCAGCTGACAGGGCTCCTAGCTGCAAGGGTGCATCAAGGTCAGCAATAATGAACAATGGGATCTAATGCATGATCCCAAAATCACACCTCCTTTCATCCACATGTGGCATTACAGGAAGCAAAATTGTGTGAATCATACATTAGAGCCCATTGTTCCCTTATCTGCATGTGTAGAGGGGACCTCTCTCTCTCTCACACAGTTAAGATTATTGAATGTTTGCATAGTGGTTTAAAGATGAAAAGCATTACAAAAATGCAAGGTTTGGATAGACAGATTATTGTGGTGCAGTAGTCCATATGCTGGTGCATACAAGGAACAGACAGATTTGCAAATCCCTATACCAGTGTAAATGCATCAAACCAATACAGAATTACCTGGGGAAAGTCAGGGGTAAAACCTGTGATGAAATAATTTTACTCCCTAGTTTCCTGCAAGTCTTTCTTTTTGTATGCGCTACATAATTTTTGTGAACAATGAAGAGAATCTGTATAGTCTGTTGTTTAGAGATTAAGATCCTCTTTTATGTGGGACTATAACCGAAGAATCAAGTTAAAAGTGGCATGGTGCAAAAGGGAGAGCTCTTACATTCAGATATACCAGTGTATTGCTTACCAGTGGATTTTTTTTTGCCTATATGTTCCATTTTTTCTATCAGTAATTGATGGTATATCTCCAAAAGTCATGCAAAGAATTAATGTGGAGCTTTGGGTATCATTATGAAAAGCACATGGAAACTTTGATTGTGAATAGTTTGAATCTGAACTTCCACACACAAAAGGAATAGGATTTCATCTTTCCCCTTGTGAATTACCTTCTGTTTAGAGTGGAATAGCGGTGAGGTAAGTTTTCATCTGCATTCGCTGGGAGATGTAGCTTGTTGAAATGGCATCTGATAGTTTTTAGAGCCCATTTATATGCTGATTGTGCAAGAAAAAAAGTAAAGAGGAGCAATTAGAACAAAATATTTATTCACTCTTATTTTTATGCTGAATTGTGTGTGCCCATTTTGAAAGGCATCCCATACAACTCTCAAGTTGAATGGATTATGTATGGAGTTGTTTCTGAACTCACAGGTAAACTTTGCCTCTGGTTGGTGAAGATATGAACTTGTTTGAATGCATGTATGTTGCTGTGTGTGGCTAGGGACAAACATTACACACAAACCCATCTAAGTGATCACAAACTGGTTTAAACCTGTAACAAAACAAATATTCAGTGCACATAAACCAGTTTGAAAATGGCCGAAACTGGTTTGAGATAAACCTGGTTGAATGTAGTATCAGACTTGACTGATTTGGGTCAAACCATTTTATGCAATGTCTGTCCCAGACCCCTTGCTGTTTTAAGTTAAACCAGACACCCCCAGCATGCTCTCTGGGGTGGATGGGGATCTCTTCTCCACAGCAGAGCTGGCCCCAGCCCGCTGCTCCCTGGCTTCAGCTCTGGCAGAGACTGTGGGCTGCTTCCCCCTCCCCCTCACCAGTTCCTTCTAAGCAGGGGTTCCCCGCTCCTTTGTGCCTTGTGGAGAGGTACCTGTGTATTAGTTAGCAGACCACATGCTGGCTCTCGTCCATATTGTGACAAAGGCAGAATCAACAGGTAGCTGGTAATGTCCCTCTGTTGTTTTCTTAATGGGGTGATAAACACTCTAATCAATTCCTTGCTGGGCTAATCAGAGCATCCTGTTGGGGCCTGGCCATGCCCCCCCTTAGCTCAGCACTGTGAAGTGTAGGGAGGGCTGCTTTGTTGCCCCTTCAGCTTCTAGCCTGAGCCACTGCAGTCACGTGCCTGCATTTCTGGAATGAAAAGAGAATGTCTATCCATCTCCAAATAAGTTCAAGCTTTGCAGGTTAGACTAACCTGCAAAGATTGAATCAATGCAGGCTCGGGCTTTTTGAATGTCTGTTCCTAGCCTGTGTGTCCTAAAAATGCACCTATGCTATGTGAGAGAGGGAGGCTCTGAGTTAAGTAAAAGGGTAGGCTGTAGGTTGATTGCTCCCTGCCTTGATATTGTAATGAGTCATTGATTGCCCCATGTAAGTGGAAGGGAGGGGCCATCACCAGGAAGGACTATACCTCAGTTGCTCGGGGCTGCAGGGGGGCGGTCAGGAAGGCCAAGGCGGAGATGGAACTGGGACTAGCTACCTGAATCAAGGACAATAAGAAGTCCTTTTTTAAATACATAGGGGGCAAAAAGAAGGTACTGGGTAACGCGTGGCCTCTGCAAGACACGCTAGGAAATCTGGTTGTCACACCAGATGACAAGGCTAACCTATATATCGATTTAACGATTGCCTCCATTTTCCTGAGCAGGGACCAGATCAGCTCGTCCGCCGAGACCCCCTCAGGCCCCGGGGGTGGTGCACCCAGGCTTAGGGTCAGCGAGGATCTAGTCAGGAAACTTCTGGAGGGACTGGACGTATTTAAATCAGCTGGTCTGGATGACCTTCACCCTGGAGTGCTGAGGGAATTAGCAGAGGTCATTGCGGGACCCCTGCCACAGCTTTATGGGCACTCATGGTGCTCTGGTGTGGTGCCAGAGGACTGGAAAAGGGTCAATGTGGTTCCCATTTTCAAAAAAGGGAGGAAGGGGGACCCAGGAAACTATAGGCCAGTTAGTCTTACCTCGATCCTGGGTAAGCTTTTTGAGAGAATTATCCTGGCGCATGTCCACGAGGGGCCAGCAGGGGAGGTTATGCTTAGTGACAACCAACATGGGTTCAGTAGAGGCAGGTCCTGTCAGACCAACCTGGTGGCCTCCTATGACCAGGTCACAAAATCCTTAGACGCAGGGGTAGCAGTGGACGTAGTCTTTCTGGACTTCAGGAAGGCCTTCGACACTGTCTGTCACCCCATTCTCATTAAAAAACTAGGGGATTGTGGCGTCGACACCTACACAGTCAAATGGGTTGCTAACTGGCTAAAGGGCCATACCCAGAGAGTGGTGGTGGATGGGTCATTTTCGACCTGGAGGGATGTGGGCAGTGGGGTCCCCCAGGGCTTGGTCCTTGGACCCGCACTGTTCAGCATCTTCATCAGTGACTTGGATGAGGGGGTAAAAAACACCCTGTTCAAATTTGCTGATGACACTTAAGATGTGGGGGGATGTGGGCAAGCTAGAAGGGAGGAATAGGCTGCAATTGGACCTAGACAGGTTACAGGGGTGGGCAGATGAGAACAGGATGGGTTTCAACACTGGCAAGTGTAAGGTGCTGCACCTGGGGAGGAAGAACCAGCAGCAGACCTACAGGCTGGGGAACTCCCTTCTTGTCAGTGCAGAGGCAGAAAAGGATCTTGGAGTCATTATTGATGCCAAAATGAACATGGGCCGACAGTGTGGGGACGCAGTCAGGAAGGCCAACCACACCTTGTCATGCATCCACAGATGCGTTATGAGCAGGTCCAAGGAGGTGATCCTCCCCCTCTATGCGACACTGGTCAGGCCGCAGTTGGAGAACTGTGTCCACTTCTGGGTGCCGCGCTTCAGGAGGGATGTGGACAGCACTGAGAGGGTCCAGAGGAGGGCCACTCGCATGATCAGGGGTCAGCAGGGCAGGCCCTACGAGAAGAGGCTAAGGGACCTGAACCTGTTCAGCCTCCACAAGAGAAGGCTGAGGAGGGATCTAGTGGACCTTAACGAACTAGTCAGAGGGGACCAGCAGGCATTGAGGGAGTCCCTGTTCCCCCAAACGCTACCAGGAGTGACTAGAAATAACGGTCACAAGCTGGCAGAGGATAGATTCAAGCTAGATATCAGGAGGTGCTACTTCACAGTCAGGGCGGCTAGGATCTGGAACCAACTTCCAAGCAAAGTGGTGCTGGCTCCTACCCTGGGGGTCTTTAAGAGGAGGTTAGACGAACACCTTGCTGGGGTCGTTTGACCCCAGTACTTTTTCCTGCCATGGCAGGGGGTCGGACTTGATGATCTGCTCAGGTCCTTTCTGACCCTACCAACTATGAAGTAATTCATGAGTCTTTGCTTTTGCATTAGCTTTTTCATCATTGGTGGGATTTGAGAAGCAGGAACCAGTATGAAATTTTAAAATCAGCACAACTTTTATTTAGCTCATTCAAAATCACCAAGTTGTCCAGGATCTAATTTTTTATTTATCATTTGGAGAAGATCTGTTTGTTGAGCTGATTTTTCCCTTTACCTACTTTTCATTTGTAGGCTGGGGTGAGGTATGCAAGACATGAGCAAGGGGGAAATCTGCCAACTCTTTAATCCTGTGCTTCATAGCTAAATCTCACCACCCCCAGGTGTCATTACTTTATAATCTCTCATTTTCTGACATGAAATAAATCAGATGTTTTATCTCTTTGTGGGGAGATAGTATTCACTTTCTACCTATGTCTAAAAAATCCAATGAAAATTGCCTCTAAGCAAGTTTCTCTTGCTATGCCAAGCATTTGGCTCTCAGAAACATGAGTCTGTCTCTGCTTTGCCAGGAATATCAAATATTACATTTAATTTATGCACAGGGATGAGCCAGCAGGACTTTGGAAGTGGTAAAAATTGGAGCTTAGAATAAATATATTATGCTAGGAGAACATCAGGCAGTGCTGGGTAGTAAAGAATGAAATAAGAGGCTGTTCTGACATTCACTCATATGAAACAAAAGAACACAACCTGATATAACATAAAGCTTGAGAGATTTAACAGTTCATTTCCCCTCTTCTGTTTAACGTAATAATAACAAGTGGTAAAAAACTGGGAAACAAATGGCAGCTGCTGTAGCAGGCTTTGTCCCCTCCAAATGTTCCTATAGTGAACTGTATTCCTTTGATTTGAGGACTGAAAGTTACTGCTCCTTTCACCAATGCATGCTTGCGTTTCCTACAACTGACTGATTTGCCTCCTGCCTCCCTCCTCTTCTCCATGGTGGCTGGGTTTCATGTAACACTTGCCTGACCACAGCCCTTTATGACGCACCTTCTGGGAAAGGACACTTTTATCTGCCTCCTTTTGACCAAGATCTCTGATTTGGGGCTTAAACTACAGATGTTCTTTACCCCTCAATATCTCTTCTTAAAAAGTTTCAATGGTTATTTTGTCTCTAGAGAGTGAATTAGCCAATTAGTGCTTTGAGGGTAGATACATAGAATACATGTCCTTTTCTCCTCAGAAGTCAGGGTGATGGAGTGCTGAAGTTCATGCCATTGTTCTTGTCTTTAAGTGTTAAGAAGTGCATCTGGTCTTTTGCCAATTTTAAATGAAACCTAGCCTAGGAAGCACGTGTGGCCAGTATGGCAAAGTACTGACATTCAAAAAGCCCGAGCCTGAATTGATTCAGTCTTTGCAGGCTAGTCTAACCTGCATAGATTGAACAAATTTGCAGTTGAATAGACATTCACTTTTGATTCTGGAAATGCAGCCACATGCCTGCTCTTGTGTCCCAACAAACTGCTCCCAGCTTCTGTCCCAGGGAGCCAGCAAGCAACAGGTAATACAATGCAGTGTGTTTATAGTGCATTGTCGGCAGATGGGTAACTCTTGAACAACCCCCTGCAAGATGGGAGAGGGGATTAGGGAGTAGTAATGTGGGGCTGCCTGGGCTGGCTCTGTCCACACTCCTGCTGTGCAAGCAGCCAGCGGGGCAGAAAGCCAGGCAGACCCTGGCTGGGGTCCCCATGTTAGTGGGCAAGAGGGAAGATGGGGGATTTAATCCCTCTTCCTCCCCGCTTTGTCTGAGGCTGTTGGCTGGATGGTCTCTGGCCAAGCCCCCTGTTGCACGAGTGGGGAGCAGGGGGAAAAACCAGGCAGGCCCAGGCTAGAGTCCTCTGTGGGTAGAAGAGGGGAGGCAGGGGGGTTTAATTCCCCTTCCTCCTCCTAAGCCTGCTGGCCCATACCCCTTACTCCTTCAACTCAAGCAGGGAAAAGACTGACAGGGGCTGTTCCGCCCATGCCAGGCAGACCAGGCTGTGCCAGCTGGGTTTCCTGCCCCCACCACTTTGTGAGTAAACCATTACTGCCCAGGCTAGGGAGCAGATGAGTGTGGCCAACCCTGCTCTGCTTGAGTAGACAGCACAGCCCAGCCCAGGGCTGAAAAGCATGCCGGGATGCTGGGGCACTGTGACTTAACTTGAACCAGGAAGGGGTCTGGGACAGAAGTTCCATAGACTGGTTTGACCAAAATCAGTTAAGTCTGATGTGCACTGCACTTATGTTCTGTTACAGGCTTAAACATGGGTGACTGGTGCCTCCTAATACTGCTGGGACACCAGTGGCTGATCGCCAACTGGGGCTGGGGCTGGGGGGCAAAACTGGAAGTGCCACCGGCGCTTCTCTCAGGGAGGAGCACGGCCAATCTCAGGGGGTGCACATGCACCTGCGTGCACCCTCTACATGTCACCAATGGGTTTTAACCAGTTTCTGATCACCTAAACCAGTTTGTGTAACTTCTGTCCCTAGCCCTAAAGGTCACATCCTTGGAAATGTTGAAACAATATCTCCATTTTGCTAAAAGTAAAGAATCATGTGATAGAAGTTGAATAAAATTGAGATGCACCTTTCTTCCTCTCCCCCTAGCTCTCATAAAGTGTAGGGTCCCTGGACTTTTAAATTCAGTTATCAGTTAGTCTTTTGCACATTTGAATACTACATATTTTCCTTTCACTCTTGAAGACATCACATAAGTTAGAGAAAAGCTCCTAGAATCTAACAGTGATACATCCCACAGAGAATTTTTTTGCAACACACACAAAAGAATTGCAATGTGTATTATCTACCATACAGAATAATGATGTATTCAGTTGTTTGTAATGGCTGGTGCTTTTACTTGAATGTTTGAAAAGCATTCTTTTTTTCCTTGAATGGAGTCCTTGACACATTGGGATGTGATGAAAATATGTTGTTGTGCACTATGAAGGAGAGGTTTGAAATCCTGGAGCTTTATGTATTGCATATATTTCTTACCCGTTTAGCAAAAAGTACTGTCTAGAACGGCGTTGCTGGCAATACATAGTCCAAGTGTATGTAATGTGTCTTCACATTGCCATTTGCCCTGCTCTTTTCCTTCCAAAGGAAGATGCGATTTCCATTGTTTTTAAAGCTTTGTTAAATTGACATGATGCCCTTTTGCAGTCTAAAGTTCAGAATTTTACAGCCACAAATTAAAATGCAGCTCCAGGATGAGGTATATCTTCAGAAGAGTATGGCATAGACAGCAGACATTTTTTAGCATCATAATTCCCAACCACATCATGTCCATATAAAGTGGTCATTTTAAAACATAGTCAGCCATGGATTTTAAAAGCCTGATACATCTTTCTGTGGGGGCCGAGGGGGATCCGGGAAAGGGTCGGCTGGGTTGTGGCCCCAAACCCAGAACGTACAGATGGGTACTTTTGACTGCTGGAGTAGAATTAGGCACAAACGCGTACTGGTTCAAACAAAGATGGCTTTACTTACACTGTCGAGATGTACAGCGTAGGAAGAAAGTTAACTTCAAACTTCAGTTACAGTTTAACCGAGGAGCTCTGATAAGACGAGATATCTTTCTAATGGGTCTGAACACGAGCATGCAGGACATGGGGGTACGTCTGGATGGTCAGCAACGGGGAGTCGTCAGCGGTTGATCAGTCTGCCACATTCACTCCGAGATGGGCGCGGAGTTCTCCAACTTGGGCGGAAACTTCTCCAACCTTTTATACGGCTAGCAAGCCAATTGCTAGTCACCACGTAGGAATAATTTAGAACCGGCCAATAGTAATGTGTGAATTTGCATATGAGTGGCGGGAACCTTTCTACGCCGGGGTTCTCCACCGTGCCGAGAAATTCTCTTGTACAAAATCTCACCGTGCCTTGTGCTAGAAAGTTCTGCTGTGCCGAGGCACTCAACCACTAGGCCCTGACACTTTCTACTAAAGTAATTAAGGATTCATTGCGGGCAGGTCTTGCCTTACCAACCTCATCTCCTGCTATGACCAGATAACCCACCACCTGGACATGAGAGCAGGTTGACATTGTATACCTACACTTCCAAAAGGCCTTTGATTTAGTATCCCACAATGTCCTTATGAGAAAATGAGAGGATTGAGGGCTTAACTCCGAGACAGGTGGGTGTGTTGCCCTGTTGGGTCAGGCCAACTCTCAGGATCTCAAAATTGCCCTGTTAGATGGGAGGGTGTGACACAATTACACACACAGACACACACACACATACACACACACTACCAACTCAGGCACATGCATACCTATCACCTTTCAAGCACATACACTCTACACACTCCAAAGATTAGACAAAATCAGTTACCAACACCCACACACCCAATACACATACACAGATCACTCATTCATATTCATGATCACATATTCATGCACACAATGATCTATCTATCTATCTATCTATCTATCTATCTATCTATCTATCTATATGCTAGTTTACACATATACCACCCACCTACACATACCCACAGGTGAGTTCCTAACTTGGGTGTGTGGTGTGTATGTGTGTGCTTAGGGTTCTTGGGATACCTAGGGTGCTTGGTGACTATGGGAGGGGGAACCAAGAGTCAAAGATCTCCAGAAGGAGGGAAAGGAGGGAGATGGATGGGGGTTAAAATGAAAGAGTGAAAATGCCAGGGGTGAAAGTTGCTGGGGCAAAGATTAGAACAAGCAGACTGAGGGGAGCTGGGGTTACTTAAGGTCAAGTGGCCCCAGGGTTACTTGAGGCCACTGGTGCAAGGGAAAAAGCCTGGTGGCAAGGAGGAGACAGCCAGGAAACAGATAAAAACCCAACTTGGGGTTTCAAAATAACAGGTTTATTAAACAGACAACACACTACACAGCCCCATGAAGTTATTGGTGTACACTCACTCACTCACTCACTGGTAGCAGGAGAGAAAAAGGCTTGGTGGAGGTGTCTGTGAAGTCAAGGTGTGTAAGGACAGAGTCCAGGTCCTTTGCTTGGGGAAGGAAGGTGGGTGATAGCTACCTATCCTGGGCTGTGAGTTGATCCTTAATGCCCAGTCAGGGTCTTCTCCAGCAAGGTGTTGCCCAGAGGGGGGTCACTGGCAGGGCCTCTGGGTGGATACGTGGTGTGGTCCAGACGGAGAGGGCATCCCAAGGAGTCAGTCTTCACTACCCAGACTACCTATGATCTCCTATGGGGAGGGCATGTCCAGACAAAGTCAGCCCTGTTCCAGAGGGTTCCAGATGCTCATAATGAGCATGTGCAGCCTTGGCACAATGGTAGGCTGGCTGTTTTCTGCAGCAGTCTTTGTCTTCCAAATCTTGAGCTGGGGGCGGGGGAAGGGAAGGGGGTCAATGCAGGGTGATGGTTGGGTGGTTGAGTTCATGGTTTGGTCATTCAGAGGGAGCTGTTTTTAGATCTACTGCCATTGTCTCTCAAGCACCCTCATTCATCCCCATTCATTCAATTTATATAGGAGGGGTAGGTATGAGTCACACAGTTACAACAGAGTTACAATAGGGTATGCCCGGGCAGGGGACAAAAGATGGCAACTTGACATTACTTTACAGACACAGGCCTAAACCATACAGTATTAATATGAAACAATAAAAATCAATGCAAAATGATAGGAATACAATATAATACAATATAAAACAGTAAAAATCAATACAAACGTAACAGAAGACTATTTACAATGTAAAAGGGGGCTTATTACAGTAATAGCATTCAAGAATTTAGCTTACCTAGTATTACTTATAATCACTTAAGGGAAAGAGAGTGCAGAGAGATAGTCAGAAATGGCTAGGGAAAGGGGAGGGAATATATTTTTAAATAATAAAAAAAGAAAAACTGAGGGTTTTGCTATGTATTAGAAACTGAGTGCAGAATAGGACCCAGAGAGTCATAGTGTCATCCTGGCAAGAAGTGGGCAGCAGTGTCCCGCAGGGATCAGTGCTTGGTTCACTACTTTTCAACATCTTTATTAACGATTTTGATGTGGGGGGTGAAGAGCTAGCTCACTAGCTAAGTTTGTGGATGACACCAAATTACAGGGGTGTGTGGTCACGCTTGAAGATAGCTACAGATACAGGCAGACCTGAACAGGCTAGCAAGTTGGGCAGATGGGAACCTGATAAAGTTCATTGTTGAGAAATTTAAAATGCTCCACCTGGGGATGAGCAACCCCTAACACAACTACAGGCTTGGCGGCACCAAACTGACTAGCACCACAAATGAAAGGGACCCGGGGGTAATAATAAACCACAATATGAATATGAGCTGGCAGTGTGATGCTACAGCCAGTAGGGCAAATAATACTCTGGCATGCATCAATTGACGCATCTCCGGCAAAGCCAAGGACATGATTCTTCTGCTCTACTCAGCACTGGTGAGACCGCAGCTGGAGTACTGCATCCAGTTCTGGGCACCGCACTTTAACAAGGACATGGACAAGCTTGAGAGAATCCAAAGAAGAGCCACCTGTATGATCAGTCTTAAAAGGCAAGCCATACGAGGAAAAGCTGAGAGATCTTGAACTCTACAGCCTGAGGAAAAGGCGGCTGAGAGGTGACCTGGTAGCAGCTTACTGCTACACTAGGGGAGTACATCAAGGACTCAGTGGGCACCCAAGGGGAAAACCAGGAGTAATGGCCACAAAATCCTGGAAGAGTGATTCAGGCTCAACGTTAGGAAAAACTTCTTCACAGACAGGGTGTCCAGACTGTGGAATAAACTCCCTCCAGAGGTGGTGCAATCACCTACCTTGGAAATCTTCAAGAGGAGACTAGACAGAAGAGCTATATGAAGCTTTGGTCCCTGATTCAATTTGGTGGAGATTTGGCTTGATTCGGTGGCCGAATCTCCGAATCCTAATCAAATCAGGAGACCCTTTAATCTCTCCAAATTGAATTGGAACTCTCCGAATTGATTGGCGATTCAGGTATAGACACAGCTTTAAATGTTTTTTCTAAATACCTCAAAGTAGCAAGCGGCTCGGTGACTGGTGCCTCCTGGGTCCGGGAGGGCACCCAGGATCCCTCCATGGCTGATCGCTGAGCTGGGAGGGGTACGGAGGGGCGGGGCTGCGCACTCGGCAGTGGACCTGGAAGTGGACTGGAAGTAGTTCTGGTCCACTACCGGGTTTGTCGCCGAGCATATGAGGGGCCTCCCTGCGCTCCTGTGGGATGCCCCAGCATCACAGCGTTCACAAGCCATGCCTGGTACCTCAAGGTATGTAGAAAAAATATGTAAAGCTGTGTCTATGGCCAAATTGCTGATTGTCTGAATCAGCATTGAATCTTCAGATTCAGATTCGGCTGAATTGAATTGGGGACAGTGATCTGAATCAACGAATGAAATTGCTTTCCCCAATTCAGGCCGAATCCAAATCGAATACGACCTGTTTTGCACACCCGTACTAGACGGTCACCTTGCTGGGATCACCTGACCCCCAGTTATCTTTCCTGATTGGTGCAGGGGGCTGGACCCAATGATCTTCTGAGGTCCCTTCTGGCCTTACAATCTATGAATCTATTAAGATTCTGTTACTCTACTTCAGTGATTAACATGGCTTTCTGAAAGGGAAACTTTGTGGTTTAATTTAGAATGAGACATCAGCCTGGGCATTATTGTAACGTGGCACTCTATCACAGAGTAACTGCATGCTGTGTTTTTTATGTTCTTTGCCATGCATTCAGTGGCAAATTTGTTTGCATAGCTTGAGCAATTAAAGCCCAAATAGAGGATTGGTGTTCCATTGTGCTAGGAATAGTGCACATGAATAATAGAAAAAATGATCTCTGTCTCAAACAGCTCACATTAGAAAGCTGTCAGAATTTACCACCTGGGATTGGCAAATTAGCAGTATAGCGAGGTATTTCCTACATTAGCCAGCAAAGCCAAACACCATGCGTCTTGTGTTTTGATGTTACCCAATGTGGGTGCCTCATCCATGATTATTGGGTTGCTGCTATCTGCTGATGTGAAGAGTTTTTGTAGGGCAGAACAAGTAGTTCTGTTGATCCAAAATTTGCGATTTATGCTACATTTTTGTGCACCATGTACTGACACCTTGTTTATTAGCTGTTTACAAATGGTGAACACATTCTGAACTATTATCCTAAGTGATCAGCACTCAGCAGGAGTTCCTGCTGTACTAAAAATGTTACTCAAAAGATCAAAGGGAAAGAAGGTGGGGGAGGCTTCCTGTAATTTAACTTCTATGGAAAGGATTAGAAAAATACTTTAGAGATTTCAAAGGCAGTGGAGTATTTCTGCTTTTGTGAATGTGGATGTTTGAGTCTTAAAGTGTAAGTACTTGTTTCACTACTTGATTTCCTACTACTCTATGAGGAGCTGAAAAGCATTTGTCACCTAAAAAGGTATCATGCAGATCTGTAGAGAATCTTTCCATGTGCCAAAAAATAGATGAAGATACATTACCTAATGAAGATACGTTAGGTAAACTATAGCAAATAGAGGTGAAAATGCAGTTCAGAAGAATATAGAATTAAGACAAATAGCAGAACTTGCTGGTGGTATTGCAGTAAGTGAATTGAATTAATAGAAAGAGGAGCAGGTGGAATGGATTGATTAAACTGGTGTGATGTTGTGACATTTGGAGTTGTAACTAGCTCATAACCAGCAACTCTGCTGCTCTGAATCTGTCATCACTGCAGAGTCAGCCTGCGTTCTTAATGGGGTTTGAGCACAAATCCTTCTGCCATTGACACGTGGAGTCCTTAAATCTGGGTTTATGTGGGCTTTGAACTCAGGCATGCTTGTCTCACTTTGAGGTGGGGTCAAACCCACTTTTTGCTGCTTGGAGGCAGCTGTGAAGCCTAAGTTTTGAAGCTCAGGTTTTGAGAGTCTTTCAGTGTCATCTCATAATACCTTGTATTTTCTGGCCCTTTTATCTTGCTCATTTTCCACTGATCATCATCTAGGTACCAGAAGCCACCTGCTAATTTATATGCAGAAAGATGGCATTTAAACTCATGTTCTGTACAGCTTGCTCTATTTCTGCAGTTTACTCAAAGCATGAGAATCTGGAAGGCTTTTTTGCTAGGTGTGCTGTTAACTAACCAGAGAAAAGCACCAGTGACCTGCAAACACTCATGTTGACAGACTTTTCTTCACTCTACCCTATCCTGTTGCTAGTACAGCCACTAGCAGTGCAGAGTTTTGCATACCCCCTTTTACATAAGGCACAAGAAAAGTTCTCATAGAGGTGGCAATTCTGCCAATATTAAGCCCACTAGCTAATACTACAGGACTTCTTGACTTATTGTGTGCTCTCAGTATTAAGTGCAAGAATGATAGATCTTTGCTGTACTTTCCTAGTTTTTGCACTCTGATTCAGGAAGCCATATTGTAACAGATACTGTTACACACACCATGACACATATGATTAACAGTGGTAGGCAATAATGCAGTAGAAGGATTCAAAGTAATCACCATTCTGTTTCTGCAATTTAAACGGTTGATTCATTTTCTAAGAGACTTTTTGTATTGCTGGTGTAATAATAAACTGTTTTTTAATATTTAACACGGGGAAAAATGTATTATGAAAGAGAACTAAAACTTTCATCTTTGAAGAGTATATGCAGTTGGATTTATTTGCTCCCTAAAAGACTAGACCCAGGATAGTTGAAGGTGGCTAAAATCTGTACTTCCTTAGAATAAAGCTGGGTTGATTTATGGGGTACGGACAGAAGTTACACATAAACCGGTCTAAGTCAGGGGTTGTCAACCAGGGGGTACATGTACCCCCAGGGGCACCTGAGAAGGCCCTAGGGGTACGTGCGGGCGGGCGGGCGGGGACAGAGTGTCACCATGTACCATCCTGTGCTGCCACGCAGTTGCAGCCACCCGGCCTGGCACGGGGTGTTGGGGAAGCCCCCCTCCCCCCGCTCTGCGTCCAGTCGCATGCCATCCCCCTGCCCCTCCGCATTTGGCTGCTGGGGGTACACTGATCCAAAAAAGTTGAAAAACCCTGGTCTAAGTCATCAGAAACTGGTTTAAACCTGTAACAGAATGGAAGTTCAGTGCATATAAACCAGTTTCAGAATAGCTGAAACTGCTACCTGGAGGTTTAAGACAAACCTAGATGAATGTAGTATCAGACTTAACTGATTTAGGTCAAACTGGTTTATGAAACTTTTGTCCCAGACCCTTTCCTGGTTCAAGTTACATCACAGTCCCCCAGCATCCCAGCCTGCTTTCTAGCCCTGGCCTGGGCTGTGCTGTATGCTCCAGCAGAGGGGGGAGGGGCAGGAACTGCCCCCTCTCCCCCCCCCCCCAATGCCAGCAGCAGGACACTAGGGGGTTGCTCATCACT
Organism: Alligator mississippiensis; assembly: GCF_030867095.1. Classification (NCBI taxonomy): domain Eukaryota; kingdom Metazoa; phylum Chordata; order Crocodylia; family Alligatoridae; genus Alligator; species Alligator mississippiensis. Next base: position 228,549,327 of record NC_081827.1, on the reverse strand, counting down.
ACTTCTTCCTGCTTCCGGGTGCCTCTGGGATTTGTAGTCTACAGTTGCAGTCAGCATTAAGTTTTTAGCAGGGCAGGGCAGCTCTGTACTTGGGGGAAGGGAAGGTTAACCCCCCTTCCTGGCCTCAGACTCCTGCCTTGACTTGGTGCATCAACTGTATCCTAAGCTTGGAGATCAAGTGCTAAGACGTGTTTTCAGAGGACTTGCATGAAATGGGAACTATATCTCCCAAGTAATGAAGGCTTCTCTTGTACATCTTCAAGGCTCCTGATTTAAATGCAGTTGAAGAACAGTAGGCAACTTATTCAAATTCTATTTCTCTATGAAGCCATTAGAGAAAGTTTCCTCTGATCCTCTGCTCTTCAAATTGGCTCTCAGCTTGTCATTCAGTCTGTATACATTTGGTGGCTGAAATCACATCACTTCCAAGCAGTTAAAGTGCTGTGTGAAAAACATTCATGTAGCTATGCAAAGCACAAATAGTATTCAAAAAGAGAGGGATCTTTGTCACTTTTCTGTTCATATGGGATTATTTCTTTGTCTAAGAGAACCAGTATGTTGGTGTTTTTTCCCCTGTGAAATGAAGCAGAATTTTACAACTCTCTAGCACTTCAAACATTACTTGATAGCTAGAAGAAATGTCAGCTAGCTCACTGGAGTATGCTGTAGAAGACTGCTGTTTTCTTTTCCCCACATGGAAAACATTCCTGGAGTTCTATCACTTTCTTTGCAGAATTCAATTTATTTATTTATTTTTTTTTTATAAATCTTGATTGTTAGACTCTACACACAGTACTTCATATGTAACTATGGTCTGCTTCATAGAGATTAATGAGAAATCTGTAGTCCTCCAGCATCCCAAGATCCACTGCTCCCAGCCGTCTGCTACTCCCAGCAGAGATAGAGCCCAGACCTCTTGGCTCCTAGTCACACCCCTGCTCACCAGCCCTCTAGTGGCAAGTCAGAGCTGTGCAGGCAAGAAACAGTATTAACCTCTATTGTGCGACTTGCACAAAATGTTCTAACTTTAACCACATTTAGTGTGTTCTAAGTCTACTGTGTCACTTCACTCTTAGGTTTTGATGTTTCCAAGTTCTAAACTACAGAATCCTCCCTCCCTCCGATTATTTTACTGATACATCTAGGAGAGCTGAGGTTGGAAAATGGGTGCTACTGACCCTTAGTTATGCACTGCCCTTGAATTCAAATATTCTAGAAATAGAAAAGAATCACTAGTGAAAATTATACTATGAAATAAATCCAGGAAAACAAATACCTTCTTGTCTTTTGACAATGAGTCCCTGAGAATACCTATATTATGTGATGAACAGTTTGACTTTTTCTGAACTGTGGAACATGTGTATAACTTATTATACTCTTGAATGATTCTTCTAAGTAAATGAGTTTAAAAACCAAAAGGTGATAGAAGCTGGTTTTCACTTTCAACTGGCCTTCGCAGTCATTTAGGTCTCACTCGACAGCACTGAGATAGGTTTGGTACAATCATTTCCTCTGCCATTTCCTCATGAAAAATATCGTAATGCAGTGTGTTGGTAGAAACTATGTACTCCTGCCTGTGGAGAAAATTTGACTCTTGGAGTCAAATTTTGTTATAGTTGCAGGCATGGTGCATTTATCAGCAGAATTTTTGGACACAAGTGGAGAAGAGGAGTTTATTTTTTGGCAGAATGGGCATTTTTAATTTTCTGTTAATGCAAAGCATTTCTGCGACGAAAGCCATAGATGAATGTCTGATCTTGACCACATCAGTGGCTCAGGCTTACATGAGAAAATATTATCTATGACCATACAATTAAAAATCCTTAAAATTAGAAATATGTTGGAGGAAGGCTTAGGACTATCACAGGGAATAGCATGCCAAGGAGAATAGAGACAGGGCTGTGTACTGAGCTTACACTGAATGTGAAAGTAGAAAGGTGATTCCATCAGTTTCTGTCATCTTAAAATGACTGCCTTAGATATATGGAAGATCAAGACTTGTGCAATCATGTTTTCATCATTTCCTTAGTGTTATGGATGGGCACTGTGAGTAATTTTCTGTGTGACATATTGTAGCCCAGCTAACTTCACACAAAAAAGATATGTAATGCTAAGAACCTGGAAAAATAACACATTTACATTGGTGCAAACTGCTTTTACACCAGTATAGAAAAAGGAATGAACATACAATGTGTAATTTGGATTATTCTGGGATGGGGTGATTTTGCAACAGGAGGCACCAATTTACATTGCATCTGGCCTCCGGAGCCAAAGGACATTTGGCAGCATTCCAGCGGTGGAGGGTTTCCCATGCACTGGGGCAGGGTGACAAGGTGCTGCCGTGGTGATAGTACTGGTCCACCTTGGAGCAGAGGTGGGCTATTCTGGCCCACAGCTCTGAGACCTTGCCAGCTGCTGCTTTCAGAGAAAAACAATGGCAAGTTACAGCAACATAGGTATCATGGGCCTTTCATTTTCCCAGCCTACTCTTTGTTCAGTGCAGGTTACTATATATTCTTCTGCTACCTAATGGCAAGATGCTTTGGTAATGCCAACTACAGCTGGTTTTGTCTGCTCCTGGTCCCTTGTCATTTACCTCAGCATACAAAAGCTGTATAAACCATACTGGTGTTTTGACACATTGTGTATCCAAGCTTCTTAGTCATTTTGCAGCCAAGCAGGGTCCATGCATTTAAATGAGAAGCTTTATATATGAATTAAGTGGTTGCTTGTATTACCAAGCATGTTTCTGTTTTCAGAAACACAGAATCAGAGGGATGGAAGGGACCTGAAGGGTAAAATCCTACTGCCATTGAATTTAATAAAGAGTTTCTGCAGTAAACTACACCATGATTTCATCCTTTGCCTCTAGCACAGTTATAATTAAAATGAATTGTATAAGAACTTGTGAACCATGGAAATGTCGCTTGCAAGTTAGCTTGGATTTGTTTAAATATAGATTATGGAAAAAAATGCCGAAATGAAAAATGTGCTGAGTAACCTGCACTTGCTGAGGTATAAGAGAGCTGGATTAAGAACGGAAAGAGGGGAGAAGCTGCGATGACTTTTGGGTGAGTGGTCTGAGTAGTGCCTTTTACATATGGTGAGATGTAATCTCAGTGTGAAACCTTGCTTTATACAGGCAGGTGATACAAACTGCGTTTTGGCTATTCTTTGCTGTGTGAACACAGTAGCACACAAGGACAGCATGTTCTTCACAGCACAACGTGCTGAAGGTTAGTTGATGACAAGTACTATAAACTTAAAACAAATTAGGTGGACTGTGAGCAGTGGTTTATGGCCACTGGCACACAATTGAAATTCACTGGAGATGGAAGCACAGAGCCAGAGCCTATAGGAACCCATAAAATGGTCAGACCCAGTGTATTATGGGAATTGTAAAATCAAAAATCACAAGACATAGTAATAATGAAATTCTTAAGACATGACGGAAGGAGGACCCCAAATAAGTGTTAATGGCATAAAATCCATTCCTGCTGATAGCATTCAGGGCTTGGTTGACTGGTTTTGTTTTAAAAGAAATATAAAGTCAGTTAGCTTCATAAGTCTGTCTTATTGCAATTTTTTAATGCTTGCTTTCTTCATTGTCAGGAAAATGGTAGAGAAATAGTCCCTCTAGTGTTCTATTGCTGTAGAAGTCTTTGGGATTTCTTGTTTTGATGAGCTGTGTTACTGAAAGAAATTGCATTTCACCAGCAGATGCCCTAACACAAAGTACAGCAAAGCCAGACTAGTTTTCATTTTGTTTTTCAGTGTTCTTGTAGGTTGTATGTTACGGTAAGTGAAACAATAAAATACTAAACAAAGAAAGAGGGTGTACAGTGCTTACTCCTAAGCCTAATTCTGTTGATTTCCACTGTGTGCATAAAGGTTTTGCAGGTTCTATCCTTCAATCTCTGATTTGAATGTGGACAAAATTAGTGTAATACTGTAGTGTAATTATATTTTTAAATGCCTTTTTCACCTCAGTCTTCACAGACAAGGCCAGGTCCTAGATTACTGTACCTGGAAGCACAGTGTGGGCAGGAGGTGAGCAGCCAACAGTGGCAAAAGAACTGGTTAGGGACTATTTAGAAAAGCTAGATGTGTACAAGTGCCCGGGGCTGGACAGAATGCACCCGAGGGTACTGAGAGCTGGCCGATGTTAGTGCAAAGCCACTGGCTGTAATCTTTGAAAACTTGTGGAGTTCTGGGGAGGTCCTGGACGATTGGAAACAGGCAAATACAGTGCCTATCTTTAAGAAAGGGGAGGAGGATCCAGGGAACTACAGACTATTCAGCCTCTCTTCAGTTCCTGGAAAAATCATGGAGCAGGTACTCAAGAAATCCATTTCTAAACACTCGAAGGAAAAGAAGGTGATTAGGAACAGTCAGCATGAGTACACCAAGGGCAAGTCATGCCTGACCAACCTGATTGAGGGGAGTTGGTTGTAACTGTGTTAGTCTAAGAACATAAGCAGACAAGATTATTTAGGTAAATGTGATATCTTTTATTAGACCAACTGAATTTTTCCAAGTATTCAGTTGGTCTAATAACAAATATCACATTTACCCAAATAACCTTGTCTGCCTATGACCAACCTGATTGTTTTCTATGATGAGATGACTGGCTCTGTGGATGAGGGGAGACCATTGGGTATGATTATACGTTGACTTTAGGAAGGCTTTTGATATAGTCTCCCACAAGCAATCTAAGGAAGTATAAGTTGGCTGAATGGATTGTAAGGTGGATAGAAAACTGGGCGGATCATTGGGCTCAGAGGGAATTAATCAATGGATCATTGGCTAGTTGGCAGCCTCTATCAAGTGGAGTGTGCCAGGGGTTGGCCCTGGGGCCAGTCTTATTCAATATCTTCATTAGCAACCTGGAAGATGGCACAGAGTGCACCCTCAGCAAGTTTGCAGATGATACCAAGTTGCAGGGGGGGGGGGAGTAGTAGGTATGCTGGATGGTAGGGCTAAGATTCAGAGGGTCCTCAGCAAATTGGAGGATTGGACCAAAAGAAATCTCATGAGGTTCCATAAGGACAAGTGTAAAGTCCAGCACTTAGGACAGAACAATCCCATGCACTGGTACAGGCTGGGGACTGACTGGCTAAGCAGTAGCTCTGCATAAAAAGACATGGGGAGGTGTGGGGGTACAGTGGACAATAAGCTGAATAGGAGCCAACACTGTGCCCTTGTTGCCAACAAGGCTAATGACATACTGGGCTGCATTAGAAGGAATTCTGCCAACTGATCAAAGAAAATTATTATTTCCCTCTGTACAGCACTGGAGTGGCCATATCTGGAGTACTGTATCCAGTTTTGGGCTCCCTACTACAGAAAGGATGTGGACAAATTGGAGAGAGTCCAGTAGAGGGCAACAGAAATGGTGAGGGGACTGAGGCACATGACTTCTGAGGAGAGGTTTAGGGAGCTGGGCTTATTTAGTCTGGAGAAGAGAAGACTGAGGCCTTCAACTACCTGATTGGACATTAGGAAGAACTTCTTCACAGTTAGAGTGGCCAAGGTCTGGAACGGGCTCCCAAGGGAGGTGGTGCTCTCCCCTACCGTGGGGGTCTTCAAGAGGAGGTTAGATGAGCATCTAGCTGGGGTCATCTAGACCCAGCACTCTTTCCTGCTTATGCAGGGGGTTGGACTCGATGATCTATTGAGGTCCCTTCCGACCGTAACATCTTTGAATCTATGAATCTGAAGGTGGGGTTGCATAGAGGATAGAGCTAAACTGTTCTCAGTGGTGGCAGATAACAAGACAAGGAGCAATGGTTTCAAGTTGTAGCAAGGGAAGTTTAGGTTAGATATCAGGAAAAAACTTTTCCACTTGAAAGGTAGTACAACACTGGAACTGGTTACCCGGAGAGGTGGTGGAGTCTCCATCCTTGGAGGTTTTTAAGACCTGGGTAGACAAATCCTTGGCTGGATGATCTAATTGGGGCCAGTCCTGCTTTGAGCAGGGGGTTGGACTAGATGTCCCTGCCAAACTTACCTTTCTGTGATTCTGTGATTGTTTCACTCTTAAGTCAATCAATCATCTCAATATGAAAATGAAGGTAGGGGAGGAGAGAGATAATGGTCAATGAAAAGCATACTGTGACTAACAGGTAACTGAGGTGGGAGGGATACTTGAGTAATGGGGGCCAGAAATACTTTAATAGTGGCATTTGTTACTGAGTCAGTATATAGAATAGTAAAATCTGTTACAGTAAGACTATTTTTTACTATGGTGTTGCCCTTTCTTCTGACAGTACTGCCCCCCTGCCATGCAGTGACAGAATCTAGGACCTTGTAGATTTACCTCCTACTGACATGGGCTAAGTACAGACATTCAAAAAGCCCAAGATGGAACTGATTCAGTGTATTCAGGTTTCTCTAAGCTGAATAATTTGAACTGGGAGTGAACAGAAAGCACATTTACTCTTGGGTAGGGGGAAGGGGGGCATGCAGATGCCTTCACTGGCCAGTCCAGAAGGCAGGGGGCACTCTCATATGCCTCCCAGGGGGGCCTCTTTCCACAGCCCCCCCCCTTCCAGTTGCTCTGTCAGCAGCTGGGGGACACACCCCCAGCTGTGCTTGCTTGGGTGGGGGGGCCAGGGTGGGGCCATAGGGTGGAGGGGCTTCTGCTCCCCCGCCCCTCTGATGCTGCCTAGCTTGAATGGCTCTCAGCCCTGCTCCTCCCTGCTGGTGTTAGCTGACCTGGGCAGGGCTGGAGGGAAGGGTGGGGGAGTGCAGTCTCCCCCCAACTCTGCTTCCTTGTGTCTGGGAGTGGGGGTTCTGCTTCTCCCCACCCCCCACTGCTGCCTAGCTCGACTGATAGGGGCAGGTAGGAGCCAGGACTGAGAGCTGCTCCAAGACTGTCAGCTCAGTTGCTCAGCACCAGGGACAGTGGGGAAGTGGAAGCCCACACCCCATGGGCCTGGCTTCAGTCCCCCTAGACTCAACCAAGCACAGATGGGGGGAAGCCTGTCCTTTCCCACCCTACCCATCTCAACTGACATGAGCAGGCAGGAGCAGGGCTGAGAGCAGAGGCCCCTGCCCTGTGTCCCAGCCTCAGTCCCCTTCGGACCTGGCCAAATGCAGTTGGGGGGCTCATGTGACAGGGGCTCCTCTCCCCCACCCCTCCCCCTGCACTGCCATTGGCAGGCACAAGCAAGAACTATTGCTGGGAAGCAGAGGCTTTGCTGCCTCAGCAATGTGACAGTTTGGGGGTGGGGCAGGCTGGTTCCACAGAGCAGACAGTGCAGGTATGCAAAGGATCATGGGATGCTGGAGGGCAGCAAGGTAATTTGAATTGGGAAGGGATGTTGGATGGAAGTTCAGTAGACCTGTTTAACCTATATCAGTTAAGTCTGATATTATATCCATCCAGATCTATCTTAAGCTGGTTTCAGCCATTTTGAAACCAGGTTGTGTGCTGAGCTTCTGTTCTGTTACAGGTTTAGATTGGTTTCCAATCACTTGAACAGGTTTATGTGTAATGTCTGTCCCTAGCCCAAGGAGTCTGGAGTCTGCTTTATTCACCAGTTGGAGAACATATGCAGTCTGAAGCAGCACATGGACAATTCCTTTTTCCAGATATTTTCTGTCTCCCAGGAAGTTACTCTGTCCCAAGAACTATCTTTAAACATTGAGAGAACAAACTCTGCTCTCTTCTGAAATTTCCCTGAAAGTCTATTGCAAAATAGACATGTAGCATTTTTTCAGAGACTAAAAGGGAACCAGTTCATTAAGCGAAACACCATGAAAGACCATGTGAAGTAGCTCCAAGGGGGGAATTTTGTTGCAACAAGTTGTACATACAGTGCCAAGAACAATGGGACATAGGAGCTATGTCACTTGGCCTATGTGGTGCTGCATTATAAAGATTAATAATGTCCATGACAATGTCTTGTCAGTGAATTCTGTCCTATGTGCTCATAGGAGAAAGAATGAGCATGGGAAATTGTAGAACCCCATATGGGAAATTCATCAGAGAGTCTGAGATACTTTCACAGAATTTCTCCATAATACTATGTACTATGACCTGCTGAGATGCTGACTGAGACTGCCTCAACCAGGTCATTTTGGTCCTTAACACAAACTTTCCCACCTCATGCAATTTAATACATGACAGCAAGTAATATTTAATGTATAGTGGACATTTTGCTTAAGCTAATACATGAGATATAGCAGAAGACATTCTATAGTCCACCCCTGTATTGTCTAAATTCCTGTGGTGAAGGCCTTGTTGACACACACATTTCTTGTGCTAGCATATCACTACTAGGGTCAGATCATGGCAGGGACTTTCTAAAAATTCAGTCTAATGATACTATCTAACATTTATTTGTGTATTTTAATTAATTAATTTTTTACCTAACAGGAAGAGATATGGAGAAAAATATGGGTAGACAGCAGGTGCCAGAACACAATGCAAGCATTTTTAAACACTGGATGTTAGTAACAAGAGGGCTCAAGATTGAGTACATAGATGTATTGGTAAATGTGCTTATGTTGGTTTGCCAGGTTTTCATAGATTTGTCCAAGAACAGGTTCCTGCTAAATAGTGCTAGCTGCTACAGTCATTTCACTTCTATAAAAAACTTTTTATAATGTCTTTAAAATGACTAAGCATCATTGTTATCACAAATAGTCTTTCTAAATATTTAATTTAACTTCATAATCCTTGCAGTGTACCAACGTTCAGGTATTGAACTGTAGATAATTCTTGCGATTATACTTCTGCCAAGGGAAGAACCTCATTTGCAGCATAAAGCAGAAACAGAATTTAAAGATTGGTGGCTCTGGATTTAATACCTTGTTCCGGGGTTGGGGGACCTACCCTCAGATCTCTCCATTTGATTAATAGGAAAATTTATTGATACACAGTGATAATAGAAAAGAAGCAATCCAAACAATTAAGCAATTCTGTATATCTACCAAATCCTAAGGCTGTCATCAGAGTCAAAGTACATCTGGCTAGGACACAGGCTTCACTCTGAGGCTGTCTCTTAGATGTCAGCAGTCTGGAGGTGGGATGCTGAGACCCCCCTCCCCCCCCTCCAGTGGGGTGGATGAGATGGGCTGGTGGTGTGCCATCTGTCCTTGGTAGCCTCAGGGACCTTTCCTAGGGGACACGGACCCCTCTTAGGAAGGAGGAGGGATGGGGAGGGACCTGGGCAGAGAAGGGATGGGAAGAATGATGGGAGGAGGCAGGGAGTTACTCTCTTTGTTACTCTTAAGCCTGCTTTTCTACTCTCCTTCCCGCCTGATGACTCTTCATCCGAGTCTATCTCTGGTTGGTTTTTCTCTCTGGTCACACTGTCCATGTCAACACATTTCAAGCCCATCACATGCACACCTACTAATTTGGTCTTTCTGGGCCTTCTCCTAACTTGGTCCTTTCCCCCAAAACCAGGACTCAGACCCGCTGCTCTGGGACCTTGTTAGCTGCTGCCAGTTTATCTTGTGTTACGGGCAGTATGGTGCATACTCCGTCTATTCCCAGACTGTTTTCCAGACTATGTGTCTTTGTTGGTCTTGTTGTGTTAGACAGCTTGTCTGCTTCCAAGGCTGCATGAGACTGTGACCCAGACACTTAGAAATCAGTTGACCCCTGCTGCCCATCCTGAACTATTCTAATGCACATATGGGGAATGGACTCTTGGGGCTGGACTTTATGATCCTCCAGGGTCCCTTCCAGCCCAAATGTCTATGAAATATATATATACGGCAATTCCCAAAAAACAAACCTTTAAATACCATTTCTAAGCCAACACAGATGGCCACTGAAATGACACACTCAATTAAAGGCCTTAGGGAGGGATGTTCTGTCTGTCTCACTAGCATTAGAACACCCTGGGGCGACACCAGCACGGGGGGGGAGCAGATTCTCACTTCCGTTGTAGCTACTTTGTCATTCCAGTTCTGCAATGTGGCTAGATTCTGGTTCTTACTGGGATAGGCAAATCCTGCAGAGGGAACATTTCTGGTAACAGAAAGCCAACAGAGCTAGATCCTGCACCAATTACCCACCGGGGGCTGTGTAAGGGTGTTTGTTCTATAGGGTGGGGGAAGTGGACTGTGGGTCATGGTAAAAGCAGGATGCCCCAGTTCAGGCAGTCTGGCATCCTTTAATGTGAAAGCAGGGGCTGTCAGTTGCCTCCCTCATGCTCCTCTCTGGAGTTGAATGAGTGGTGCTTATATACAGGTGGGAATTGAATCCTTGAACTCCACAGCTATCAGCATCATCTCTGGTGATCCACCAAGAAATGGAGATGGCTTAAAAGAGTAACAGTACAACAAACTCTCTTTAAAACACTGTGAATTAATATGTGCAGTGCACAAGAAAGTGTACAATGAGAAGAATTCAGTGACCCAGGATATTTTAATATGTATGTTTTTTCATTGAAAAGATTAGCACCCTTTGGAAGGCAAGGGTAAAGTATGAGGTGAGGGGTCAGGAGATCTGAGTTGTGTTCCAGCTCGGTCACAAACCTCCTTTGTGCTCATTGTTCCTCAATCTCTTATTTTCATGATGCCCATTTGTAACCCTGAGAGGGTACTTTGCTACCTTGCAAAGTTGTTGTAAGACTAAATTTACTAATGCTGTCAAACTGCTTTTACATTTTTCAGGCCCTAATATATATAAAATGTGTATATTGTTATTGCTCTGCTAACTTGGAGTGATTGATGCCACTATGCCAAATATATTCTTCTGTAATGTACTAGCCGTGTCTTGCCTACTACATGAAAAAGGAAGTTAACCCTTTCCTGTTAAGGTCTTTGTTTAAAGATTACAATATAAAGTTGGGTTGGGCATGATGTAGGAGAAACTTGACAGATGAGTTTGGATGTTTGTTTTGCATGGAAGCCAGGCACTGATTAATTCCTTCTGAAGCCTTATATCTCATGTTCTTGATTAGAAGTGACATAAGCAGTATGCTGCTAGTATTGACACTTGGAAAAAATCAGTACTGAGAAACCAAAGTCCTTGTTTATGAACTTAGGGCAGGAGAGAAAAAGCACTCGTAGGAATGCAAATATTCAGGCATGTAACACAAAATGTATTACACCCCCCCCCCCCCCCCCAAAAAGTACCCAACAAGAAATGTTTTAAAATATTGTAAAAGTGGAAGCATTATTGTGTGGCTTAGTTTTTTACTTCGGGAATCTCTAGTGTTTTTCACCGAAAGGGTCTAGCAATAAAAAAAAAAAAATTCTCCTCCGAAGTTTGAGATGACCACCTATTTAAAACAAAAGTTGCCATTCCTGACCAAATTGTACTTTATAGTAACATCCACATGGTTTTGACTTGGGAAAAAGTCAACAGCAAAGAGGTGGCAGGGAAAGATAGAAAAGGTCGGGTAGAGGCAAACAAATACTTGTGAGCGTGCGTGCGTAACAGGTATCTGCTCTGGGCTGACCTAAACGTGGCCCGCACACCTGTTCCTGGGGCAACCGCCCACCTACTCACCTGCTATGCCTTGTTGTTAATTGATTAATTGGTGTTAATTAGTGGGAGGCTGCCCTTGTACTGCCCCGCTGCCAGGGGGTGCTATCTACGGCTCCATTTCCTCCCCTACACCACAGTCCACACCTCACCGTTGGAATAGATGTTATGTCCCATCCTAATTACGATCTGGCCCCCCCTCTCCAGGGCTCACTATGCCCACACTGGGGCTTCTCAGTAACTGCCCCCTTCCTGGGGCTTCCGCCCCCTCTCAGGGCGCTCCTTAATACTGCCACCCCCTTCTCTGGGGCTCCTCAATAATGCTGCCCCTTCTCTGGGGCCTTCTCCGTAAAGCTGCCCCCTTCTCTTGGGCTGGGGTCCTCACACTCAGCTGTGAGGTCCCCTATGAGGCCTCCTCCAACCCCCAACAGCCTCACCCAAACCACCAGTGATAAACAGCAACACAAAATGCAAGCCTATCGGCTATAACTTAAACAGAAGCCACCCAGCCATAACAACGCTCAAGCCTACCAAGAAATATTCCATCCCTTCCATGAGAGAGCTCCTTCCTCCATGGTTGCTGGCAATGAACCACCTCTGGCCCCAGCCCCTAGGGTTTATAAGGGAGCCAGGCCCTGCCCCTTCTGGTCAGCTGACCTTCTCTGGTTGCCCTGGCAACCCACAGCTGGGCTCCTTATTCCCTGCTAGGGCTTCCTCCCTAGCAGTTTCCCCTCTTTGAGAGCAGGGCACCTCAGTGCTCTGTGACAGTGTGACTGTCACAGACTTTTAGCTGGTAGTGGGGGCAGGGGAGGGAAAAAAATCATGCAATGAGATCACTGGCTAGGGTACAGATAAAGTGGAGGCTTATATTATGAGGACATTTGCCTTGTGTGTCAATGTTGGATTAGAAGAGCATATGAGAGAGTTTTCAGCTCTCAAACCATTCTGGTAAGTTGTTGAAATTCTGGTTGAGAAAAAGATCTGTGAAGGCAGCTTGTGAGAAATGTCCCTTTTGGAACCATGACACCAGACAGTCAGGCCATATCTTTCTAACATGCTTAACCACAGTTACACTACAGCATAGTTTTATCAGAGTAAATGGGTATACAGAAAAGATTTTTTTCCCTTTTGAGGCTGAAGATCATTACCCCCGTTTTTCGAACTAAACATGAAACAGTGTATTTCCCTGATATATGCTATGTGCAAGTCCTCAGTTTTATTGCCTAGGATGATTTTCTTTCCAAGATATGTTGCAGTCACTCAGGCTTTCTATACGTTGCCAAATGAAGCGGATTAGCTATGCCGGGATGTGTCATTGGGCAAAACACACCTCGCCCACTATCCTGCCCATTGATTCTGGGACAATGGCCGTTGTGTTCCCTGCCTACAGAGACAGATCCCCAGGGTGTAGCTCTGTAAGCAGGGAAAGCTGACTGATTGGTAGGGACCTACCAAAACTGCAGTTTCCTTATTTTTGCAAAAACTGTAATTTTGGGTGGACTCTGTGGAAAAAGCACAGGCTTCGTTTTTTTGGTGGGCTCCCTGAAAAACAAAACAAAACAAAACAACTACCTGAAAATAAAATGCTGGCTACCTCTGGGAAGCCAGCACTCCTTGTGGCCACTGTGGCCTGGCCACACAGCCCACCAGAGGGGGCAAGGGCATGGGGGGCTGCTGGTACAGCAAGATGACTACTGCCCTCACCCCTTGCCACTGATAGGCAGCAAGAGCTGTCCATCATATGACCCCAACCCCACCCCTCCACCAATCAGCAGCAAGGGGTGGGGCTGCACGATGGACAACGCTTGTCTCCAATCACTGACAAGGGCTCCGGCCATTCAGGCCCTTTGGCCAATCAGGTGTGTGGAGGGGGGAGAGGCCGCCATGCTTTGCCTGTGAAAATGGATGCTGACCCCACGATCTGCACATGAAATCAGCCGGCAGCCTCCTTGAGTTCAGTAGATCCCTACTGATTGGCAGTCCCAGCCCTGGGACCACACCACAATGCTGAACTGTTTGTCAGTGCAGCTCCAGGGCTGAGACTGCCAATCAGCTGAACCAGCACGTCTCTGTTAAGCGGGGGAAAGCTGGGCCACTGCTCCTGACACTTGAGGGGCCCAATCCTGCATGAGAATTCCTGAGGAGTGCAGAATTGGGTCCTCAATGGGAGTGCCTGCCTGCTAGAGGGCATGGGCAACCCTGGGCTGCTTGTGCTCTCACACCATACAGCAAGCAGATGTCCACTGCTAAACAGCAGCACAAATTGATACTACCTACTTTCTGGCCACAATTTTTGGGCATTTGTAGCATAACAAAGGACATGGACATCTGTTTGATCTTTGTGCCACCATCAGAATTCTTATGGCAGCATAAAGGTGATGTCTCTTTCTACTCTTAACCTCTGCACGGTATTTAAATCTGTGCTATTGGAGCCCAGCTTGGATTAGAAACAGAATCTCCCCAAAAATGAAAAAGAAAGAATGTTCTGGCTTTTTAGTTTGTATTTAAATAACCAACAAGTTTGCACTTAAGTTTTCTATTAGATAGTATCCTACTGCACCCAGGTCCTCGGCTAAAAAGCAGCAGTAAATTGACTGATTTTTAGTGAAGCTAACATTTCACGTATTTTAAATCATGGGATGTTTCAACTTTCATACCCTTAAATATATATTCTGAAATAGAACAGTTTGGTTTGATATTTGTGGAACATGCAGTGTTAAACTACATTAAAAAATGAATTACACTGGCTATGAATGATGTATTCTTAGTCCATCATAATGAGGGAATTATTTATGGTGTCAATTGTGAGCGCTGTAAAAGTTCTCCTAGACCACACTTTTCTTTTTCTTAGTGTAGGGGCAGGCAATTATTTCGGGTGGAGGGCTGCTTACTGAGTTTTGGAAAGCTGTCAAAGGCTGCATTGTGCCCAGTCCCTGGTAGCCATCTTGGGACTGAAAGTCCCACCCCCTAACCCCTGACTTTTGCCACCAGAAGTCCCTCCCCTTATCGCCCGGAAGTACTCCTTTCAACAAGGGGGTTTGCCATCTTGGAACCAGAAAAATACCAACTTATTTTCTAAAATCAGACATCTACTACAATAATCATTAATTTGATTTAAAAAAATATTTTTTTTCCTGATGTACATGCGTTTGCATAGTATACATAGAGGTGATTGTATAATAGCTTAAAAATGAAGTCTTACTCTTGGATATTGTATGGGGGGGTATGGATGTTTGGATATAGGTTTGTGGGGGGCTGTGTAGCTTGTGGGAGGGTAGATAGGTGTGGGGGCTGTGGATGTGTGTGTATGTGGGGTGGGAGAGTACGTGGGTGTGGCTATGTGGAGTGTGGGTAGTTATGGGGTTTGTGTGGGGGGCTGTGAGTGGGTGGGGGAGGGTGGCTAGGAAGGGTTGTGGCATGTGTGGAGGGGGAGGGTTTGCCCACAGCCCCCCTGTGGAAGGCAGAGCCCCTATCAGTGCTCCTCCTAGCCCAGGCCCTGCACTCCTGCCGCCCTGTTCTGGGCCCTCACCATCTCTGGCCTCAGGGCACCTGCACAGGCCCTGCACTCCCGCCCAGCAGTTGCTGCACTCCTACGTACCTGCTTGCTGCCATTCCCCGCCACCTGCTGCCTCCATTTCTCCGCTTTCCTGCCCACCACCACAGTTCCTGTCTACCCCCTGCCCACTGCTCTGGCACCACATGGTTCCCAGATGCAGCACCAGGGCTGCAGAGCTGGCCTGGCCCAGCTGTGAGGAATGGGGTGATCATCCGTGGTCCTCCCTCGCCTCTCTCCACCTTCTTATCTAGATTTCCCTCTCCAGTGGAGGGAGGTGGGAACAGCCCCAGGGTCCCAGGCCAGAAGCCTGTGCTAGGCAAGGTGGGCCTTGTTGCTGTGGCTGCTGGGTCCTGCCACTGACTCCCCTTGGGTCCTACTGCCGCTGCCTCCTGTAATCTTTGACAAGTAGCCAGGGGCAAATCAGTATTAATTTTCTAAATTTTTAGGGACCCTACAGGCCAGATAGGATGGCCTGGTGGGCCAGATCTGGCCTGCAGGCCGTATTTTGCCTGCCCCTGACCTAGTGAGAGGAGCTGGCTCTGTAAGTGTTTGAGAAATACGAGAATAATAGGATAGCAAAGAAATAACTCTAATGTGTGTATAGAAATGTAAAACATCATGGTATAGAGTACATCCTCAGCAAGTTTGCAGATGACACCAAGCTGGGAGGAATAGTATGCTGGAGGTTAGAGTTAGGGTTCAGAGAGACCTACACAAATTGAAGCATTGGACCAAATGAAATCTCATGGGGTTCAATAAGGAGAAGTGGAAAGTCATTCACTTATGATGGAACAGTCCTGTGCACCAGTACAGGGTGAGGACTGGCTGGGCAGTAGCTCTGATGAAAAGGACCTGGGGGTTACAGTGGACAGTAAGCGGAATATGAGTCAACACTGTGCCTTGGTTGCCAAGAAGGCTAATGGCATACTGGGCTGCACTGGTAGGAGTATTGCCAGCATATCAAGGGAGGTGATTTCCTTCTATTCAGCACTGGTGAGGCCATATCTGGAGTACTGTATCCAGTCTTGGGCCTCCCACTACAGAAACCATGTAGACAAATTGGAGAGTCCAGTGGAGATGGTGAGGGGACTGGGGCACGTGACTTCTGAGGAGGAGCTGTGGGAACTGGGCTTATTTAGTCTGGAGAAGACTGAGAGGGGATTTAATAGCAGCCTTTACCTGCCTGAAGGGGGTTTGAAAGAGGATGGAGCTACACTGTTCTCAGTGATGGCAGATGACAGAGCAAGGAGCAGTGGTTTCAAGTTGTAGCAAAGGAAGTTTAGGTTAGATATTAGGAAAAACTCTCTCACTAGGAAGGTAGTAAAACACTGGAACCGGTTACCTAAAGAAGTTGTGGAAACTCTGTCCTTGGAGGTTTTTAAGATCCAGGTAGACAGATCCTTGGCTGAGATGATCTAGTTGGGGCTGGTCCTGCTTTGAGAAGAGAGTTGGATTAGATGACCTCCTGAGGTCCCTTCCAATCTTAATTTCCTAGGACTCTATGAATCTGTGATATAAAACCATGGAGTCTGGTTTGATAATTGGAGCAAGAGACTGAAAGTCTGGTGTTCTAAATTCTGGTTTTGGCTTGACTTATTGCCTGACCTCACCTAACCTGTCTCTGCCTCAGCATCTCCACCTAAGAATGGTGTGCATCAATATATATATAGCTCATCAGGGTGTTCTGCTCAATTAATAATAATCTAGGTCAGGGATATTCAACCTCCGGCCCATAGTGCCATGTCTTCTGGCCCATAGGGTTCCCCATGAATCCAGATATTGGGCAGTGAGGGAGCAGTGGCAGTACTCCCCTGTTGTCAAATCTCTGGACCCATGGGGAGCCCTGAGCCCAGTACTTAGGCCTGGGTCAGGGCAGCGCTAGGCCTCAGAGCCCAATTCTGGTGTGGAGGGCTGGGAGGGGGTGGTTCCAGGCCCCTGGGACCCAATCGTGATGGGAAGAGGGCATGACGAGGTGGCACCAGGCCCTCTGGGCCCAAACCAGGCATGCAGGGGGTGGGAGGGGGCAGTGGTGGACCCCTCAAAGTCCGGTCCTTGTGCATGGGACAGGAAGCAGAGCCGGGCTCCAGGATCTAATCTGGGCTGCACTTGGGCTGTGCACCACTCATTTGATCCACAGGGCCAAATGGTTGAGCACCCCTGATTTAGGGTGAAGTCCTGCCACACCAAAGACAACCAAAAATCCCCTTGACTTCAGTATGGCCAGAATTCACCCTAAAATGTTTAGTTACTTAAATGAAAGTATCTATAAAAATGTATAATGCTATTAAACTAAGAAGGTCTAATCTATTAATGCTTTCAGGACAATAATTAGCCATCAACAGTTTAAAGTGCTAAATCACCTTTAAGACTAGACAAGCACCTGGCTGGGGTCACATGACCCCAGCACTTTTTCCTGTCACTGGCAGGGGGTCAGACTTGATGATCCTTTGAAGTCGCTTCCGACCCTAGTATCTATGAATGGATAATCATAGTTTTAATTTATATAGTGGCATCCGTGTCAAAATAGGTAAATAAGCTCTATGCATGAGCTAATTTTCCTTTCAATGACAAATATGAAAAACCAAAAAAGTGTTAAAATGTTTTTATAGGTAACAGGATAAATCTATTTGTTAGGGGGGTGTGAAGCAGGCCCTATTCAATTTGGATTTAGCCCAAATCTGGGAAAGTAATTTGATTTGGCTCACTGATTTGATTTGGCTGAATCTGAAGATTCGATGCTGATTCAGCCATGGACACAGCTTTAGCAGTTTTTTCTACATACCTTGAGGTACCAGGCATGGCTTGTGAATGTTGTGATGGTGGGGCAGATGGAGCATCCCACAGGAATGTGGGGGGGAAGGGTGGGGGGGGCAGGCTCTGTGTGCTTGGTAGTGGACCGAGAGTACTTCTGGTCCACTTCTGGGTCTGCTGGGGAGCACACGGGGGGCCCCCACCAGGAGGCACCAGTTGCCAAGCGGAGGGAGGGGGGGAAGCGTGCTCTGCAGTGCTGCCCCTGAAGGGGACTGGAAGTAGGTTTTTTTGGTCCACTTCTGGGTCTGCTGCTGAGTGTGCTGGGGAGCCCCCTGCACTCCTGTGGGATACTCCATGTGCCCCAGCATCACAGCATTCACAAGCTGCACTGGTACCTCAGGGTATGTAGAAAAAATATTTAAAGCTGTGTCTATGTCCAAATCACCAAATCTTTCTGAATCTCTCCAAATTGATTCAGAGGTGTCACGGTGCGGGGTCCTGCCGGATGGCTGTGATCTCCCCAAGGCCCCCTTCTTGTGCCAAGTTGGCCCAAAGGGCACCCTCACTTCTCACCCGCCACGTCTTTGATGGAGAATAAATATATGGGAGGCTGCCTTATGTCCTCTTGGACACGGTTTTTTGTAATACTTGACCCCGTGGACTCCCGGACCCCTTGTGGGTCCTGCTCTGCAATGGGTGCTTCAGGGGCATCCTAGCCTTATGGGCTATGCATGGCTCCAACCACCCCTTTACCACGCCCCAAGCCTCGCAGCTGGAATTGACATTGTTCGGTCAGGGCCTTGTTATAATTTGGCCCCCTTGTTTTCTCTGGGCCCTGCGTGGCCCTGCCTTGCTCTGCGCCCTCTCTGGTGCTTGCCAATGCTGCCCCCTTCTCTCTAGGGCTTCTCACAATAATGCTGCTGTCTTCTCTAGGGCTCACCACACCTGCACTGGGGCTTCTCAACTGCCCCCTTTTCTAGGGCTGGGGTCAGTGCACCCCAAATGCTGCGCCCTCACTGGCGCTGGGGTCCCCACGCTGCTGTGGGTCCCCTATGAGGCCTCCTCCTTCCCCTAATAGCCTCACCCAAACCACCGGTCTTTAAGCAGCAACACAACACAAGCCCCTGGGCTGTAACATAAATTAAAGCCACCCGGCTAAAACATCATTCCAGCCTACTGGGGAATACTCCATCCCTCAGCAGTGTCAGACGCTGCTCCTGCAGTCAGGCTTCCCCTCTCTTCCCTGAGAGAGCTCCTTCCCCCTTGGCTGCTGGCAGGGAACTCTCTTCCTGGCTTCAGCCATGGGGTTTGGCCCTGCCCCCTTTAGTCAGCTGACCGCTGGCAGGTGTGGGTCATTAATTACTCTAGATACCCTGGTGACCACCAGCTGGGCTCCTTACTCACTCCTAGGGCTCTTTCCCTAGCAGTTTCCCCTCTTTAGGAGCAGGGCACAAAAGTGCTCTGCGACAGGAGGATTGCAATTCAATTCTGAGAGATTAAAGGGTCTCCTGATTCGATTCAGATTTGGAGATTTGGCCACTGAATCAGGCCGAATCTCTGCTGAATCGAATCAGGGGCCAAAGCTTTGCACAGCCCTGCTATTTGTCTCAATATGAATATATGTACACAACGTAAAAAATGGGATGGATAAATCCTTTCTTTTTGACTTTCCACAAGTAAGCCAAAGGATTTAGTTATTGCTAGTGACTCCTTCCTTTGTGATAAAAAAGCTTAAGTTTCCAGCCCTGGAGGAGTGGTAGAGAGAGATTTTAAACTCATGATGTTGCTTTAAATAAAGAGGGAAAAAAAAGATGTTAGATGCCCAAGACTGAAGCTCATGGCCATCTGTAGTCTTGGCCAAGTGCAATTTCATACCTTTTGGAGAGGATAGATTTAGAGGGGGTTGGAAGGAAGGGTGAATGAGACAGCTTTCTGAAGTGGTCAGGGGTTTGGAAAGTTACAGTAAGTTTTGGGGAGCTATATGAGTGGACATTAATAGGTTAGGACAGCGATTCTCATACAACTATGAGCACATTCTTTCACGGCAGCTGATAAAGTGAACATCAGCCCACAAAAGCTTATGATTTATATATACTTAGGTTAGTCTATAAGGTGCACATCTCCCTGACCTCCTCAGTGACTCTCAACCAGAATCACACCAGATTCTCAAAAACCACAATAGAACCCAGACCTTGCAATGTAACAAGTAGTAGAGGGACAGCACATTATCATTTTTCTTGCAGGCCTAAATTCTTGCATCACTCATTTGATGTTTAAAAATATTTTCTGTAGATATATAAACATAAAAGGAGAATCAGTGAGACAATTGTGTATGCATATTTAAGCTTTTCTAGGGGAGGAGTAGGTTGTCTCACTGATTCCCCTTTTATATTGTCTCCACGTTCTGAAATGGGGTTAATTGTAATTGATACACATACATATTAAAGATTATTTCCAGAGGAAAAAGAATGGGTGTGCCTTTTATTTTTCTTTAAGAAGGAGAAATAAGGCCCAAATGATGCTTTTCTTAGAACTATCAGGAATGTGGATTTTGTTTTTTCTGAACTGTGGAAGGGAGTGTATATGAGTGCCAGACACATACTATACATTTTCACAGCCATTATTTGAATCTTATTGGAGACCACTTTTCTCTCATGTGTTTCAAAGCATGTGAGTTAGAAGTGTTAACAAACGCCACAAAAGAATTCAGAGGCTCTAAACAGTATATGAAAGCATCTGAAAAAAATTCCCTCCTGTTTAGTTAAGTTATTTGCATTTGTCCTGATATTATGTTATACAGAGTAGAGAAGACCTGACTTGCTAATATAAAAATCATGTTGACTACACATGATGAAAACAGTTTAAAACAGGGGTGCTTAAACCCAGGCGTGCAAAGCCATGCCCTCCAGCCTGCAGAGCTCCCCCACAAATTGGGAAATTTGGCAGCAAGGGAGGGGTGGCAGCTAATACTGTCACACTCCCAGGCCCTGTGCTGCTGGGTCAGGGTCAGGCCATTTCCTGTCCCCAACATGCAACTGGATCCAGGCCAGTCCATGCCTCCTTTCATCCCCTCCAATGTGACTGGATTGGCCCTACTGGCTAGATCTGGCTTGCAGGTGGATTGGGTAATGTCCATCTGGCCCATAGGGCAAAAAGGTTAAGCACCATTGATTTAAAGTCTTGTAGGATCTCCCTGTGTGTCCTAAAGAAGCAATACATTGAAAATTAGGCAGGTTATATTGGACAAGAGTCTACAACTTTCTCTTGCAACAAAACAAAGCATTTTTTAAAACTAATGCTTCGTCCATTAACTTTCTGAGGCTTTTCTTGAAGTATGTGTCTTAGTTTATTGGTTGCAAACTGCCTGTATAACAAACATTCCTTCCCTCCTTCTTTTCTGTCTGCACAAATAATTGCATCATGTACTTCCATTTATATGTTGTAAAATAAATCATCGGTGTCAAAATAACTAAATGAAAGTTGTTTGTTTGGGGTTTTTTTTAAAAACATCAGGATATTCTCAGTTTTCCATAATTAAAGCTGAGTTATGGTTACTTTTACAGTAGCAGGACATTATGTAGGAAAGTGCACCATAGGGTAGAACCTATGAAGAGAACATGCCTGATGATGTTTCTGCCTGCATGTGCTGTTAAAGTCACTCTTTTGGCCATCTAAGATATTCCTGTTCAAGAGAGAGTTGCCCAAGACACAGCTATGCAAACAAGGTGATTCTGTCAAGAACCCAAAGTTTATTTTGTGTTCTGTTCCACATTGGCCTAAATTAACACTTTCCCTAGCAGATCTTCAGCTGGCATCAACTGTCAGGTTTATTGACTTCCTGTGTTTCTATTTCATAAGATGTCCTGTTTATCATAGTAACCTGGAGTGAAACGATAAGAACTGGAGGAAAGAAATCTTGAATTTGTAGAGAGCTGCATAGGTGTATTTGTGCTTTTTACTTGCTGTCCAGGTACATTAGATCAAGTTGCCTCGGAGACCATTCTTTCTATAAAAGCAAATGTTTCCCAACTTGCCAGTGCAAACTAAAGCCAATGAAGTAGAAAAATCTTACAACTGCTGGTTCAATATGTTGCTTTCACATAGAACAGGTATAAAACAATAGGCTGCTAGTCTAGCTGCCAGAAATATATTCAGGCATATGATTGTTTGATTTAAAACTGGCTTGACAGGTTAAAAGTAACTCACTTTTGTGACATTCGAGTCACAGAATGGTTTATTTCATGGGAAAATGGAGGGAGATTTTTGGTCTTTATTAAAGGCTGTGTTTATTGAAGTCCCACCAAAATGTTCAAATAGTTACACTGAGATAAAAGGACTCCACTGAGATAGTCACTGGAAGCTTTGGGATGGGCTTCAGTTGGTGCAGGATCAAGCCCATGTCTTGTGATTCCCATTAACATCAGTGGGAGATGTACATCTAAGACTATGTTGACATGGAAGAATACAGCCCAGGTTGAGATACCTGAGCTAGCTGTAGGACTTTAAGAAATATAGGTGCTTGATGCATCCCTTCAAATGTGCATTATACTACACTGTGGTGTGTTGGCCCAGCAGCTGGTTTGGAGCTGGCCTAGTTATTTCTGCATCAGACTGCATTGCACCTGGTAGATACACCCTCAATGTCTATTCCCTCTCCTTGTCTTTGAGACAGCGGCTTAACAATGAGGCTGGCCCCTGAGTAGCTGCCACACATGGGCAGTGGTGACTTTTGGCTCCAGCCTAAACAATTTTTTTTTGCTCCCCAACCCCCAAGTTGGTAACCAGGGTGTCTACCCCAGCTACCCATCATGGTTGTGCCACTGCTCTGGGGCCCATCATTAGAAACCTGAAGAACACTAGTGAAAACATCTTAAAAATAAGTAGCCCTGGAAAGAACTAGAAAAATCTCTTCTCCCAAGCTGGGTGTGAAGCTTTTCTGCATGACTGACATTAGCATCTGCAAAATCAGAGTTTCTTTTTTTAACCATTAACCTATACACATGCCCATGTATAGGTTTTAATTAGAGCACTCCAGCAGACTCAGCTTCATGCGTATTCCAGCGTCCCCACCTTTCAAAATGGCGGCAGGGGCGTTTTAACTAAAACTATTTGAATGTGCTTTAGTTAAAGCATCTCCACCACCATTTTGAAGCACGGGATGCTGAATACATGAGATGCTACAGGCATTTTAATTAGAGTGGCTCTGGCGAGTGCCCAGGTCCCTTAAGAGCCTGGCCTCCAGTTTTGAAGCAAACATTCAAAGAGTGCCTGACAGTAAAAATACATAGTGCTGCTTCACTTTCAAGAGTTGCAGTGATTGAAGTGGAGGCATTTAGACAAGGTTCTGTCCTCTTGTCTTACATTTCCATTGATTTTTGGAATTGAATTAGAATTTGGTATTGAATTTAAATTTACTCCCAAGATATGTAGTACACCTGTAGCTTTTCTACTGGGGCAGTGGGTTGGCTATGTTAGGCTAAGTACCAACATTTAGGGGGTTAAGGGGATGGTTAAATCAATTCAAAATGGCTGCTCGATATCAGGTAAGTCGTGAGCTGGGGCTAGCCAGGGGGCCGGGGGTCCAGCAGGCTGGAAGGGATCAGGAGTCTGCCAGGAGATGGGGGAGGCATGACCCATGGTTTGGATGGGGGGGCATGGCCCACAAGGGGTAGGGGGTGCAGGCACAACCCATAAGGGATAGGGAGAGCAGGCATGACCTGTGGGTGGGGTAGGGGGGACAGGCACAACCCGTGAAGGGTGGGGGGTAGATTTGATCCATGGGTAAGGTGAGGTCTCCCCTGCCAGCAAAACTACACACCCTTCCTCCCACCAGGACTTACTTGCTTGGTGGGGAATGCACCCAGTATCATTGTCATTTGATTTAGATCAAACAGGTAGGGGTGTACTAATAAAGATTTTCTTGGCTGATGCTGATCACTGATTATTCACCTGGCATATTGGCCAATACCAATCTGATAACTGATTTACAGGAATACAATGGGCAGTGTGGAGAGCAGCTCCCTGCAGAAAAGTAGTGGAGGGGTAAGGGATATGGGGGAGAGAAGAGGCATTGGGGCTTGTGGGACAGGGGTTGAGAGCACTGGTTGGACAGAAGTAAGGGGCTGGGGAGGCAAAAAATAGCCCAGTGTGGGAGAATGGGGGGAAGTGAAAAGAGCAGCCCTGGGGCTGGGGCCAGGGCCTGGGTTTTCCCTGGGAAAGTGGACAGCAGTTCCATGTACTGGTTTGCAGAGGTACACCGATATATCAGTACCATATCGAGTTGGTACCAAAGAAAGGAAAATTAAGATTATTGGCTATCAGCTTTTTTTGGTGTAGCTGATAATGTTAACCAATAAATATAATATGCTTTCTGGCTGGGGCCTTGGATGCCACCTGCATGCATGGCCAGGAATGCAGCTGGGCAGCATGGAGAGCAGCACTCTGCAGTTAAGTTTGTGGAGGGGAAGGGGCATGGAGGAGGGAAGAGGCATAGGGGGGTGGAGATTGGGACCTCCACGGTGAGGGAGGGAATGGGAAAGAACCAGGGCAGTGAATGGGACCTGGGCCTGTGGTGGGGAACAGGGAGCTGTGGGTGGCTTGTCCAGGGAGTCGGGGTGGGGGGCAGCTCCCCGCTGCTGTGTGCACCCCCCAGGTGAGGCATGGGGTGCACATGTGCCCTCTAGACTTGTGTGTGTGGTGGATGCGGGCTACACTGTGCCCTCGGGGCTCTCTGCTCTGCTGCCTTTCTCTTGGGAACGCTGCGCTGGCCGTGTATCCCTTGCTCGCCTGACAGCAGTCGGGGTGGTGAGTTGTGCTTGCTGCTGCTGGGTGGGGAGGGGATGTGGGGCCAGCACAGGGCTCCGAGGGCAAAGGCAGCAGGGCAGAGAGCCCTGAGCCTGCAGTGATCAACCTGCATCTGCCCTTGCCCCGCTCAACTCCAGTTAAAAGTGTCCCGTACTCAAAAATGGTGGCAGTGAGCTTTAGTTCAAATCCCTCTGCCACCATTTTAAAGTGCTGGGACTCTGATCCCCTGGACGAGCTGCCTGTGGCTCTGCCCTGCTTCCTGCCCCCACCGTGGGTCCCTTTCACCACCCTGGCTGGGCACAGCCCCCAACCCCTGCCGTTGCCTCTGCCCCTGCCCCACTCCCTCCCTCACCTCTTTCCTGCCCCATGCCCCCTCCCCTCCACATACTTGCTTGCAGGGAGCTGTTCTCCACACTGCCCTACTGCATTTCTATAAATCAGTTATTGGATCGGTATCAGCCATTATGCCAAGTGAATAATCAGCTATCAGTATTGGCCAAGAAAATCTTTATTGGTACACTCCTATCTCTTTGATCTAAATCAAATGAGCCTGACACTACATAGATCCAGGTTCATCTTAAACTGGGTTCTGCAATTTTTTAGACAGGTTTGTGTGCGTGGAACTTCTGTTCTGTTACAAGTTTGGACTGATGATGGCCACTGAAACTGGGTCTGTATGTAGAAGGTTGGCACCTGGGATGAGCTAAGTATAAATTGGGTTACCATTTTAAACCCGATATAACCTCCCAAATGTCTGTACTTAGACTTAATGAACAACTGTAATATTATGCAATGTCTCAATTTGAGCTGAAAACTGTAGTGTGGGTGGGTTTTTTGGGGGTGGGTTATTTGTCAATGAAGCAAAGAAGAAACTCATCTCTCCTCTTTCCTGTCTTGGAGGAGAGCAATTGAAAATATTCCATCTTGACACAGAGATAATCTGTTAATCCAGTAGCAAATACTGAGGCAAAGAATCAGAAAAGTGACTTGTAATCAACAAAACAAAAAGAGCACTGCAGGAAGTGGAGTATCTACTATAGGAATTTATTTGTATAGTAGCTTGAAAATAAGAAGGAAATTCTCGAGCATACAGATTTTATTGGGACTATTATCTCTCTTAGCAAGTGTTGATATAAACCAGGGATGTTCACCTTTGGCCTATGGGCCAAATGAGGTCCTTGGTGCCGTGGAATATAATCCATGGGGCTCCCCACAGGATGGGAAACTTGGCAGCAGGAGAGCAGTTGCATTCAATACTGTCACCTTTTCCCTGACCAAATATCAAAATTTCCAAACCCCAAGCCCTGCATAGCAGGTTGGAGCTGGGCCACATCCCTCCTGCCCCATTAGGCAGTCAACATTAGGGGCTATAGGCTATACAGGTGGGATAGAACAGGGAGGAAAGGTGGGGGTGTGGTGCTCTACATCAAAGATCAATACATATCCTCAGCCAGCAGGATGGGGTCAAAAGAGGGGGAGGCTGAAGTGCTCTGGGTCAGGATACAGGGGGGTTGTGGGGAAAAGGACTTAACAGTGGGGGTCTACTACAGACCTCCCAACCAAGGGAAAGAGCTGAACCACGAATTCTTGGGTCAGCTTGCAGAGGCACTTAAGGTAAGGGTGATCTAAATTACCTGGACATCTGCTGGGAGGAGCAGTCAGCCAGATCTGACCACTCACGGAGGTTCCTGGCTGAGATACAGGAACTCCGCTTAACCCAAGAGTTGCACAGTCCTACCAGGGGGAATGCCCTATAGGACCTGGTCCTGGCTACAGGCGATGACCTGGTGAGGGGACTCCAGGTCCTTGACCACCTGGGCAATATTGATCATCACTTGCTGGAATTCACCATCCAGCACAGGGTGTCAAGGGCCTGCAGCAAGGCAGTAGCCTTAGACTTTAAGAGGGCCAACTTCAATGAGCTGAGGAGATTCGTGGGAGAGGCACTAGGGTCCTGGGGAGTAGGGGAACTGGGTGCCCAAGATGAGTGGTCGTTCTTTAAGGAGATGATACTCAGAGCCCAAGGGGTGACAATCCCAACAAGAAGCAAAGGGGGCAAGAATGCCCAAAAGCCCCCCTGGCTCACCAAGGGCATTTGTGAATGCGTGATTGCCAAAAAGGAGGTGTACACCCAATGGAAGGGAGGGGCTATCACCAAAGAGGAATATACCTCCACTGCTCAGGGCTGTAGGGGGGCTGCTAGGAAAGCTAAGGGGAATATGGAACTAGGGCTAGCATCAAGGATCAAGGATAACAAAAAGTCCTTTTTTAAATACATAGGGAGAATGAAGAAGGCCCCGCGTAATGTGGGTTCCCTGCAGAATATGCTTGGTGATCTGGTGGTCGCACCAGGGGAGAAAGCAGACCTCTTTAACAATGTCTTCGCCTCTATTTTCTTGTGCAGGGACCAGGACTCCCCTACCAAGATTCGGGACAGACTCAGGAGAAACTCTGCCAAGCCTAGGGTCAGGGAGGACCGGGTTAGAGAACTTCTGGAGGGGTTGGATGTGTTCAGATCAGCAGGTCCAGATGTTCTCAATCCCAGGGTGTTGAGGGAGTTGGCAGGGGTTATCGCGGGGCCCCTGGCATGGCTTTACAAGCACTTGTGGTGCTCTGGCCAGGTGCCAGACGACTGGAAGAGGGCCAATGTGGTCCCCATCTTTAAAAAAGGGAGGAGGGAGGACCCAGGCAACTATAGGCCCGTTAGTCTTTCTTCAATCCTGGGGAAGCTCTTTGAGAAGATTATCAAGGAGCACATCTGTGATGGGTCAGCAGCAGGAATGATGCTCAAGGGTAACTAGCATGGTTTCATTAGGGACAGGTCCTGTCAGACCAACCTGATTGCCTTCTATGATCAGGTCACAAAATCATTGGACGCAGGTGTCGCGGTGGATGTAGTCTTTCTGGACTTCAGCAAGACCTTTGACACTGTCTCCCACCCCATTCTCATTAAAAAGCTAGGTGACTGTGGCATTGATGCTGACACAGTCAGATGGATAGCAAATTGGCTGAGGGGTCGTACTCAGAGAGTGGTGGTGGACGGGTCATTTTCGACCTGGAGGGAAGTGGGCAATGGGGTCCCCCAGGGCTTGGTCCTTGGGCCCGCACTGTTCAATTTCTTTATTAGCGACTTGGATGAGGGAGTGAAGAGCAGCCTGTTTACATTCTCAGACGACACCAAGATTTGGGGTGAGGTGGGCACTCTAGAAGGGAAAGACAGATTACAGCAGGACCTGGACAGGTTACAGGGGTGGGCAAAATGAAAATAGGATGGGATTCAATACTGACAAGTGCAGAGTGCTGCACTTGGGCAGTAGGAACCAGCAGCATACCTATAGGCTGGGGAACTCCCTTCTTGAAAGCACGATGGCAGAAAGAAATCTTGGAGTCATTATTGACTCCAAGATGAACATGGGCTGACAATGTGAGAACGCGGTCAATAGAACTAACCGTACTTTGTCCTGCATCCACAGATGCATCACAAGCAGGGCCAAGGAGGTGATCCTCCCCCACTGTGTGACACTGGTCAGGCCACAGCTGGAGTACTGCATCCAGTTCTGGGCGCTGCACTTCAGGAGGGATGTGGACAGCATTGAGAGGGTCCAAAGGAGGGCCACTCACATGATCCGGGGACAGCAGACCAGACCCTATGAGGAGACTACGGGACCTTAACATGTTCAGCCTTTGCAAGAGAGGGCTGAGGGGGGACCTGGTGGCCAATTATAAACTTACTAGGCAGGACCAGCAGGGTTTGGGAGAGACCTTGTTCCCCTGAGTGCCTCCCGGAATAACAAGGAATAACGGCCATAAGTTGCTAGAGAGTAAGTTTAGACTAGACATCCAAAGACACTACTTCACAGTTAGGGTGGCTAGGATCTGGAACCAACTTCCAAGAGAAGTGGTGATGGCTCCTACCCTGGGGGTCTTTAAGAGAAGGCTCGACATTTACCTGGCTGGGGTCATTTAAGCCCACTTTTCTCTCCTACCCAGGGCAGGGGGTCGGACTAGAAGATCTACAAGGTCCCTTCCGACCTTACATCCATGAATCTATGAATCTATTCCTTCCCCGTGGCTGGATCGGAGCTGGGCCATGCTACTCCACGTGGCCGGATGGGTCCTGCTGCAACTGCCCTAGGCACCGTATCAGGACCACCAGCCGGATCCAGTCTGCAAATAAACCAGGCACTGCCCATCTGGCCTACTGGTCAAAATGGTAGAGTACCACTGATATAAGCCATTAGTATTAGGAAGAAAAGAAAGGGTAGGATAAAGTAAGTTAGAGAAAGTATTGGGTCATTGGTGAGTTGTCGTAGGGTCACCAATTTATATGTTTGTTTTTGTCATGCTTATCCTGATTGCTATGGGATTATCCCATGTTGTGCAGATCTCTCTTTCAGAGTTTCACAAGGTCATGAAATTGCCTTCGGGGCCCCTTGAATATCACCATATCATAACACTGCCTCACAGCAATATTGTGCAATATGATCTGATTTGTGGCCTGGGGAGCAGGTTAGTCCAAATTTTATTGTTAACTTCTGTCTTGGAAGCTGACATTCCTTTTTTTCTCTAGAGAGATTATCTTGCTGCTGATTAACACCTCCATCTTAAATCACAGGATCACTGGAAAGTTTGATAAATAAGATTACAGATGAAGAGCCAGGTATTCATCTGACATAAGCAGCCCTTAAAATTTGATTTAGTTTCATTAGATGGAATCGGGGAAAGTTGTTGTGCAGGTCTTTTACTAGAAAGGAAATTTGTTCTGCTGGAATGACATTGTTGGTTCTGTGCTTCCTTTCAGAGAGTAAACCTTCCTGTGAGATTGGTGGCAGGTGGCTCTAGGGGTAGCAGGAGCTCTGCACATCTATATTAGCATGGCCCTCAACAGTTCATGGTAGGACTGGGTAGCTCAGATGATTTTAATAAATACATTATTGAGCCCAAGGTGCATTCCCCGCCCCCTCCCCCCGCTTTATTATCAATAGCAAAAAAACCATTCTGTCCTGAGGGGATAGTAGCTCAGACACAGAATGATAATGATTGCAGCCATTGTTTGCTTTCAGATTCTTTCCTTGACCCTATTGTGAGGCCCTGGGGCTGGAAGATGAGGGAGACCTACAGGGAACAGTCATGGAAGCACACTGGGAGTGATTTACAAAACCAGGTATCTTGGGTATCCTCTCAAACAGTGGTTTTCAACCTTTTCTCATTTGCAAACCCCTAAGCAATATTGAATGGAAATGCAGACCCCTTTGGAAATTTCAAATGGAGGTGCAGACCCCTTTAGATTGTAAGTGTGGGTATTAAGATACTTTTGATTTAGCGTGCTCATCTTTCATGAACCTCTTAGACATAGTCTGCAGACCCCCAGGGGTCCATGGACCACAGGTTGAAAACCACTGCTCTAAAATAAACATGATTCATAAGACCTAAGTGATGCACAGCTGGAAACTTCCAATGTACAAAAGTGTCCGTCTCCACTTGGTTGCTGGTCAAGAGTCTCCTTGAAGTACATGAAACACAGGAGCAAGAAAAAAAAAGCCCTAAATACGAAGGCTCATCTCCCATCCACAGGAATCTTCTGAGTGTCATCATGCAACTTCAGTGCTTGATGGCACTTAAGGTCCTGTACCCAGGGTAGTCAGGTTGACTCTTCTGGCTGATCTGGGCCTACCTTGACTTTGACGTTCTGCATATTCAAATGTTGTGTACCTGTTAAGGGTGGCCTTAGAATGTGACCGAGTCCCACTGAGTCTAGAGTCCTCCACATTTAATTCCTATTCATTAAGATGACAGATTTTACTAGGAGAGGATTAAAAAAATAACTGCAAGAATTGTTTATGGTTTTATTCCCCCGCCATGTGTCCCTTGTTTTTACAAAGAATGAAAATTGACATTATTTCAGTTAACACCAGGATTTACATATGCAAATCCAGGGGATGGATGGATTTTCAGACAAGTTCTGTAACTGATGCATGCAGTGTTCCGAAAAGTGTGAGCTGAAGGCTGAATGCGTGTCACAAAGTGGTTAGCAGAGTCCCTTCGAAAGCCAGGTCATCCTGACATAGGCAAAGTTTTGAGTGTGCCGTGGTGCAGGAAAATCAAAATCTTCTGGTTCTTGCTCCAATCTGTGGTATGCTGACAGCCTACTTTGGCTTTCACTTCAGATTGATACAGTTCTTTTATATAAATGATAAATATTTATGGTTTTAGATTCTGTGTCTCTCCAGCCACAAGTGTGTTTATGAAAAACAAGCTATGGCAAATCAGCCCAGTATCTGCACTGGTGCAGAGATTGGCATAGCTCCACTGCAGTCAACAGAGCTATGCAGATTTGGGGTCTGGCTCTTTGATTTCAGATTTTACATTGCTGATTGAAATGACCCTTGAAATTACACTTGAAATTCCTTTAGCCTGATCTAAAATATTTTAATCATGTCAACTCACATTACAAGCAGTGTGTAAAAATGTTTTTTTTTTCCATTAGCACTTATAACCAAATTTCTTAGACTGACATTACCTGGGAGAACGAATCCCAAAGTACTGAAGTGAACACAATCTAATTAATCTTTCTGTAGAAATCTAGCTATCTTGTACAAGATCCTGCCCAGTAGAAGGCAGTACCTGCTCAGCTTTGAATGGCTCATCATTGTTAATGGACTATGCTTACTTCCACTAAATCTTCCTGGATTTGAGACTAATATGAGCCTTGTATTTCCAAATAAAGTTTACAGGAGACACTTATTTCTCTGCCTTCTCAATTTTTATGGTTCCTCCCCAATAGCGTGTCTTTGTTTTCTAGGCAAAAGAGTTTTAGATTTCCTTGTACGATAACGAGTCACTATGCTGTTATTCTGTCACACGTTGGCTGTAGCTTTCCTTCAGATCTTTGTCCTCTCCGGGAATTGGATTCTAGCCAAGAACATCAACTTCTATAATGTGAGACCTCCACTAGACCGTAAGTAGCCAGTGGTGGTTTTCTTGTGTGTGTGAACAAAAGTTAGTATTTTAGCTATCAGCATTTTCAGTTCAATATGCTCTTTTCAGGGGCTTATAAAGTGGCTCCCTCAAGGCATAAGGGATTGCCTATAAATTTTAAAACAAAACATCTGGCTAGTTCATATGACTGCAGTATAAATGAAATGAATATGGAGACAGATTTAAGATATGGTAATCCAAACTACTCAGTTTTTTAGATTTTTGGATTCATTTATTGTACCATTACCAGTACATTTTACAAGGTAAATTATGCAGAATACTTCTAGTCAGTAATCTGGCCTAGAATTTCCTGTGTGTTACCTTGCTGTTTTTTCAGGCAGTGGAGGGAGCTGAAGTATGTTGTGTGCTTTTAAAGTTGGTACAAAATGAAAGCAATTAAATAGGAACCGTGAATGACAGTAATGATATCATGTCTGCTTTTTACCTTGCACTGTGTTACTCTTTCTGTTCATCCAATTGGATAAGATCCTTGTGATAAAAAGGAATAAAGCAGTCAAGATAGTTGTGTATCGCAGGTGAGAAGTTAGATACAGAGCTGCCAAAATTTATTTAACTATATTTCAGTAAGTATGTAAAACTGAATTTGAAAGCAGCTTTCCTTATCCCTTGTAAGGAATTGTTAAAATGGAGGACTGAGATTTGGAGCTTTTAAAGCATTTGTTGCCTCAGCTAATGAAGCAAAAGCTACTTATTTGTTTGAATAACTACATATGTACATGTGCATAGGCACCTCCAGATATCTGTTGCACATACTTAATATGCATGTATGTGCAGAGATATAGTCTCTCTCCCTCCCTTTTCCACCAGCCCCCCACTTTCCTCCACTTTAATTGTGTTTTAGTTGTTAGAGAGATAGAAAAGGCTAACAAATATTTGCAATTTAAGGTATATTGTAAAACCTTTTATGAAGTTTACAAACTAGTTTTTATTTGTTCAGTAGTCTGTTCTTCTCCCCCCCAACTCAATTTCTGTGTGTGTTTGTGTGTGTACACCTACATACATGTGTATACACATACACATATGTGTATACACGCACATACATACATACACCCCCCCATGTTTATATATGTATTTTGGTTAAAAAATGTAGCTAAATCAAAGCATTTGTTGGTTGATGTTTACATTTTTTATATTTAAAAACTTACCATATTTTAATATTTTTAAAGCTACTCCATTTCCAAACAGCTTTAAGTGCTTTACATGTGATGATGCAGTTGACAATTACAACTGTAACAGATGGGCTGAAGACAAATGGTGTCCTAAAAGTAAGTGTGCTTGTGTTGGGGAAATTCTTCGGGGTATTTAGTTTTGTTTTTCCCTCGCTCAACGATCTCACAGACATCTAGTTAAATAGGATTAACTTGCCAGCTCACTGATTCCCTACAGAAATTATTAGTAAGAGTCAGTCTTATGATTTTCTCTTGAGATGAGCAGTTGATTATGCTAAGAAATAATGCAAGTCATGCTGAAAACCTCTTATGCTTATATTTAATGTCTAAGTGAATGTATATTATTTTATTTATTTGAGATTTATATCCTGGCCCATCTACAAAGGCTCAGGGCAGCTTAAAATAAAAGACAAACAACCCAAAGGATACAAAATAATGATAGACTCCCCAAATGACACCCCCCAAACTTTGAAATTCCATCCTATCCCACCCTCTCCTGCTTCCCTGCCGATTGCCCAGGAAAGCAAACCCTTCTGTGGAAAAAATCTTACGTATCATGCGAATACCAAGCTGTTTGCTACAGTGGGTGTAACTGGAAGTTTGCTAACCTGAATTCTACATTTGTTGGCTTGAAGATTTTAGGGAAGTGTAAATAATATTTTAGCCTTAAAGCATAACCTGTTTTTGCGTATATGGAGGCCATGGTGATTTTATGGACTGAGTGGAAACTACAGGAGTTGCACTTATGCATCAAATTGAGCTTTTTGTACATTCCAAATAAACACTCAAAAGACAGTCCTATCCGATACTTCAATTAAATTTTATCTTCCTTTTCTGTAGTTTTAAATCAGATCAGTGTCATATGTCATGAATACATTTTCCATTTTCCAAACTTGTTTTTTGTTTCAATGAAGAAACATAAACATGTTTCACTAGGTTGCTTTTATAGCTTTAAACAAATCCCTGTGTCATGTTAATCTTGTTTGCACTTCTTTTCAATTTGGCCATTTAGTCTGGTACTTAACTTGAAAACAGTTTGCACTCCCCAAAGTGTTCCACTACTAGCTGCAAGAGTCAATTTCTTAATTCATTTTTATGTTTAAAGCTTAATGTCTTGCTAACTTTAAGCCTGGTGTCTTTCACAAAGTTAATGTAACAGCTACTTCCAAATATAGTTCAGATTTGTTTCACAGTTGCCATGTAAGGATGATGACTTTACTTAGCCATTTAAAAAGCCAAACATAATTATAAACTGGCAGTTTGCAAACTTGGCATGTCTTTCACATATATAAGCATTAAATATTGTATTTTATATGTGATCATTCAACTGGAAAACTTCAAATTGGAGCATCTTCTAGTAGGACAGAAATATTTGAGAGTAAGCAACACTGCCTGCAATGACCAAAGATCACACTTGTAAGAAAAAATTATGGGGATACAAAATAGAAAAGGGAAATCACTCTTCAGAGTGGAGGAAGGAGGAAACAACGTTGGATGGAAGGGCCACGAGCAGGGGACAAAGATAAGATGGAGGAGTCAAAGAAAGAGATTTGGATGAAGGACGTATTTAAACACGGAGCTGAGGAGGAAAAAAGAGGGGTTCAAAAGGGAAAGAGAGAAGAAAGAGAAACATGAAATAGTGCAAACTTGAGTGGACATTTAAATATTTGGCTCAGGAAGACAGGCCAAGTGGCCACTATATTTATGTTTTAGTTATAGATAAACTAAAATAAATTGAAAAATGTTTGCAGTACATTAAGCCACCTTACCTCCCTAAACTGGTGCATTGACTATTTTTTCTGTGTGGGCATATCTTGTCAAGTTTCTCAAATATGTAAGAAAATTTGCATTTCATGGAATAAACCTGACTCAGATGTATTTCATAGATACACAGTACTGTTTAACAGTTCATCTCTTCACAAGCTATGGAAAAAGCACATCGGTCACTAAGAAATGTGCTACCAGAGATGAATGCCACTTTGTTGGCTGTCGCCATCACAGAGAGACTGGCTATACGGTAAGAATCAGTTTTTCCAATGAAGGAAAATGTATGGTTTTCTAAATAAAGATCCTGTTCAAACCTCCTTCCTCATTCATTATCAGGTAAAACTCTGGATGAAGAGAACGAGGTGTGTCAAATGAGACTGTCTTAGGTTTAAATCATGAAAATCAAAACTGGAGAATATGCTAGAACTTTTTACTTTTCTGTGGGTTTGTCTGCACTACAGTCCAGAGGTGTGATTGCACCTTATCTAGATGTACCCTGTCCAGGTTATAAGCTGATAGCTTTGTATGTGGAGTGACACGGGCTTAAACTGCCAAGGCTTGCTCCAAGTTCCAAGCAAGCTTGTGCAGCCTGCACTGAACTTCATGCTGCTGCACCTCTCTTGCTAGACTTCACTTTGGCTACACCTCTGGAATGAAGTATGTATATAACTGCTGGAGAAGGTAAACTTTAGTTTTCAGGAATGGTACGTTCTTGGAGTGAGGAAAGTTCAGCACTCCCATTCCATGGTACCAGGTGGAACCATGGCTTCTTCAGATGGGGCCTAACTTTTGGGCATAATGCAAGGGTTTTTGTTTAATGAACAAGTGATAACTTAAATGTTCAAGTTTATTGAACAAGGGATGAACAAAACATAGCCTCTGTAGTGTAGCTGATCCTGTGACAATTGGAAGGACGGGTGGATAGTCACAAGTCTATTAAAATAAGCCATCCTCTGGGGGATATGATGATAGTGCACTAAGCTACCTTCTTGAGCAGGGGTGGGTGGGCAAAATATGGCCTGCAAGCTGGATCCAGCCCAACAAGTGAATTTTTTTTTCTGGCCTACGGCAGGTCCCTCATCCCCACTCAGCCCAGATGTGGGGGGCAGCCTGGGCCATGGATCATGTGGCTGGTCCTACCAACTCCAGGCATGGAGGTGCTGCCTGGCATAGAGTGCAGCCTGCCCTATCCCCATGTGCAGCTCTTAGGCACTCTGGGAGCTGTAGTCCACAGGGCCAGGCAGGGCAGGGGCAGTGTGGCAGCTGGACTTGGCTTTCTGGCAGTCCCCCGTGGTGGTGGCTCCTTCTTGCTGCCACTGCCAGTGTCTCTGCCACCACCACTGGACCTGGAGCTCCATCCAATGCCCCTACTGGTGATAATGGGGTGGACAGGCCCAGGGCCGGGTAGGTGCAGTTGGCATATCCCCAGCCCCTTCCCCTACCCCCTGGTCCTATATAGCTCACCAAAACTCCTTAAGTGGCCCTTCAGCTCAAATAATTGCCCACCCTTATTACAGAGGATCAGAATTCAGATTCCAACTTGGTCATTCTTTTTCTTGTAAGAAGCAGAGCCGTCCTTTATAAAAGAAGTCCTGTGGCTCTGATATGTGGTTAGCAGCCACATTTGACTATTTTCAGTCACCAGGTTTATTCCCCCATAAGTCCTAGACAGAAAGTGGATTGTGTATTGGAAATAACAGAGCAATTCTCTGCAGCCATGCCAAAAATGCACTGCCACACTGATAGGCGAGTATAAATGGAAAGAAACTATGCCTTAACAATGACAAGGGATGGAAACAAATGCTGGAGACCATTTTCAAGGTAACAGTTTCTAAATGCCTGCAAGGTTTGCATTCAGGTGTGATAGATGAGCAAATAATAAATCTTTTACTGTGTAAGATTTTAGACCTCTTAAGACAGCTGACAATCTGTATGTTGAATGTGAAAGGACACACATATGATACCTTTGATCTGAGAAGTTTCTCATTGATGTCAGTGAATGTTGATATACTCTGGGCAGTATGTGGTCTTCATGAGTGCCAGGCTCTCTACTGTTACATTTGATTTTGCAAAGTAGGCTATTGGATCTGATTACACTATGCAGATGCCATTGTGATAATAGGTAAGCTCTATGCACTTATATGTCTCACTGTCCTGAATGGTATGTTTGAATGCTCGGCATTTCCAGATATTCCAGTTAAAAGCACCCAGTTAGCTGCAAAGATTCCCCATATGTACTACTTGGACAGTGAACATTATCAGTTATTCTCTGGTAGAAATTTGGTGACCTTGTATTTACTAAATGTAAATACAAGGCACAAAATTTGAGACCAGATTGCATAAATCTTAAAAGACAAATGTGAACAGAGAATGCCTTATATTCATTTAAATGAACTTATAGTCATTTAAAAATGTGGAGCTAGCAAACATTCAAAAATATGTTTATACTTAATGATCAGGAGGGAAGATATGAGGGAAAGCTTTACCTACTTTCTGATAGGCTGGGAAATTTGTCTGACATGGCTAACATGGTTATTTCTCATCTGATCATGATGACAGATGTCCATTAATTACACTGTATAATAATTTGAGCTGCACGAACGCTGTAGTGCCTGAATTTGGAGCAGGTGCTGTAATTGATATACTCCATCTACCAACTCAGATCACAGGCTATCAGATAGAAGTGATTAGCTTGTTTAGTAATAGCCCTTGCAATCAGTTGAAAGCTTATATTCCTCTGGTATACCTCTGCTAAAACCACTTCCACCTAACAATCTCCTTTTCATTAACAGGAATGTGTCTCTTGCTGCGAAGGGATGATCTGCAATGTAGAAATACCAACCAATCACACAAATGCAGTGTTTGCAGTAATGCATGCATGGAGGATGTCACATGGCAGCAGGAGGACA
The DNA here is from genome assembly GCF_030867095.1 of Alligator mississippiensis. NCBI lineage: Eukaryota > Metazoa > Chordata > Crocodylia > Alligatoridae > Alligator > Alligator mississippiensis. The sequence continues at coordinate 228,511,920 of NC_081827.1, read as the reverse complement.
GTTAACGTTCCATTGCTTGCATCAGTCCTAGCAGTTGTGTTGCTTTGATGCAGTTTTCCTTGTGATTCTAAGGGCTAAACTTTCTGTGCACTAATGTAAACCAGTAAGAAGAACATTTTGGTTTGAAACAAAAATCACTGGCACCCTTCATTTCATAACCGTGTAGGAAAACATGAGAAGATGCATGAACTTTGTGACATCTGCCAGTTCTTTAGTGAAAAGATGTGCAAACAGTTTGCAGTATTTAAAACAAAACCAAAACAGACACTATAGTGGACTTAACCAATTATCAGAATTCTTCATTTAGTGGTAAAAGTATGTGCATGCTGCACATTTCTTGAACAAAGAAAATAAATATCCGTTGGCAGTCACTCTACCAAATGAAACAAAGGAAACTTCTAGATGGCAAAGTTAAGCTGGAGTTGTGCCAAGCTAGTCTTCATAGGATTTTATGGTATTTTTCAGAACTGACTTGTAGCACTGGGTCTGGTAGCTGACTTTTCATCAACAAACATGTTCTTAAATTCATGTTTAATTGCAGTGCTCTTAGAAATAACAGTACATATTCCAAGAAAGTGTCTGAAAAAGCACATTTCCATTTTGGTCACAATTCCCATGCCAGCTGAAAATTATGCAGAATAAAACTTTAACTGTATTTGTCTCTCATGTCTATGCCATTGTTGCACATTCTCAAACTATAAAATGAAGTGACTCCATGTGCAAGTCAAAATTCTGATTAAAGATTATAAATTGCTTCAGTCCCTAATGTCATATTTAGGGATACACCGGAAAGTGGCCTCATTTTTGCAAGACTTGTCTACCATTGTCTTTGGCGTTTCTGAGTGCTGAGCACTTCCATTTATCTAGTCACCTGCGTATAGGACCATAACTTCAGGCACCCAGTTGAAAAGTTTGACCAAAAATTCTAAAGCTAATGTACCAGTCTTACTATTTTCTTTCATAGCTATAGTAGGAGTTTTAAATTTACGTCCATATTTTGAACATCTGCAAATATTAAAAGTGATAGAATTTAAGTTACTATTGGATCTCATAGAATTTGTGATGAATATTGTATTTATTACACATCTGAGTTTTCATCCTTCTGGTTCCAGTGATGGATGTATTCAGGTTTACCATCTCTCTGGCCTGAAGAAGTCAATCCTGAAAACAGAGATTGACTACATGTTAGATTCAATCATGTGTATGTTATGTGCCAGTGTAATCCATTGTGCACTAGCCCTGTTGTAAGTGTAGACTCAAGGGCTAGGTACAGACATTACACTTTTACCATTAGAATTGATTAGAAACCAGTCTATGCTTGTAACAGAGCAAAAGTTCAGCACACAAAACCAGTCTATACCAATAACAGAACAGAAATTTGGTACATGTAGACTGGTTCAAAAATGATAAAACCCAGTCTAAGGTTTGCCCACTCCCAACCGAAGGCCAAAATATGTTCCATTTGCTGTCGATCTATACTTTGCCACTTACAGAAAACCGCGTAACAGATCAATCCCACCTTGGACTTTTGAATGTCTGTAGCTAGCTGAGGCTTTTCTGCAGCCTTCCAGACCTGTCCTGATTGTGGATATGAAGTTAAAAGCATTCTTCCTTGCCTAGTTACATCATCTCTTCCTTCACTTACTGGATCTGTCATCCTCTCTGCATTGTAGCGTGACTTGAATCTGACCCATAACCTTTGGGCAGAGAAATTGTATCGCATTCAAGACTATTTGGGTATTTTATTTATTCATGTAACCTTTACAGATTTAGTTACTTTTGATTTTACATTGTCTTTGTTAGTCTTCATAAATCAGTAGGGTTGGTTGAATAACGAGAAGAAAACATTGAACATTTTGTTCCAATATTTAATGAGAGGTTTTAATTGATATTTCAAAATACATCAGAGATTGTCAATTGAATTGGAAACCATTAATTTAGTAGGTTAAGTGATACATAGATGTTGCTTGTAAATCCTTTTCTTATTCTTGTAAAGTGGCATGCTGTATTTAAAATGACAATTGGAAGACCTCTGTGTTAAGACTGTCAAAATTCATCATTTTTGGTTACTGCATTAACAGATATCTAAAGATGTTCATGGAATATGTACATTTGTGATGTGACATAGTATGATGAGGAGGCACTTTAAAAGTATAGGATTTCAAGGTTATAGATGCCAACCAGTCCCTCGCTTGTCAGTGTCCGTGTGCCCTGCCAGTGGGCCTTTGAGCACTTCTTTTTGGGGGCAGTCCAACAAGCTATTAAGAGGATTTTAAGGGAAATGTTCTTTTCCTCAAAGGTCATGCCTAGGTAACACAGCTGCAGCTTAATTATTATTTTATTGGTTTCACAAGTGGTGGCAGCTGTAGTTAAGATTGCTGAACACTTTGTTTTATTGGTCTCCTGTTTTCACATGCTGTTTTCTTTTGGGCTGACATCTTCCAGGCTTGGTTTCTGCCCAAAGGTGAATTCCTTAGGAAAGTTTAAGCAAATGTATTCAACTATTTTCTCAATTATTGGAGAGTGTGAAGAAATCCTTTCGTTACTTCTGACTCCTGCCCCCAGCCAGCCCTCCAGGCCCATGGTGCCCTCTCAAATTTTGTTTCTTAGAGTTATTTTTGCAGTTGAAAATTAACATTAGCTCTTAACATGGCTTACAGCTTTAGGTGAGTTTACTGTAAATAGTTTTAAAAGAGCTAAAGGCTCAGAGTTGTTTATAGAGCAAACAACACTCCAAAGCACACAGCCCTGGAGAACAGTAGAGGCTTGAAATGCTGGCTGCAATGGTAGGACTACAGTTCTGGCAATAATGGACCTTTTAAGAGTTTGGCAGTTCTAAAACAAACAAAAAAATACTGTGCTGAGGTTGAATCAAAACCATTTCTCCCCCCAAAATCATTGAGGAGTGGAGGGAGAAAAAAAATCAGTTCAACAGATGGCTTTGTTTAATTTTGAGCATTTTAAAGAGTAAATTTGAAGAAAATTTCACATAATTTTGAATTGAAAAACCAAAATACCCCATTTTGACAGTGCTGAAATGTTTCAGCTTTTGGGGAACTTTGGTTGATGTTTGGCATTTTGTTTGGTGTGTGGGCTTTTATTTATTTTTTATTTTTTAGTATAAAGAGCTCAATGAAGCCAACCTAGATTTATACATTTTAATGTTTCCAAATCCGTATCCCCCCTGCCCTCCCCCCCCCCCCCCCCCAAAAAAAAAAAAAAAGGATTTTGGCCAAAAATATGTTATCTAGAATTAGTTAGAACATTCTTTTTCTGTTCTAAGGCTTTTTTGAACTGGGTAAGATTATATGTTGTACAGACACAGAAGAGGAACGTGACTGCGGGAGTCACTTTTCTGTGGCTGACTAGCGCAGAATACTAAAGATGTTGATAGGCTACAGATGGTCTTGGTTTATTGGTGCATAGTATGTGTAGACCTGTGGGCGGTTTTGTTTTTTCTATTTATTTTTTTACCTTTTAAACACTCTAGACAAGTAAATGCAAAAAGCCTGTCAAGGCACCATGAAGGTCCCCTAAATCAGTCAGGAAAAGTGAAAGTTCAGTTTGACTGCACAGTCTTATGCAGCTGCTTTGCACACAGGTAGAAGTAAAACCTTTGTATTTGTGATCACATTTTATTTTGTGTACATAAGCTTCTAGATAAATATTCTATGCTAGGGTTAGAGAAATAGCGAGACTACATATATTATGCAAGGTCCATATTAAACCTTAAGTTTCCCATGTTTTGATTTCGGAGGGATTTCATATGCATTCATAATGATATAGTTCAGGGTGCACAACTCAAACTTTACTGAGGGCCACTTGCAAGGTATGCTCTCCAATGAAGCCACTAAAAGGAGCAGAGGCTACTTTGGTGGGCAGAGCTGGGGTTGTGGGGGCATAGGGTTATGCTGAGCTCAGGAGAATAGGGGTGGGTTAGTCTTACTGGTCCCCTTGTCACTCCCTAACAGTTACAGAATTAAACTACCAGAACCAGACTTTGAAAGCCATGATCTGATGATGACTGGCTAACCCAGCAGCAGCAGCATCTCCCATGAGGAAGGGGGAGTGACATTGAGGAGTGGTAGCCTGCCCCAGCTTCACGTATCCAGAGCCTCCTGCCACTCTTCCAGCACTCTGGGCCCCCTTGCTCAGTGCCCAGGACTAGTGCCCCCTTTGCCTACCCCTAGTGGAAATGTAAGCCCTCGACACCTTTGCAAATGGGAAATGGACTGCACATGAAGGTATAGGCACAGATTAATGAGTCACTGCACACTTAGGGCACAGCTTGCTGTGACAGAATGTCATTTGACTCTGTTTTGCTTTTCTAGTCCTATTTTGTTTTTTATGGTCAAGGAAGAGTGATGAATAAGTGGTTTAATAAAACACCATGGTAGGTCCTTGGGATTGTCCTTATGGGCACCATGTTTTGCACACTTGGGTATATTTATTTTTGCATTTAATGAATAGGTTAAAATATGGGCTAAGTACTACCCTTTATTCATGTGTAACTCCCATTGTCCTTTTTGGGAGCATGTGGGGAGATTATTTGTTTCTAGAACCATGATTTTCAGCAACTAGACATTTTGGGCATTTTAACTCTTATGAATATACTCCTACTGCACACATGTTTACAGCTTACAAATATCCATGACTATTTAAGTGCTTTTGTAGTCAGCCAGATGTGCAAATTTAGGGTTTTGCACACTCATGTTACGTGCAAAGCAGAAATGAAAATATCTCTACTTAACCTTTGGTACTCAACATTATTGCATTATCATTCAGTATAGAGCCAAGTGTTATCTTTGAATGCAACATGCACTCAAAACTAACAGGAGCTGTACTCAAGCACATCCAACGACAGAAGGATTCCTGGGATTTGTGCTTTGAATTAAAATTGAATATATCATGTGAAAATCAATCTTTGTGTAACTCCTTGGAGGGTTGAACTTGGCCCATGATGGCTACAGAAACAAACATATCACAATTGCAAATTGGCTATTCAAGCATAACAAAAAGGACCAGGATGTGATATGGCTCTTCTGTTTGAAGTAACTGCAACTCATCCAAATTGTGCAGTTGACAAACAATAAGCAGCTTTGTCTCAATGTTGCATATTTTGTATTGCATTGGGGACAGCCTGGAGCAGATTGATTGATTGTTTTTCAAAGTTTTAATGTACTTGTAAGGAAAAGCCTCCACTGTTTGGTGTTTGCCTGTCTGAATGTTCTTTGCCTCTCTAGTGCTGTTTGAAAGCACGGCACTTAATTAAAGGTATTAAAATATTTGGGATGGAAAATATGCATGTATTAAAATAGTCAAGAAGAGAGAAATGAACTTCATTATTTAGAAAGAAACACTGTAGGGCTGATTCCTAGCACTTTTATTCCACAAGAAGTCATTGCAATGTCTCCTTTTGCAAGGGAACCCGTGTGAATGTAAGCATAACTCTGGTGATTGGGGGATTCTCAGAAATGTCCAAACCATTTAGCTGAACCTTTCCAGGAAAGTGAAGTGTGACATAGGTTCCTGGCCCAGAAAAGTTCAAGTCCGTGTTGGTAACGTTGTAAGCAGCTGAAAATGCTGTGTTCGATGGCTAGTATTAGGCATTCTTAACTAAGCATTGCAACCAGGACCACCTACAATGAAAGAAAAAACATATGTTTTGACTGAAGCCCGTTCATTTGGGTAATGTGAGGCTAAGTACCTCCTTTAATAAAGTGAGCACCCATAGCCCACACAGATTGCAGTACCTGTTTTAGAACTTGACCCAGAAGAAGTTGTTCCAAAAGGGAAAAAGTTTTCTAAATGAAATAGAAATAAGGTCATGACCGTTTCTTTCCAGGAGGCAGAACAGATGCTTTATGAGGTGTGCCTGCCTCACTCCCTGAGTACCATTAGAACGGGTGGTGAAATCCTGGTCCTGATGAAGTCAATGACAGTATTGTTGTTGGGCTCAATGTAGCTAGGATTTCACCAGCTATGTTTTTTAAAGATAATGCCTCTTGACGTCTGCTGCCACTCATGCTACCTCTTCCTTTCCCAAAAACAGCTTAGTCTAAGGAGAGACATAATTTAGCCTTAAAGACAGAGAAACATAGACATATAATTGTATTACTGGAATTGTGCATGTGTTTGTATACCCTAAAGGCAGAACAATTATTGTGATTAATATAACGGCTCGGTAAAATAATTCTTCAGGACAAAGCCCAGTTTTGCTAAATGCAGTGTTTAAAAGTTGAAGAATGAGTCTAATTAAGTGGAAACATCTTGCAGGACTGAATGAAATAATGGCATATGTCAAGAACAAGAAATACATTTCCACTGATAAACAAGAAGAGTGTAATAAAGGAGTCTGAGCTAGATGGGAAAGCAGTTTCTTGAGCTAGCCTAAGGCTGTCCAACTTCTGCTCAGGGACTGCACCAGGATGAGCTACCCCTCCAAGGCTGGATGCAGTGCAGACAACCCCCCACCCCACTGCACCATGCAGCTGCAGGCCCTCCCCAAACTGCTGCATTATGTGGGCCCTCCTCTCCCACACATTGTACTGTGTCCTCTCTCACTGCACCACGAATCCCCCTGCTGCAGTGTGTGCATTCCCCTTGTACTGCACACCTGCACAGCTCCAGGCTCACCTCAGTACCCCCAGCCATGCTATGCTGCATAGCCACCACCCCCGTGCAGCTGGAGCAATGGGGGAGCAGCAGCCAGACAGGGGTCTGGGGTGGTGGGCCGCAACTTAACCCATTGTGAGGCACAAGTTGCCACCAATTGGACAGCCCTGTCCTAGCCTACTTTTGCCCAAAGGTAGAGAAGAAGCAACTACTACTATGGCAACAAAAGGCATGTTAGCTGGGGTGTTTGTCTAGTTCAAAGCTGTCCCAACTGGTGGCAATAAATTGAAGCCCATGGGGCTTGTCTGGGCAGCTGGGAACCACTTAATATTGATACAACTCCAGAACCCCAGGAGATGAATGTTGCTGCTGCTCACACCACACCATCTTGCCCGCTGCCAAATTTGGGGTCTTCAGCCACCGCTCAGTGGCAGGGGAAAAGGCGTGCACGTGGTGGCAGCATTCCCCCCAGCATTCTGGAGTTGTGTCAATGCAGCGACTGGCAGCCGCCCCAGGAAGCCGCCACCCTGCCACCAGACGCAAGACATCCCACTCATAAGAAGGTTGTGGTCCAGATCTGGCTTTCAGGGCCAAGTACTCTGGACAGCCTGGGTTTAGCTTATTTCTCCAAAGGCAGAAGGGCAGCATGGCAACTTACTGGTCAGTGCACACAACTGCTTCATTTCTACAGTGCCACCCCTGCCCTCTGCCTGATTTCACACTACTATGGCCTACTACCTTTCTTTACTTGGGGAAGACATGATGGGGAAAGAAGAACTCTCCTGTAGTTACCAGTTACTTCTCCTTGATGGAAGAAATGCCTCGCAACTAGATTTTTGCCTAAAATCTACCCTTTGAAACATCTTCAAGTACCTTGTGCAGGGAATTTTCACCATGTTTTGAAAGCTTTCTGCTAAGAACTTTTTTCATTTCTGTTGAATTCCATACAGATTCTCTGCCATTTTGGAAGCAGGAGGGAGAGCACCAACTTTGCATTCCTCTCCCTTCCCTATATGCACTCCCAGTGCATATGTACATGAACTTAATGTATTTGCCTGGCTATAACCCTTTTTTGGGATGCAGATTCCTTTTGGATAGAGATTTTTTTTCCTTTCCTTTGAATGCATCCTATCATTACATTGTGATGGGTAAAGCTTCTTGCCATCGAAGGAGAGGAGAGAGCAGAAGAAGGAAAAGGAGAGGAATCCCAGCTTACAGCCTACTTGTCCTTGCAGATAGACCTGCAACTTTTACAGACTGAACTGTGGCTCAAGGATTGGATTGTTAAGTCACCACAAGACCTATCAATGAACCATGGTAGAAATCATCCTCAAATCAAGGGATTACCATCACTGGCTATATCTACCCATGCATGGGTGTTTGGTTCCCCAGGGCCAACCAGTAGTGGCACACCTCGTGCCACTGCTAGTTGTCCCCAGAGAATGCCTGTGCCACGCGCCCTCTGGCTTGCGGCAGGTTATCTTTTGTAGGCCAGGGGAGGCTGGGACCAGTACTGGTCTGGGCCCAACAGCCTTACCTGGGGTCCTGGAGGCCTCCTGGGGCTGCAGCAGTGGCAATCCAGCCATGCAGGGCCTGGCCAGCAACCAGAGTGGCACACACTGCTCCTGTGTGCGCTCTGAGTGGCACATTTTGAGTGGCACACACTGCTCTGCTTTTTTTTTCTGCAGGTTTTTTTTGACCCCTAGATATCCGGGGGTCAATCCCTCCCCTCCCCTTGTGGTGCTCCCTTGCAGTGCAGAGAACAACTGAACGTGCAGTATGTGGCACTGCGGATGTGTCTGTGGCACCACATACTGTACAGCCATGCTTGTCTGGATGCGGCCACTGATGCTAGGCTGTCATGTTACCATAATGCATCTAGACTTGTGGGGAACTTCTATCTCTGTCTGCCTAAACTATTGGCTTTTTGTAAACTCCTGTTTGAATCTAAGGTGTCAAGATATAGCTCACTTATTTACTCTTAAAATCAATGCACACAGGACTGCTCTAAGTCATACTTAATAGGGAGTTGTTTGCATACATGTCTTCATACATTAGGTGAACTCAGATAACTCAAAGTAAAATTTAGGATTAAAGAGACATTGCTGTGCACTGAGGATTCACAGTTCACAAAACACCTATTTGGATTACCATATTTACCAGAATCAGAGACGTCTTTACATTGAAGATGAACCACCAGTAATTAGATTCTTCATATGGAAAGTTATAAATGTCTTATAATTTTCCTTGTAGAGAATCATGGTCATAGAGGTAATCTTAAACTCCTCCCCCCTCCCATGGTTACAGCAAGGAAAGCAGTGGCAGGGGGGCAGGTGGCCAGATCCCCACTTCTTGACCCCATCCTCCTCCCTGGCTCCTTGCTCGCCTGCTGCCTACTCTCCCTGGCCACCTGCCACCCTTCCACTTACCTTCTGCAGCAGCTTTGTATTTTGGGCAGTAAGTGGTGGTGGCCAGGACCCAATCTGATCCAACCCAGAAGCAGTGATGGCAGATCTGGGCCAGGCCAGGTTAAGGTCAGAACTGGAACTAGAGCAAAAGGTAAGTGGTGGTGGTATGTGTGTATGTTGCGGGGAGGTAGGGGGTTGGCTATGTGGTGTCCCCTGTTCTCTGTCCACACTGTTGCAGTCTCACCCAGGCATGGGAGAGGCACTTGTTATTCCACTTAATGTGTATACAGTATGGTCAAAAATAATTAATTGCTCATTTGTTGGGTTAACTCTTTGGAAGGAACATGTATGTGAGGGATCAGAAGAATTTGTATTGGCCTAAGGTTTCCAACTCAAACTGTGTACTCAGTCCTTGTGACTTCTTGTAGGTAGGTTTGAATCTGATTGGTTTATAGGGGGAAGGTTGTAAGGTGGTGATCATATCATTATTTAACGTATATGAATTGTGGTGGACTGCTAATTATTCATGACAATTTGGCCACTTCAAACATCAGTGCTAGCTGTGTAAGAAATCTCTGGTTACCAAAGAAAGGAAAACTCTTTGAAGACGTTCAGTCTTTTATATGGTTAAATATGTTTGTGTGAAGATAAAACCAGCAGTGCGACAGGAAGAGGTACAAAGGTCACATCACACAGTTCCTTTGTTTTCCTTTGCTCTGGACTTTTACTGCTTTCAAATCACCTCCCCTTGTAGCTTGCCACTATAAACAGAAGAAAAAGTTTAATGTGTTACCATTCAGACATGATGTTGCTGTGCTAGATTTGAACATATATATTTAGGAATTATGCACAAAGTAGGAAATGGGGAAAGTGAACCACTGGTCACTGGGGGAAACATGGATGCAGAATAGCAGTTGCACTGCAACTTTCATTGTTCATCTATCTGCCTGTAGATAAATGATACTTTTTTCTCTGTTTGGCTTTTATTAGTATGTTATCATAGAATTTATTTCTCTTCTATTAGTTTTAACTGTAGAGATCACATTGCCTGACCTTTCCCATAGAGTTCTATCTCCACAGAGTGAGGAATCGTTGCACATAAATGCATCATGCCAGTAGTTATGCTTAACTTGATTTTCCTTACTCATACTTCCTCAATCCTTACTAGACCTCTTAAGGATATACCATGATCCAGAGAATCAATGGTTGCTTACTACTTTCTGAATCCTAGTTGGACTTATGTCTTAGCATGGAGAGGCCCTCTTTGGGAAAGGAAAGTTCTGTTTATGTTCAGAAAAAAAGGGTGTCCCAAAATGCTTATAATCTTATTTATGATGAGAGACCAAAGAGGAAAGTAACATCAGAAAAAACAGATTGGAGGATGAAAGAAACAATAATAAGAACTAATGTTGACCCAAGCTAAATATTATCACAGCTCAGTGTTTTCAGGTCAGTTAGCCAGATTTGCAAAGCTGTTTCTGTTACAGTGTCCTGTGGCAGAAAGTTCTGTGTGTCAATAATATTCCCTTGTATCTGTTTTTAAATGCGTTGCCTTTTCATTCACTGTCTCTTATGTTTTGTACAGGAATGAGTGACTAGGATTAGCCTTTCATGCCATTTATTGCAGACCCTAGACAAAACAACTGACAGAGTAAGTGAGAGTGAGTGTGCATTACAAATAAACTTACAGAAACATCAACTACATTGCAGCTGATTACAAATATACTTAAGGAACATCAACTAAATGGCTATAACCTGTAAAGAAGAGACCATGCTGAAAAAAGGGGCGGGGGTGTAACTCTCTATGTGAAGGAAAGCTACTTGCCCCTACAAGCTGAGATTGGCACCCAAGGAGGATGACTGGAGACTGGGTTAGAATATGAGAAGAACGTGGTGAAGGGGATACAATGGTAGGAGTCTACTACAAACCTCCAAATCAGGAACAAGAGCTTGACTAAGAATTTGCCAGGGAACTGTCTGAGGCTGCATGCTCTCAGTGCATGATTGTCATGGGAGACTTCAACTATCCAGACATCTCATGGGATGAGCACTTGGCCAAATATGATCTGTCTCAAAGCTTCCTTACATTCGTGGATGCTCTTTACCTGTCTCAAGAAGTTTATGGGCCGACAAGAGGTAAAGCATTGCTGGACCTGGTACTGACGAAAGGGGGCTATCTAATCAGCAACCTAACAATCGAAGGGAAGCTAGGTGACAGTGACCATGAGTCAATCACTTTCACTATCCATCGCAAAGCTGGCAAGTCAGCCAGTAATGCAGTCGTCCTTGACTTTAGGAAAGTTGACTTTCATAAGCTCAGAAGGCTTGTTCTTGAGGCCTTGAGAGGCCATGATTTCACAGGGAGGGGAGTTCATAATGAGTGGTTGCTCCTTAAGGAAGTGATCCTAGAAGCACAAGGGGAGTCCATCCCAACTCATAGGAAAAGTGGGATGACCAGGGTGAGGGTGAATATATGCCCACCATTGGCATGGATCTTGTGAGGGAGCATCTTGAAAAGCTGGACCACCACAAATCAGCTGGTCCGGATAGACTGCACCCAAGTGTGCTAAAGGAACTGGCAGAAATCGTAGCGCGGCCACTGGCAAGGATATTCGAGAACTCGTGGCACTTGGACCAACTACCTGAAGACTGGAAGAGGGCCAATGTGGTGCCCATCTTCAAGAAATGGAGGAAAGAAGACCTGGGAAACTACAGGCTAAGCAGTTTGACCTCAATCTCTGGGAAGATTTTGGAAAAAAATTATCAAAGAAACCATTTTTGACAGGCTAACAGAAGGCAGCATTCTGAGGAACAGCCAGCATGGGTTTGTTGCAGGTAGGTCTTGCTTGACCAACCTCATTTCCTTCTGTGACCAGGTGATGTATCTAGGACCTAGTGTCCTAAGATGTCCTCATGGAAAAATTGGGCAACTGCAGCCTCGACTACACCACAGTCTGATGGCTGGGGAAATGGCTCTGAGGTCAGACCCAGAGGGTGGTAGTTGACAGAACTGAATCAACATGGCACTCGGTGACTAGTGGTGTCCCCCAAGGCTCCATTCTCAGACCCGTACTCTTTAATGTTTTCATAAATGATCTGGATACTGGTATCAGAAGCGGACTGACTAAGTTCACTGACGACATCAACTTTGGGGAAGTGTCCACACTTGAGGATAGGCTGGTGCATGAACGACTGGTGCCTCCCGAGACTGGGAGGCCACCATGGTGGTGAGCAGTGACTGGGGACTGCCTGTAGCTGCCAGCGTTAGTGTCATTGGTGGTGAGCGGGGACCAGCAAGTGGGGACTGCCCATAGATGCCACCAGCTGTGTTGGCGGTGGCAGGGCAGGTGGCAAATGGTGACCACCTGCAGAAGCTGGTGGTGGCCAATATCAAGGCAGGCACCTGCCCCCCCCCACCCCCGTAACTCCCCTACTCATCACCTATGGGCTGGTGATCCCAGCCATCCTCAATAGGCTTGCAAGGTGGGTGGATGAAAACGTGATGGCATCCAATATGAAGAATGCAAGGTGCTCCACCTTGGGGGCGGGGGGGGCGGGGGCAGGGTAAAAGCACATCACACTTAGGCTCACCAGTGCTACAGTCACTAGCATGTGACTGAAAGAGACTTGGGGGTCATGATTAACCACAAGATGAACATCAGCCATGAATGCGATACTGCAGCTGGCAAAGTGAACAAAACTCTGGCTTTCATCTACCAATGCATCTCAAGCAAGACCCAGGATGTCATCCTCCCACTGTACTCAGCCTTGATGAGGCCACAGCTGAAGTACTTCATCCAATTATGGGCTCCACTATTTAGGAAGGATGTGGAGAAGCTTGAAAGAGTCCAGAGGAGAGCCACGTGCATGATCAAAGGGCAAGGGAACTGGCCATATGAAGAGAGGCTATGAGATATGGGACTCTTCAGCCTGGAGAAGCACAGGCTCAGGGGTGACTTGGTAGCAGCCTGTAAGTACATAAGGGGTGTGCATCAAGATCTGGGGGAACGCCTGTTCACCAGAGCACCCCATAGGATGACAAGGTCCGACAGTTACAAACTCCCGGAAGACCGTTTTAAGTTGGACATAAGGAAAAACTTCTTTACTGTCTGAGCCCCCCAAAGCCTAGAACAAATTCCCCCCAGAGGTGGTGCAAGCACCTGCTCTGGACACTTTTAAGAAACATTTGGATGCTTATCTTACTGGGATCCTTTAACCCTTGCTAACTTCCTGCCCCTGGGTCAGGGGGCTGGACCTGATGATCTTATGAGGTCCCTTCCAGCCCTGATATATGAAATCTATGAAACTACATTGCAGGTTTAGATATGGGACTGCCTCCCATATAACATTGCCCATGTTATAGCCATCACAGAAAAACCTGTGCACCTCTCAACCTGAGCTCTTGAGGATGGCAGGGAAAGATTCCCCCCTGCCCCCCCCTCATTTTACAGTAGGGTCTGCAGACACAGAGGGGTTTGCTCAGGGCATGTGGAAGTCTGTGGTAGATAGACCCCTCATCTCTTGAGAAAGCATTCCGTATCTTAACCACAAGATCACTTGTTCTGCAGTTTTCTATTCATGATGAAGTTCCCAAGATTTAAAGTAGTATTTTACAAAGCTTTGGCTTCTCTCATTTTCTGTGTCCATATTAGCAATGCTGTTGATGTTTTCAGTTGTGCACGTATACCTGACTAATACTTATATTACAGCTATTTTATTTTCTTATGGAGGGAAGACAACTCTTAAATCTGTATGTAACAACCCTTACATGGTTTCCTCTCTCGGTGATTACAGAAAGAATTCAAAAGGCTGCTAAATCTATCATCAAATATATGTTTGGAATTTTCTCAGGGTTTGACAGACTAGTGTCCAACCAACACCACACAAGGTTTTTACGCTGTTCTTTCTTCTGCATTTGAGAACAGAAAATACTGCTGAAGGTCAGTATGACACAGAAAAGGAATCATAATACATTTTTGGAAAAACATTGCTTTTCATGGTCAGGGCAAGTTCGAAATACAGTCGGAAAAATCCTTGCTGTGTTGATGTGGATAAGCATTTTGCCATAGATTTCAGTGGGACAAGGTTCTCACTGAGTTGTGTGTGTCATTGCTCACAAGTGCAATTACTCAATTTAAAACAAAATGAGAGTAGAACAAACAGCAAGAAAAATCTATTGGCCAGAATCCATTAGAACCATTACTGTGATGATATAAATCAGTGTGATGAGGTCATTCAGAAAGGTTTTCTGGGAAGATGCACCAATTTTAAATAAAGCTGTTTATGATGACTTTTATGAGGAATGCATAAGGGTTTTCTCTTTGCACTTGAAAACATTACATATATTCAGAAGACAGTGTGTGTTTGTGTGTGTGTACATGCACACCCCCCCTGGACTTTGAATTGACAGTCAAAATGGCAAAGCAGAATATTCTGAGATGATAAAAATCTCAGGGCCTATCCACATGTTCTGCTCTGTTAGATGAATTGTGTAGTATGTAATTGATGGAAAGACTAAGGAGGGCTGTAAGAAATAATTAGAGGAAGTCAAATTTTACTGTAGCAGAGCCTGGAGCCCACAACTCTTCCTTCACAGGGAGGAGGGAATTGAACAGGGTCTCCAGTACTGGATGAATGCTCCAATCCCCATGTTACTATGCAAAGAATGGAGCAGCACCGCTTCCTTCTGTGGCAGTTACATTTTGCTCAGCTTTTTGAAAGACAGGGCAAAGTTTCTGGCCTTCAGCAGAGAGTTCTCCACTGTGATTCCTGGGATGGGCAGAAACACTTCTGCAGCCCTCCCTGGAATGCGTAGGAAAATGGGATGTAAGATTCATCTCTGCCTTCAGCATTTCCCTGTTGACTAGCTTTAGGTAGTCTAACACTGGCCATGCTGCTTTAGACAGTTCCCTGCCCAGGGTGCTCTCTGTTACTGATCCCATTCAGAGGTTTCGTATGCTTTCATGAAGAATATGTAAGGGGGGGCAGGAGGTACCTGATCACGGAGGGTTCTGGATTCCACTTCAAGGCAAAGTGCTTAAACGTGGTGCATTGCAGTACCTACTTTTTAGGTACCTGAGTATTTTACTAGATCTGGCCCAGCATTAAAGAAATAGCTATCAGCATTAGCTGTAAAGTACTTAGAAGGTTACAAAGATAAGCACCAGGATCTGGGTCACCTGAGAGCAAGAAAAAAGAAAAATCTATAGTGAGCAAACTGAAAAAAAGAGAATTACAAGAAATGTGGCTAGAGTCACTTCAACTTGTTCCTGGAGGTATCTATGGTAGTGCAGATGGTTATTCTCATCCTTGAAAAAGAGGCTAGTTGTCTTCCAAATTATATGCAATGGCATTAGTCATTGCTGTCCTTCTAATTACTGACTGCTTCTGTCACTAGTATGATACCAAGATCTTTCTACAACATACGTTCTCTGAATGTGTTGTCCATTCATAATTCTTCATGAGGTTGAACTTTAATAATGTAATGAACATTTTAACTCCATGGATTTTGGAATGTGAGGACCATGTTGTCACCTATGCCCCCAAATTTATTAGACCACTGTTGCTTTGGGAATTTCATTTATACATTATGTATAGTGCTGAAATCATCTCCCCCACACTTTTCTTTTCAGTGTAGTGTGCATGGAGGAAAACCATGAATCAAAAGTGGAGTTTATATCTTTTATAATATAAACTCCACTTTTGATTTATATATATAATCTCTGTGGAAAGGAATCATCTGTGAAAAGTGGTTTGTAAATTCAAACAAGCCCTGAACCTCACTAACCTCATCACCAGAAGCCAAGCTCCTACAGCCCAAAACAAACTGAATGGATCCAGGCCATGCCATGACAAGACATGCAAAACCTGCTAACAATATCTCCAGTATGGAGATATCTTCACAATACAATACATATCTCCATCAGGGCACTATGGAAAATATGTGGAAACACCAAGGAACAACTGTGAACCAGATGAGCGCACACCAAAAATCTATCAGAGATGACAACAGAACATCACCTATCTCCAGTCTCAGGCCTGATCCTCAAAGGGAATTTGCAAACCACTTGTCACAGATGAGCCTATGAACTGCACTTCATCAACCTCCTGGATACAGGAACTCGTGGACTCAATATAGACATTGGAATTTCCTGACACACTACAACCTGTCGGACATTTGACTCGCCGAGTACCTCTGTACTTTTATCTGCAATGCTACATGCCCCTTTCCCTCCACCCCAGTCTGTCCCTCACCCCCTGATGCCTCCATTTCCATTTTCACTGACTGGCTTTCTTGCCTGCATTGCATGCCAGCCTCTGGCTTCTTTACTATTCCTTCCATCCAGGCACAGCACACACACCAGCTTCAGGGGCTTCCTCAGCCTGACAAAGGGTTTTCAACCCAAAAGCCCACGCCTCACAGATGGCATCCCAGGCAGCTAAGCCTCACAACTCCACTGCAACCAGCAAGCCTCAGGCCTGTCAAAGATGTGATAGGTCTGGCTTTTCCTCGGCCATGACTGTGTGCATGCATGTGGTGGCTGGAGGTTATGGCACCTCCTACCCGCCTTTCACCAGGGAGATCCTTGGCCCTGGCATTTCCTGGGGCTGCCATGCTGCTGGCAGTTCCACCAGGCCTCCCGACCCTGGCAGAGTGCAGTTTTAGGGGTCATGCCCAGGACCTGGGGCCTCCTCCTTCCCCATAGCCCCAGCTCATACCTCCAAGTTCATCCTGGCATGGAAGCTCAGCAGGGGCATGTTCTTCCCTTGCTGACTGCTGATGCAGTGAGTGCCCCCTCCAGCTCTGAGAGCGGGGCATTAAATGGTTTTAAAAAAAGGAAAAAAGGAAATAGGTGAGGATGGAGTGAGGAGGGGTCATTAACTCCATCTGCACCTGGAGCTTGGGGAACACCAGCAGCAGGAGGGTCACCTTAAGGAACACCAGCTGCTCCACCAAACCAGGATCCAAGCAGGTACGGTGGGGTGTCACTACATCCCCAGCAATGCTGAACACCCTCTCACTTGGAACACTGGTCGGTGGGCAGGTCAGGTGTTCCTGGGCAACTGTGGCCAGATCCAACCACATCTGGCTGTGGCTTGCCCCATAGGCCAAGGGGTTGTACATCAGTGGCTCCACGTCCTCGGTGAGAGAGGCAGGCCCTCAGGCCTGAGTGCTACCTGCCTGATGGTAGGATCTGATGCCTCTGGACCCTGCCATGGAAGCCATGCCCTTGGCAAACATTGGCAGCACCTGTGGTGGAGGAGGAAACTGGCTGGTGGATGGCATGCTAGCATGGGACAGTGGATTCCCCCTCTTCCATGTCCCCCCACCTCCACCATTCTGCCTCCCTGACTCTCTTTGCCAGCACCTCCATCCACTGATTCAGGCTTTGGCTACTTCATACATTGCCCTTCACCCTTAGGTCACACATGGTGGCCAGCATGTGGACCATACTGGACCGCAAAGGATCAAGCCATTTCCTGATGCCCTCCTTCAGTTGCCTCACCAGTGCCTGCACATCTGGTGACAGCAGCTTTCCACAGCCAGGAACACTGATCCCCTGGAAGCTCTCCATTTGGCTCTGAAGTTCCCTTACTACCGACAATATTGACCCCATTGTCAGTGACTATGGACCCTGCCCAATGAGGCATCCCTGCACCAAGTGGTTCATGGCCCCATGATCTCACTTGCCATGTGGGACTCATCCATTACCTTGGTTTGAAGGAGAGCCTACTGACAGCTTGAAGGAGAGCCCACCAGTGCCCTGTGAGGGAATGTATGCATGATCTCCACCCCGGCTGCTCTAGATGTCCGAGGGGAAGTGTAAGGCCACCTGCGGACCTACATTGCACAGCTCCTCTCTCAAGTACTTGCATGCCTCATACAGGGAGGGCACCATCATCCTTCTGGTGATGTGTGCAGGGACTTGATATGATGGGGCCATGAGTGCCATGAGCTGCCTGAACCTTGGCTGCTCATGCATTTTGTTCCCTTGCTCCATCTGGTTTTGGCTTGGCAGTGCAGGCAGATAGCATATGTGGGACCATAGGCCAGCTCAAAATGATCCCAGCCACGCCAATCACTTGCTTCTGGGGTGTGGGGGTGTGTGTGTGGATACTGCAATTTCCCCCATCCTCAGCGGGCAGGGGCACATTAACAGGAGGAGCGGACTCGGCTGAGCCACTTGCCTCTCCAACTTCTACCTCAGCCTCCTCTGAAGTGCGTTCTGGGGAAGGAGACCTGGCTCTAGGGCAAAATTGAGGGATGTGGAGCACAAACTTAGGTGATTTGCCCTCCTTCCTCAGAATTTCCCTTGTTAGGGCACAGCTCCAGCTCCAGCTCTTCCTCTGGCACTGGAAGGCTCAGCATAGGAAATGAAATAGGGGTGGAGGAGACTGTCACGCCAGTGCTGGTGATGGTGCTGGTGCTTGTCGTCATGGTGGGGGTGGGGGTGTTGGTTATGACTGGTGCTCTTGGAGGGGATGCAGATTCAGGCACAGGCAGTGACACTGGCACTGCTCCCCTCTCCTTGATGCCTGTACCAGTGGAAGCCTCATGCCTGCTTGTTGTAGCAAAGAGGCTGTGTCTCAGTTTGAGGGGGGACTTACACCTCTCCCTCTACCCCCTCTTCCACCCCTCCCTGAAGGCTTGCCAGCTGCCTTTCTACCATGCTTCATGGTGTGTTTCATAGTGTCTTGTCTTTATAAAAATATACAAATGTATATGGGTGTTTTCCTATATAAATTCTATATTATAATATGCCTGCAATATAATAAATAAAATTAAAATATAAATGTATATGGGTGTTTTCCTATATAAATTCTATATTATAATATGCCTGCAATATATAAATAAAATTAAAATATAACTGTATATGTGTGCTTTCCTATATAAATTCTATATTATAATATGCAATATAATAATGAAATTGAAAATAATCAATCAATGAATATAATAATAAAATAAAAAGGTCTAGAAAGAAAGCAAAAGGTATTATGGAATCCCACTTGCTAGGCTAGCAAGTAGGAAATCAATGGTAGTAGTAGCCTTTGTTGTCTAACACTGCTGAGCTTCTGGAATTTATCTCAGTAACTGACCCCAAGGCAGAAAGCAGGCCAGTTCGACAGTGCTTCCTTTTATGCTTTTTTTAATCCCTCCCCCAGAGCACTGGGATTGGAAGGGACCTCAGGGAAGGACCACAGTCACTGGCTAGCTACACAATCAATATCAGAGCAGTCCTTTCTCCTCCTTCCCTGTCCCTTTCCTTAATTTCTGTTTCCCTGCAGGCAAACCCAGCTTGAGCTTCAAAACTCAAAACGTTTCAAAACTTTCAAAATGTTTCAACAGCCCTTGTTTTGTTTCAAGGCTGTTTTGAAGCCCTTCGTTTTGTTTCATTTTTGCTGTTTTGAGCTTGAAACGAGTTGAAAGAGTGTCAAAAGTGCCAGAGAAATTTCATACAGCCCTAATGTCCTATTATAGTTCAGGGCTTTTAAGTCATTGACATCAATCTTTTAGTGGTTATTTTTCTAATAAAATAAATTACTAAGAACAGTACTAAAACATGAGCTCAAAAGTTGTATGACTGTCTCAATTCCATAATGGGCTTGAACAAAATAACTGTTCAAATATCTTTTGACATCTGATTTGAGTTCTGCTCATTGTGTATGCCTCATGTCTTGTGTGTTGGGCAAGTGAAATAAGTAGCATTCTACCATGTCTCAATTATGTTTACTTACTATCATTCATAATACCACCAGATGAAAGAAGATCATCTCTATTGTGAGATCTTTCATTGCTAAGCTCAATACTGGCAATACTATGGAAACAAACTGTTGAAACTTTGCAGTTTTTATCTTCATGAATACCAGCAGACTTACAATAAATAGGAAACTTGCCTTATGATCCAGCAACTAGAAAGCAAATATGTTGTCCACTCAGCAGAACCACAGTTCAGTCTTAGGGACATAGAAGTAGAAGGTTTACCACGCAAACTAATTATGGACTGTGCTGAATACAAATGCTGTCATTTGGTTTGAGAGGTCAACTGTCGTGCTCATTTAATCTTCACATTGGCACTAACTCAAATTCATAAAAAAATTTCTCATGGAAAACACATTTTACTAATGAGCTTTGTTCATTGGGCCACCATTCTCTATTGTTTTTTAAAAATAGTCCATGAAAGTGGTAAATAAAAGGCAGTAACAGCACTTTAATTTTTCATTTTTCTCTTCCCTGGTCTTGTTGGAGAGCATGACTGATCTAGCCCATCCATGTAATTTTGGAAGCACAAGTTGTGTCTTCCTTCAATGGAAAATGCAAAACCTGATATTTCTAAATTGCAACAGATGAGATAAATTACTGCAACATCTAATCATCTTTTCATTCCCTTCTATATTGCTAAAATAAGTTGGGAGTTGTCTGAAGACAGTAATCAAGGGAGTCAATACAAACTGCCTTTTACAAAAGCAAATGTACATGCACAAACCAAATTAAAAAATATATTAATAATATACAGACCTGCAGAAGATAAGTCAAACCATCTTCTTCGTGGACAAAAATTTACTCACTTCTTACCGTACTGACAGATAGCAAAAGGCATATGAAATACTTAACTCTCAAGTCCTCTGATTAGGGCTTTTAGTGGGTCCTAACTGGTGCCTCTTGTTGCCTGAATTGTTGTGATAATATGCATGTGAAATCATAAAACCAATCTCTTAAGGATCATCATTTGGTTCAATAGGGCAATTGTCACGCTTAGTTGATCTGTTCGTACTGGCAGTAATTCAAATTCCTAAATATATTTCTCTTGAAAAACATTTTACTAATGAGCATTTTCTGTTGGGACATCATTCTCTATTGTTGATCAGCTTTCCTTTAATCTTAAAGAATAAATGATGTTTGGGAATATACCGGGGTTCTAACACAATCACCAGTCCCTGGAATTGTTCTTGCTTAATAGTTAGCTATTTTTTGAAGTTTTTCTCCCTCTAACTAAAGATCCAATAGAACAACGTAAGAACAAAGCAAAGATTGGATGAACCTGGATCGCCAGCTTGGATCAGAATCCTATGCTGTTGGATCAGTGTTCACACCTCAAACTTTCTCTACTACAGCGATGCAGCTGACTCATTATGGCCACTTGTACACATGACAACGCTTTAGTCCTCTAAACTGAGATGGTGGGTTATTGTGATGATTAAAAACCCACCATTTCAATTTATGGGCTTCCATCACTGTTACAGTGCGGGGCTTGGTCCCCCTCTTTTTTTTGCAGAGCCTTCCCATGTCTACCACGTCTAGGGGGCAAGCTGCTGGAGGACTGAGCAGCCCCTGAGCTGTGTGTGTGGGGGAGGCGGCGGTCCTTCCCTTCATGGTGGTGGTGCCCCTTGGGGATGCCTGGGTGGGTTGCTAGTGGGTGCTGCCACCATGGAGGGAAGGTCTGGGGTCCCTTGCAGCTCAAGGCCCACTGGCAGCTTACCTCTCTGGCTGCAGGAGAGGCAAGCAACTCTATGGGGAAAAAAAGGGGTCAGGCCCCTTGCCACTTTTTTTTTTCTCAGCAGAGACTGCTCCTGGGGCCATCTGGGTGGGGCACTAGCTGCATGGATGCTGCCTCAGTTAGCAGGCAGCACCCGCCAGATCCAAGTCTTCCCTGAGCCTGAGTGCTGAAAGTCCACCAGGTGCTTCTCCCTGCGTGGGGTTGGAGGAGAGTTGGATCTGGTGGGTGCTGCCTGCAAGCTGGGGCAGCACCTGCACAGCTAGCACCCCACCTGGGTGGCTCTGGGGGCCACTGCCACCATGGAGGGAAGGACCAGGCCCCCCTGCAGCTTAGGGGATGCACGGCCCAGCAGCATCTCATACAGGCAGGCTCCACTGAGGAAAAAAAACGAAAAAGTGGTGAGGGGTCTGATCCCTTTTTTTTTTTTCCACAGAGCCTTTCCACCTCTCCCGCAGCCGGGGGTGAGCTGCCAGTGGGACCTGAGCTGTGGGGGGCCACAGACCTTCTCCCAACAGTGAAAGTGCCCTCCTGGGTGGCACTTACCCACTAGCAGCTCACCCAGGTGGCTCTGGTGGGTGTCACCACCATGGAGGGAAGGACTGGGGACCCCCACAGCTCAGGGGCCACTTTGCCTGCTGACAGCTTGTCCCCCTAGCTGTGGGAGATGCAGGCTCTTATGACAAAAAAAAAAAAAGGATCGGGCCCCTTTCCACTTCTGCCTTTAGCCTGCCTCTCCTGAGTTGAGCGGGGTGGGGACTATCAAAGGCTGCACTAAATTACGTGCATATGTGGCTTAATTTGCAACATAGCAAACTCATTTAAATAGTAAAAAAAAAACCCTGCATGTGTACAATGTGACTCAATTAAACTGCAAAAATGGCCAATTTTCATCATGTGTACGAGCACCTTACAGTAATATAATCAGCTGAATGGCTGATAAAAAGTTGATCATCCTTACTTCATCAAGAGTATTGACCTGACCAAATTGTCACAGGAAGAGGTGCAAAAATTATTAGGATGTATAATAATGAGAGGCAAGAATTTAAGTCTAAACACTTGCCATGAAAAATGAAGACAATGCTGACATCAGCTTTGTTGAAAGGGTAAAGATAGTCTTACCCAAATCTGAAGATATGCTGGAGTTCATTGAGCACCAAATAGATCTGGGGAGCATGGTTACAAAAAACATCTCATATAAAGAAACTCGCATAGTGATTCAACATAATTGGACTCACACGGAAGTCCCCAAAAGGGCTACAATTGAAGAACCAAAAGTTTTAATATGCGGTGTAATATTATACTACTGCAGGACCTTCTCTTCAGCATATTGCTATATACTTGAAACATGGACATAAAGGAAACGTGACATTAAAAAACTTTCTGCTTTTGAATTTAAATGTTACAGGAATCTGCTATATATTAACTAAAATTTATATACAATTAATGATGGGATAATTGCCTCAATTTATAGCACAACTGGAGTGATACCAGATATCATCAATGTAGTCACATGAATGAAGTGCAATTTCATGGGTTGTAGGTCAGAAGAATGGAGCAAGAAGATAGCTGAAATAGGTCTTGCAGAGATTGGTGCCTGGTGCCCAGGAATAGGGGTGCCTAAAAGTTATATTGAATAGACAGGATAATGTATGGTGTGATAGTCAAGACTGTGTGAAAACTGCAAAATATGGGTCTGAACCTCTTTTATATGTTGTTTTTATGGCTTATTTCCATGTAATTTTGTGATGCTTTGTACTATAAGAGTATAGGCGGGGGTGGAACTTAGTGCCTATCTTGTGTTCCTGTTCTTGCCTTGCTGTTGATAAAAGGTGGTAGCTTGGGCTCATGAAGGCTTATCCACCATATCCATTTCTCTTCTACCACAGAGGATGAAACATTCATAATCTGACTGCACTTCATAGACATCTACATATGTTGCTACGTGGGATGCCCTGACTTGGAGGGGGGAAATTCCTGCTTGCAGATGCTTCCTCCATGTTGGGGAGTAGGGGAATGAATACCTTGCAGGGGATTTCTCTAGTGTGCAACAGCAAGTGCAGAGCGGTGAAACTGCCATGGCGATCCTCCTTCTGACTTTGCACCCCATGCCCCGCAGGTTTTTGGCAGTGGTGCTTGCAGACACATGCCCTGTATAGGGGTAAAGCCCCAAATTTCCAGATGGGTCCTGAAGACCCTAAAACACATCTGGATAAGCAGAAAGCTCCGTCTTTCTTGCTTGCTGAGGCACATCCCTGGAGATCCTTGGAACATGCCTGGGCAAGTGGGTAAAGTGAGGCAGGTGCTTCCAAACCTTGAGGGGTCTGATCCTGTCTGGGAATTCCCAGGGTGCACAGGATTGAGCTTCTCAAGCCTGTGGAGCCTCTGCTCAGGGTAGCTGGAGAGCGCAGGCAGCTTTGGGTTCCCCACACTCTCCCACCATAAACAGATGTTAGCTGCAATAAAGTAGCATCATTTATCACTGTCTTTTGTTGTGGCCACAAATTTGAGCATTTGTAGCACAAGAGAAGGTATAGGCATCTGGTTGCTTTCACTTTGTGCTACCATAAACAATTTTATGGCGGCATAAAGGTAGCATTTGTTTCCATTTAGAGTAAGAAAAGCCAGTTATCACAGAGCAGCTGATGCATAGTTAATCTTTCTCCCACATTTTGGCTTGTGGTAAATCGTTCATCTGCCCACACTCTGAGAACAGATAGATAAAACGAGCTGAATTTTCAGTCTCACATCAGGAGTTCAGGATTTGGAGATTCAAAAATTAGGTGAAGGGATCTAAGAATTACAGATTTTTTTAATGCTTATATGTAACACTTATGTTCATAAAAAGGCTTCTTAATCCCTGTCCTTTGGAGAAATTTCTCATAAGACTGTTTAGACACTTTTTCATTAACTATAAGTGAAGGCAATAATCATCCAGTGGAAAATTGATTGATTTTGTTTGAGGCAAGAGTTCTTGTGGGTGGTTATCTTTTATTGAACCAACTGCATGGTTGGTATAGGCATAGGCGATTACAGTTTGCTTCTCCAGGCCTTTGGGACAGAAGCAGATTTTATTTCTTTTATATCTCTCCTGGAAGGAGGGTTTGTTTAATACATTTGTTTGGCCTTGAAAAGGGAATTAAACTTGGGTTCATTATTCAAGTTTATTATCTTACCAGTTCACTGAATGTGTAGCTGCAATGTAGTTTCCTTGAAACTGTTGCACTTGGAAATATAAACAGATCTTTCTATGTTGTGCAGCCCTGATAACTCTCCCAAATAATGCTCAGCCATCTTTTCTTTTTCTCATTGCCTCAATGCAGCAATAAAATGTGTTTATTTTGGCTTCTGATTCCACATCAAGTCCTGCTACATGTTCGTGATTAGGTCTGGAATGTGAACAGGATATGACCTTACATCTTAACACTAGAGATGAAGGTTTTAATCTTCATGAAGTAAATCCATGACTTTATTTCCCAGAACTGATCGTGTCACCTTCTGATTTAGAGGATCTGGGTTAGGACATGGCTAAGAAGCTTTCATACAGTGCAGATTTAAATTATGTAATTACAGAAAGTTTTAAGGTATAAAATCTCTTTATAATATAAATAGAGATAACTACTGATTTTTGCATTTAGACCATGCTATGGTTCTTTCTCTTTGTTCTGAAATCTTCTTCATTCAGATTATCTGGGCTAATGCTCATCTAAACAGGGAAATGAGCTATATTTTGAGACATTTATGTGCTGGGGGATGGTCATACAGTGGGTATCTTAAATCTTCAGTTTGTCTCAATTGTTCTGTCCCACTGGTCTCTGTTCTTTTGATGTCAGGTGGAGCAATGTGAGCCAGCAGGTATACACTGTTTAGTCTGGTAGGCTTCACACATCCTGGGTATGTCTACACGTACAATTAATGTTCAGAAAGCATACTGTGCAGTAAAATATTGCACAGTAAGCTTTCTTTGAGTGCACATCTACACATGCGCCCCTCAGGAGCTAACTTGCTCCCAACGGAAGCTGTTCAGGCTACGGAAACTTCTGCCCTGTTCTGTCACTATACGGGAGCCAGAGGAAGTTCTAGGTTCCTCTGTGTGCCAGCCCTGGACTGGCAGGGGGCACCAGTGTTGGGCTTGGGCTCCGGTGGTGGGATGAGCTGTCCCACCTCCATGGCAGCTGCCTCCCACTCTGTACCGTTGCACTCGGAGGCTGCCTGCTGCCCGACCCCTGCTATGATCATGGATCTGGGCCAGGACAATGGCAGCTGCCCCTGGCAGCAGGCAGCCCCTGGCCCTGGCTCTATGATTGGAGTTGGGCCTGGGATATTGCTGCCTGCCCCCATCAGCTGCCTGATGCTGGGGTGGGCTCTGATCTTGGAGCTTTGGTGGGGGCAATGTCCCCCTGCCCCAGCAGCAGGCAGCTCCCAGCCCCAGGTCCACAATAGGAGCAGGAGCTGAGAGCTTCCTGTTGCTAGGGACTGAGAGGATTGTCCAGGTCCTGCTCCAATTGTGGAGCAGGAGCCAGGAGCTGCCTGCTGCTAAGGCAGGGGGACATTGTCCCTACCCAAGCTCCAATCTCGGGGCCCACCCCAGAAGCTCCCAGGGAAAGAGATTGTTTCCCCCCCCGCTGCCTCGGCTGAGCAATTTGCTTCCGGTCAGGTATGTAACACTGGGTGTGTCTACATGTGATGCTACATCACTGTGGTGATGTGCTATGGGGATGTAGTGTCCACGTGTATTTACATGTGACCAGCAGCTACTTTGCCATAGCGGCGAGCTCCCCAGTTACAGTGTGCCACTATGGCGAAATAGCTGCCAAAAATAACCATGTGCCGTGCATACAGTGCAGTACAGGCGGTTACTACTAAGAGGAAGTACTAAAGCATGGCACAATAACTACATCACTGTAGGGCAGTGTGTAGATGCGCCCACTGCATGGTAAATCTACCTGTATTTACAGATAGTAGAAAACCACACAGTAGAAAACCACATGGTAGCTCCTGTGCACAGTTACATAGTGATGCTTTACTATACAGTAGATTAGTCTACTGTGCAATAAAGCATCTTGTGTAGACACATCCCCTTTGATGCATTGGCAGCTATCATTCAGAATGGGATCAAGGCACTTAGCATGTATGGATCTCTTCCATACAGGGCATGTATAATCAGCAGAGAAACTGAGCCAGAGCAGTGGTTTGGACTCTTGAGGGGCTAGCTCCCCATTTCAAGTTGGTGAGCTTATATAGAATCTCGTTATAAGTGCTCACCTTTGCTTTTGTCTTCGTGATATGTTCTTTGTATGAGAGAATTCAACTGAGAGTGACTTTAAGGTAAATTGGAGTTGGAAAGTAGGATGGGGAGTCCCAGACCATGTAATAGCAGTTTCAGCAAATACAGCACTTCCAAATTGCTCATATGGTCTTTCAGTCACCATAGTCATTCCAGGTATTGAAGGATGGTTATTATGAGGCCCTTGGTGCATCTTTTGTGAGCACAAGATATCACACTGGACTTTGTTATATAGATTTACAATCAGTTCTTTTTTCGCTGTTGAAGACCCTTCAAGGTTTGTGGACAGTACTGACAATGCTGGCCTTAAGGAGGGCTCGTGTCTACTTTAATCACAAAGCATTATGATTGGTTAAAGTTGGTCAATTTGTAGCATCAACATTGTGGTTTGGAGTGTTACCTGAATTTTCAGGTATTACTAGGTATTATGTGATAGGGGTTGCAACATGAATGCGTCTGCTATGGTGGGAAGACACATGTCTTAATGACATTTACCACAATAATATTTTAACTTCAAAATGCTGCTGTAATAGGGGAAGGATAATAATTATAGGTTAAGCCATCCCCCATATGGATTATTTCCTTATCCCATAGGATCACTCCAGACACACAACACCTAAACGGTCATAATTTACATTGATGTAGTTCTACCCCTAATTTTGTCCAGGGTAATTCTACACTGGATTCAAGTAACTTACACCACTGTAGAGTTGTATGTTATATGTCCACTCCTTAAATACATTGGTATAAAGACAGTTTGTAATGGGAAATGTATTGGTTGCCCAAGTCCTGGTTTTTACTTCAAAGTCTGGTTCTTTATTTATTACCTAAATAGTCTGAGCCCTTATTTACTTGTATAGGGAACCTAGACCATTCCAGAGTAGCTTTTCCAGCCAATTAAGGAACAGCATGAATGCTTCTCCAGGGAGTTCTACCTATTTCTCTTTGAAAGCAGTTTTGGTAAGGAAAGCCGGCTGCAACTATTTCAACAGAACAGTTTTCCATCAGAATATTAATTTTCATTAATATTGCCACATTTAGTAGAAATGTACTGAACACAACCATTTTCTACAGAAATATTTCAGAACACTAATTTGACTTTCTCATTTCTTTGCAACCACATTAATATTAACAACATACACATCTTATTTTGTAATATGTTGATTTTATCTAAACCTGTTATTCAGTGTTTCAAATCAGTTTCTAAAAATGTCCATTTAGTAGAAAAGTTGAATACTTTCAGCTGTCCTTTGGTCATATCCAACCAGGAAAGCACAAAAAAGAGGGCTCTGTTTTCTGCCTTGTCTTCCTTTAGTTTGGCAAGGCAAAACATAGAAGATGGTAGAGTGCTTCTTGATTTGGTTTTAAGAAATCTGATGTTCTATACCAGCAATTAGTTTCTCATCATTATGGCCCTGCTTAATGTCCACGTTTCAGAGATCTCTTTATGAGGCATTCTGAATTTCAGAAACTTGAAGATAAAAATGGTATAAATTACATGTGTGCAATTTATTAGGTTAAACTCAGCTTGTATCTTTGCATTGGGTTTTAAGACAGCAGTTTCCTAAATGAATTAGGAACATTAGGTCTTGTTAAAACTCAATCAGACCTTTTATGAATGTTAATGAAACATATTATGTAATTCTTTATTTCAGCATACAAGATTCAATCAACATATTTATTTATAGATTGTTCTACACAAGACATTTACTAAGCAGTAGACTAATTAGCTGCACAGTAAATGTCACATGTCTATGGATGTGCCTGTATTAGGCTGGAGTAAATTAATCTACTCCAGAGTTAGAATAGTACTTGTAAATATAAGTACTATCCTGCTGGGGAGGTTTTTGCTCTGCAGCAGCACACATGTAGATGTTGCCCGGGCTGGCTGGAGCATGAGGGTTCTTCATTGTGGGGGCTAGCTGGCTAGCCCCATACTAAAGCACCTTTGTGCCCCAGTCAGCCTCTCCACAGCATGTTGAGCTGTGGGGAGCAGCCCCAGGCTGGTAGGCTGATCCCTGGATCCCCTGACAGCTGAGGCTGCTCTGACTCAGCTCAGCATGCTGCGCTCCCAGGCACATGTACAAATAAACTTTGGGGCAATAAGGTCCGGAGTTTATTGCTTTATATTAATATGCATGTGTAGATGTGCCCAGAGTGTATTAGACCCACAAATGCTTTTCTATAACATTACCTGTGGCCATGATAGGCATTAAGGCTACATACAGATGTTAAAAAACAAATAAATAGTGCTTTACTTTAAACTCAGTGCTCTCCTATGCCGTGTCTGGGAAGGAAGTGGATCAGGGTGGAAAAGCCACCTCCCCAGACTGGGGACCCAGGCCTGAGGAGTTGAAGGGGTCACTGCTTCACTGCTCCCTGTCTCTTCACCAAACCAGGCACTGCCATTTCTGTTGGGGAATGGGCTGGATGCTCTGTCTCACTGCTCCCAGAGACTGGAAGTGGAGTGAAGGAGGCTGCTTCTTACCTATTCCCTAGACCCTGTTCCCTGCTACTCCACTTTCCCCAGAGGACTTTTGACTTTTAACAACTTTATTTCACAAAAGATCAGGTACAGAAAGCAAAAAACCATCAAACCACACCAAAGAGAAACCATTCCAGGACATTCAGAACATCACACCGTGACAAACACCTTCGCAGTAATACACATCATGTCTAACATGCTATATATAAGCGCCAACTAACAGACGGCGACCGCCGCTCAGCCTCAGAACCAGACTGATTAAAGGGAGTTCACGGTACTGCTACCCGGTTTCACTCACCTAGGGCGTCTACACGGTCCGAACTTTTAAAGCCGTCTCTTCTCCCAACCTGAACATGCCATATATATAGCCCTCAAGAAACGAACAATTCCACCCTTCCCTGTCCCATAGTACACGTACAAAAACCTTCAACATCTCACCCCAAGAAAATAAACAAAAGCAGCCTGGTGAGGGCCCAGGGCACGGCACAAGCCGGAAGCCACAGTCCGCCACCGCGCCCGCCCGGTTGCCCAGACCGGTCAAGACATCAGAGCACGTATTTGAGATGGCCGTCCTCCACGTGGCACAGCGCTCCCTCAAGGGCCCAGGGTGCCTCGAAGGCGGGCACCCCCTGCCGGAGCACAGCATGCTCAAACTCCAGTGAGAGGCGCGCCCGCACTAGGAGGCCAAAGAGCCGCGGGGCATCGTCTGAGCCGGTGCCGGCAAGCCGGTTATGGTGGCTCTTGAGGACGGCCATCTTGGCCCGGCCCAGCAAGAAGTTGGCCCGGCCGATGGTACCCCCTCGGCAGCCCGGTATGGGTAGGAGCATATGTAGGTGGTCTCTGAGAGGCTCCTGCCCAGCGCCCGCAGTGGCGGCTCGAGGGTGGCAAAGAGCGGCTGCAGGCGGGGACAGCCCAGGAAGGCGTGAAAGAGATCCTCCTCCACGCCCCCAGGGCAGAAGGGGCAGGCCGTCGAAGCGGCTGGGTCAAAGTGGGACGCAAACGTGCCAGTGGCTAGGATGCCGTGCAGCAACCGCCACTGCAGGTCGCCAGTCTTCTTGGCGGTCGGTGGCTTATACAATGTGCGCCACGCCGGGTGGGCCGCACTTTCCCCAGAGGATGAAGCAGCCACTGCTCTACACCCGCCCCAGACCAGGGTCACCCTGGGTTGGTGATGGTGCAGAGAGCAGGGGAGAAGGGGTGGCTGTAGCCTGTATGCCCCCTCTCCCTAAAAGATTAAACACCCATTTGTGGCTAGTATTTGACATTATATGACAATACCAGTATTACCAGGTTCTTAATGGTGCAGTATTTTGAATTTCAAACTTTTCAGTGTGAATATTTCTTTCTTTCTTTATGAAATCTGTTTTCATTTATTTTTTTTTAAAGGTGGAAACATTTCTCTTGGTGTAGGGAACAACAGTTTATACAAGTAAATGTTGAGACCAAATCTAAATAGGCAGTGTTTCTTTAACTCTAGATTATTATGCTAATCTGTGAAGTGATTAAATATTAAGAAAGATGTTAGAGATCAATCACATTTTTACGTATCCTTTATATGAAATGTATTGCAGAGATTGTGTGTGAAATTTACTCATAGTAATTAGTGTAATTTTTTATCATTTCCTCTTAAATTAGTCCTGCTGATATTAAATATAGTTACTGTGTAAAATAATATCAGTTTTAAATGGGTTTGAGCATAAACCTTTTCCCTTCCTTTTTTATGACAGTTGTTAAATTATTCGAAGATCTGTGAGAGATTTTCCATTATGTTTTCATGGTGCATATAGAAAACAGCTTTCTTCTGGGTTCCCCTTCCCCTCCCCCCTGCAAGTCGAAAGGATGCAGAGATCTTTCAACACTGTCTGTCTGTACAAGGCCTGGAGTCAGGCCTTAGTAAGGTCATCAATTTTTGTCTTCCACAGAACAAATGATTTCACTATGTGTCAAAGAGGAGCCAGTTTTCTGTCACTCTTATCTGACATTATAGATATCTTCCACAAGTGACAAAAAAAATCAGAGCTCTAAATGCAAAACTGGAAAGATCCTGTCCTTCAGGTTGCTTTTCTAGATGACATTTTGTCATTAATTAGTTCACAACATTTCTCATAGTGGGAATTCTTGTTAGTTGTGGGAATTAGGAAAGAAATCCCAAATAGCCCACAGAAAATTAAGCTCAGCAAAATGATACCTGTCATGAATTTATGTGGTGAAAGGTGCTGTCTTGAGACCCCTGGACTGATGTCCTTGCTTTATCCGTACAAAAAGTACAACCCAAGTAGAAAGAGTTCAGACTTCCCAGGCTGCTCGACTGCCTAAAGGATAAGGTGGTTCCACATGTGTGCTTATTTATCCATTTTTCTCTTCGGAGACTTGTAACACTAATGAAGTTAAATCCAGGACCATGGTAGTTTCTTTACATTTCTGGTACTTGCCATGTTACTCTGTGGGCGTGTCTACACATTCACATTTACGGCACAGTAACTGAAATTACTGCGCATCTACACATGCATGCCTGTGTCATAACCCAGTGAGTTTGGTGCCTCGGCACTATGGAATTTTCTTGACACACGAGAGCCTCTTGCACAGCGAGGGTTTTTGCTGCATAAAGAACCCGTGTGCAGGAGAGAGTTCCCGCCACTTTGCAGCTGTCTTTGCAGGATGCATTCTCTTTGCAGCACAGAAATGCACGGTGCAAAGAGTTCCCGCCATTCGGATGCAAATTCGTGCCCCGCGATTGGCTAGTGCTAAATTATTCACACGTGGCGGCTGGTAATTGGCTTGCTGGCTGTTTAAAAATTAGCGCAACTTCCGCCCAAGTCGAAGAGCTTTGAGCACGCTGCAGAGTGCCTCTTAGAGATCCGACTTGCGGCTAGCTGATCGATAGACTGATCACCTATCGATCCTTCTTCCCGTCGCCGAACGCAGTCCCAGACGTACCCTTTTCCCGCCGGCTTGAATTACGGATGAGTTTACTGGCATTGGCCTCGCCAGCTGGAGCAACTCACATTGTTGTCCAGACGACCGAACCATTTCCGTTGCAGCCACCCGCAACGTAAGTAAAGTTTTTTGCAACCATTAAGCTTTGTCGGCCTCTCTATTCACCAGCCCGCCCTGACGAACGAGTAGTTTCTGAATCACCTCGAGTCGGTTCAGCCCGGCCGATTCAGCCTGTACTGCACAGTGAATATGGCTCAATCAAATGAGGACTCCTGTAAATCAAATAAGTGATCCACATCATTTAATTATTAATTTATGTTGTTATCCTTAATTATCTTAGTCATTTTAATGTCAAATAAATATTGCCTAGACTCTTCAGTATTGTAAACCTAGAATCAAACCACAGTGTGTTGCCACAAACAATATAATTGCTCTTGGGCAAAATTAATTTCCTTTGGGTTCTGTTTCAGTGTAATCAGTGTAAAAGATGCACCTGTTTTTATAACACTAGACAGGGATGCTTGACCATTTAATGGTTGATAGCGGTGGAAACAGAAGGAAAGAAAGCTGAATGAACCAATAAATACTGCCTCCTTTTCTCGTCTCCATCAACCAGATCTTGTTTTCAATACACATTCAACTCTGTCATACTGCTACTGCAAGGCTGGCTGAAGTGCCAAGCGCTAAGTTAGATTGTCTGAAAACCATGATCTTCCTAACAAGAGAATCTGGGCCAAATTAATTCCTGAAATAAATAGTACTACTAAAGTCTAAGGCAATGTGTCAGGGATAGACTTGATCTAAGACTTCCATTTATCATTGTATGGAAGCAAAAGAGGTAGGTGACCATTTAAAGCAGGTACTATTGCAGTTATTACTGCTTACACATACTGCAGAAGGACTTAAATCCTCAAGTGCTCTGAGGTACCCTTTAAGCATGGCACGCTTCAAACACAAGATATGATAGCACTTGCCTTAAGCTGCTCACAGTCTATTTACCACCTTAAAATGAGATGCCAGCTGTCAATGGTATCTTAAAATGAGATGCCAGGTGTCAAAAGGGGCAGTTGTGCTGCCAGACTGTGTGGAAAGCTTGAGCCTTCAGCTGCTTTTCCTGGGGCGCACAACCTCCTCCCTGTCCTCATTTGATGTGTTTCGTACTCTTCATGTTTACTGGATACTTGTATTATGTGAAGTTATTTTCCACTCCCTTTGTGCAGTGTCGCATCTCAGGGGTACTCATTAGTGAATACACTTTTTTAGATGATGCCTTTTCTAAGTTGTTTGAGGATATGCACACATTATAAACCAAACAGCTTCCAGGATGTGGAATTTATAAATCAACACATTTATTTTTTATGTTTGTGTCCAGTTTTCAACTGTGTAAGAATGGTAACGTGAAAGATTCTGATACTGTGATGGGTGATGTAACTGTGAAAAAACACAAGATGTCCCTCCTAGTGTTGTGATATGACTTTTCTTTACACTCTGGTATCTACTGGAATTTCTTGCTCCAGGTGATGGTGATTAAAAGGCACCAGTGAATGTGGAGGAAGCCCCAGGAGAAAGACTGGCTCCCTCCCCTAGAATAGAAATGGTTCTCAGAAACTGGAAAGCGGTCCAGAAGCTGCTGTCAGACCTTTCTCTGCTGGCTCTGGAGCAATAGCCACAAACCACCAGTGCCTTCTATTTCAGTCAGTGTACAGTTCCTAAAACTCATTTCCCAAAACATCCTGAATTGTCTGGAAAACTACAGTTTTCAATGGAAATAAAGACTACTTAATATTCATTATTAATCATAATTAATTATGATTAATTAACTGTAGTTCTGGTTACTATTTCATGTTTAGACTTAACCGCAGACAAAATTTTTCCAAAGATGAGAATGTACATTCAGTGTTCCTCTGTGGCTGCAAACTAATTGAACTTAGAAGTGGAAAAAGTTAAATGGATAAAATATATTCCTTAATCAACATGTTTGCAAAACACAAGTGGGTTACAAATGTACTCTTTTATGCAAGCTGTTTGGGAATCTTCCTCCAAGATTTGTTGGCCAGTGGTGTTGATTATTAATTAATGATGATTTTGCCTTGTTTAATAATGAGCTGTCAAAACATTTTCTATTCTCTGCTTT
The DNA here is from genome assembly GCF_030867095.1 of Alligator mississippiensis. Lineage (NCBI taxonomy): Eukaryota > Metazoa > Chordata > Crocodylia > Alligatoridae > Alligator > Alligator mississippiensis. Next base: position 228,477,560 of record NC_081827.1, on the reverse strand, counting down.
GAACTTGGACAAGATGGTTGTTCTGCCGTTTCTTGCAGTGATGGAAGCACACACAAGATCACAGATGGATTCAATTCCTGTTAAAACCATGGAAAGACTCCAGTTGACTTCATTGGGGATTGTATAGAGTTCTAAAAACAATGCAAGTGTTGGGTTTTTAAATTTTATTTTACATGTGTCATTATGTTGCTCACTTTTTTGTGCAGTAGCAAACAATACCAATATTAATGTGTTCATAATAGGATATGACAATTGATTTGTTCTGTTACATTTAAAATCTAGTCCTTCAAGTACTTTATTCCAGATTGTTTGTGTGTTGCAAAGACTGGGGTAAAGATTGTTTTTCAGGTAGGAGGATTTGCAAGATTACTTAAGTTAGAAACTGAAGCCCATTGACAGATGTGTGCAGCTCTGGTGAGAATATATTCTCTCAGAAAGTGTATTTCAGCATGTAGATGCCAGATTATCTCTCTTAAGTGCAAGTAATAATACTTTTCTGTCTTGATTTTTCCTTTCCCATTTCAGACATCAAGTTAAAGAAATATTATTGTTAAATGTATAGTAGGTAGTATGAATGGTCTGGAACAGCAGGAGGAGAAAGAGCTCCTAATCATACAGCTAAGCGCATTTGAGATTGATTGCCCTCAAGTAGCAGCATGCTGTTGAATATCTCTCCTCTCATTTTGCTCTTTTTTAACAGAGAAAGAACAAGGCCAATAAAATGCCGTACATACACAAGACCTTCTGCAGTGTTTATCATCAAGCTTGATCTGAACCATTAAGGTGCAGCATTCAGAAAACAGACACTGTTCATATTGTTGTAAGCTGAAGGTGGATCTGTTGAGTGATTTTGCCGCTAGCATGAAAAATGCCAAGATGGCTATAATGCTAAATGTGTGGCTAATATCTATCCAGAGAAGGGATTCCTGCTGTTTGACTTTTTTTTCTGACAGCCCTATGAGTGAGCTCCAATTCCTACCTACTGCAAAGTTTCTCCCCTCAGACATTTTCCTCTGTCACTGTCTGCCTAGAAAATCCTTTGATTATTTTGTCTTTACGACAAATTGTTTTTCAAATCAACAATGTAATAATCTACAGTAATGCAGTTTTTACCCCACTACCCTCAAAAAGCCAGCTTTGCAGGATTTAATGGTCCAGTATTTGATATGCTATATCTACGTTTCTTCTTATGGAATTTTTCTGGAGCTAGATTTTTCTCTTACTGCAGCCATAAATGAGCAGTTAATTCACATACAGAACACATGCCCAAAGATCCCAAAGTTCAGTCACCCATACTCTCTGGGTTAAATGTTCATTGCCTGTAATCTTGAGAGTTTATTAGAAAGTGAGGACTCTAAGGGCATCTTTACATGCACTCCTGGGTGGGGGGTGGGGTGGGTAATGCCTTAATTAGAGTGGCTCCAAGAGCTGCCCTAATTAAAGTGCCTGCAGCATCTTGTGTAGTCAGCATCCTGTGCTTCAAAATGGTGCCAGGGGCACTTTAACTAAAGCTGTTCAAGTCTACTCTGGTGTGCTGGAATTACAGTGCATTAGAGCAGCATCCCTGCACATCTACAGGCATCCTACATTGCACTGTTAGTCCTCTGATCCCTGGACTTCTTGCATCTGAAATCTGGAGAATCATAAAGCCAGCATGGCACTGTCCATGGCCAGGTATCTATGTACTTGTGTTTGGTATGTTCCTTACCCATATGTTTTAGGGTCAGGGCATACAACCATATTACTGCCAGGTAATCTTAGATGGCAGTTTACAGCATCACCGACTCTGTAGTAATTGGGCAGTAAAAGCATGTTAGATCACTCCACTTTTAGTGAGGAGCAAGCTACCTTATATTGAGTGTGGGGTAAAAATGTACACATGGGCATTTCCCAGAGTAGCTTTTAACCTGTAAATTCACACCTTAGCTTATTTAGATGTGTGCTTATTTGTTCATTTGACTTTATCCTTAGTTGTTATTTGGTAACGTTTTATGTAATGTACCAATGCTTCCTATTTTGCATGTGGTTAAACAGTGCCTATGCCCTTGGCATTGTCAAATGAATCTGTATTCCTAGTGCTTCCACTGACTCAGTGTCTCAGTTTCTCCTTTTGAAAATGTGGCTAATAAAACTTCACCTGCTTTGTTAAAAAGCCCAAGCTCTCTTAACAAAAAGTGCCATTTAAACGTGAAAGGATATTTATTATTATGAGATGTCTGAATCCATCTACATCATCATGATCAAATTTATCTATGATATTTTAAAAAAATGAATGGAAGATAGTGCCAAATAATCCATGATTTAGCTACAATCACATCTTAATATATTTTGATATGTAATTCAGTTTCACAATTTTAGCAGTTCTGAGACTGGACAGAAATTGAGAAGAGTTTCTAGAAACTTGAGGACTTGTGATTGATTAAGTTACATTGCTGGCAGTACTGAACTAATATTCCAGCATGTTGTGATATTGTGGGAAGACAGCATGGTGGTAGAGGAAGTCTTTTGGTTGAACAAACAAGGTCCTGACCACTGGGGTGCATTAAGAATTGCATGATACTCTGCATAGAAAAAAAGGGTTTTTTTCACCAGTGGTCTAGCTACATGCTAATTCAGGTAATTATAGGCTGTCTGTCTACATTCCCCCTACAGTTATAACTGGCTAATATGTAGTTTCTCACTCCCCATTCTAACATATTGTGGAAAACAGCAGTTGTGGTCTGGAGTGGTTTAGAGACAGGAATGGTCAGTAATCAGTGGTAGAAGTTGTGTTGTATCTCAGGTTGGTGACCCCCATATACCCCACACTTACTTTGAAAAGCTTATTAAGACTCTGAAGTGCTTCAAGATCCTCAGATGACAGGGGCTATAGAATGATGTTGTGCAGCTTTTTCTTTAGTGAACTGACAAGCATTAATTTCTGGAGTCTGAGAACTTGTTTTTAAAATCTATACTTAGTTGGTTGAAGAATTTCTAACCTGCACTGAACATTTTTGCAAGCAAATATTTTCACTCATTTCCTTTAAGAATCTTGTTCAAGTTTGATTACACTGCTTCCCCTGTACCACTCTTTTGAAAGAAAATCAGGTATCCTACTCTTTCTTTAGTAACTCAGAGGTGTTCTGTCTTTTCTGCTTAAAAAGCTGTCATTTCACATATTCATCATTTCTTTCTTTCTCGTGTCCTTTTCTTGGAGACTTCCCAATTAATTTCCAGAAGGCTGAAATCTCCACTTATCATAGTTTTGTTATCTTTGCATGCCTCTCTCCTTTCATCATAAAGCATTTCATTATGTCATTTATATCCTGGGTGTTTAGAAAGCATGTTAGTTTAAAATACTACAGGGCATTAAACTTGGAGAGAACAGAAAAGTAGATTAGATTTTTTCCATTGGATATAAGCAAAGGATAAGGAGAGGCTGCTAAGAAGAATCCAGATTTGAGCTTTTGGTCTTAAAAATCAAAGGTAAATTGAACTAGAAATAATGATTTATTGTACTGGCATTTGCCAAGAGCTGCCTTGGAGAAGGATTTGGAGGCATGGTTATTCTTTGGTGCTTCAAGGGTTTTCTTTTTTTTTTAATTTATTTTGAATAGGGGGTAAATTTAGAGATGTTCTATGGGGTGATGAAAAGTATTGGTGATAAAAATAAATGTTAATGACTTGTATTAAAAAGTTTCACTTACAAATTAAGCAAAGTGATTCTTCCAGTCTATTCAGCACTGGTAAGGCCTCACCTAGAGTACTGTGTTCAGTTTTGAGACCCCACATACTTCAGGAAGGATGTGAAAAGTGTCCAGTGTAGAGTGACAAACATTTCTAGAGTCCTGGAAAACATGATTTACAGACTTGAAAACACTAGGATAATTTAGAAGAGAACATGGCAGGGAGTTTCATTAACAGTCTTCAAAAACCTGAAGGGCAATTACAGAGAGGATGGAAATAGACTATTCTCTGGCTGTAGGGGATAGGATTAGGAGCAATGGACTCAAGCTGCAGCAGAAGATATTTAGGTTGGAGATTAGAAGGAACTTTCTGACTATGAGGGCAGTCTAGCATTGAAACAGGCTTCCAGTGGGATTGCTATGGCTAAGTATAGACAGTCAAAAAGCCCAAGGATGAATCAATTCAGTCTTTGCAGGTTAGTCTAAAATGCAGAGATTAAATTGAGAAGCAAGTATACAGACATTCACTTTTGATTCAGAAAATGCAGCATGTGGCTGCAGTGGCTCAGACCAGAAGCTGGGGTGTGCTAGAACATGCCTTACAGCCATGTATTCAGAAAGTCCTTCTTGGGGAATCAGCAGGTGGTCTTAGGTATTGAAGTGGAGATCCCACAGGTCTCATCTGTATTTGTGTTTTTACAGGTGCACTTGCACCCCCTTCTTCCCGTTGGGTGCCTTGACAGTATGCTTGTCACCTATAGCATCTTTAGCAGGACTCTCATAGAATCAAAGGACTGGAAGGAACCTGCAAGATCATTAAGTCTGGTCCACTGTCATGGGCAGGAAGTAAATGGGCTCAAAGGAGGTTAACAAGGTGCTTATCCAGCCTCATCTTGAACATCTCCAAGGATGGCAACTGCTCTACTCTGCTGGGAGTGTGCTCCAGATTCTGGTAAACCTTACAGAAAAAAAGTTTTTTCTTATGTCCAGCTTAAATTTTCCTTCTATTAGCTTGTGCCCATTGTCCTTCCCTGAGGTGCCTTCCTAAAGAGTTGTTCCCCTAGATCTTGATGCTCATCCCTAATATACTTGTATATTGCAGTGTTGACTCATGTTCTTCTTCCAGTCAATTGTGACCCCCAGATCCCATTCAGATGCAGTGCCAGCCAGCATACCACCACCCATCATGTAGTTATGGTGAAAGTTTTTTCTACCCAGATGAAGAACCCTGCACTTCTCCCTGTTAAATCTCATGCATTCATTTTGTCTCTTAGGTATTCCAGTTTCCCACCTTTTACAGGTTCTGCTTTATAATGTAAAAGTAGTTCTCTGCTTTCTTTGGTCACACCAGCCCAAGCAGTCTGGGACCCTCTTCTATTCCCTTAGCTCCATCTCCAGGACATGCACGTGATGATTATGCCAGGTCTTTGCCGACACCTCCCACCTCTCAGTCTGGTCCTGCAGGGCTTGACCCTGTGTTCACAGGTGGCAGGGGACCAGTCCCTCTGGCCCCAGTTCCCCAGCCTTGAGCAGGGGCTGGACTAGGTGACCTATGTTTCCAGGTCTATGATCCTAATATCTGTGATAATATAATATACGCTGATTATGTTATTTGAGGAGACAAATACAGTCTAGGTTAAATCTGGAAGGGGGAAAGGAATTAATTTTGAGGCATCAAGTGGAATATGTAGAGAGTACAACAAGAAAGGAGTCCTTTCCTGAGAGGGAAAACATCCAATTAAGCATGAACTGAAACTAAACTCATCAGGGCCGAAAGAGGGGTATAAAACTTTCTTACGTAATGCAGCATCTGCATGGGAAGGAGAAGAGGAACGATTACACTTCTGTGAGGACACTGGCATTAGTCATACTAGGTGATCAAGGTCTTGATAAATACCTCATAAATGGCTCAAAGTGTTAATGTATAGGCGTATCGTAACTCAGTATATGTACTGTAAATACAGACTTGCTGGGAGAATTTCACATTTGGTACAGCATGAACCTCTTTGTACAGAAGCATGTATCTCTGTCTGTCATCACTACATTCAAGGTAGTTATGCACGTGGTCTGGTGAAGCTGCTTTGGAATGTGCTGTCCTGAGGCTAGCACTCCCGGAGCTCCCTCAAGTGACCTCCAACCTCTGCTGGCAGCAAGACCTATAAATCTTTCTTATACAAATCCAGCCTGGGTAGATAATTCTAGAGAAGAGAAAGATATTTGAATTATGTGTTGTCTGAAGAACTGAGAAATTAAATCTTTGGAGAAAACAAACCATTAATCATATGGACGGGGCAGCAATCTGATAGGGGTAAGGTGTATGTATCAATAAAAAAGGTCCTGCATATGACAGTGAGGATTATAAGTATAACAAGACTCTTCCAGGTCTTGTTTTAATTACGAATTGAAATCATCATGAAGCAATTAGGCCAATGAAACTGATAAAAACAAAACAGAACCATAAAACTAAGTTATACGAGTTTTTAAGTTATAAGAGTTTTGGAGTTGTTTTTTCTGGCATCTCTAAACCAATAATAGTGGATGCCAGAGAGGGTATTGAATAGAGGATAGATCACCCATGATATTCAGTTCAATGCTCTCCATCTATAGCATCCACCCCTGCCGCTGTTGGGGACAGGAGGTTGGGTGAGATGGACCATTGGTGTGAGCCAGTATGGCACTTATTATGTTTTTAAGGTCTTATGTTCTCAATTGGTTTCTATAGATTAATTAACTCTACATATTCTGCAGATAACGTAGTATATTAATGTAACATATACCTAAAACTGGGCTTATGAGTAAGTAGTGGACTGAGGCTTGAGAAACCTGTTTTTAATTCCTGGGCCCACTGAAACCTTTCTGCATATCCTGCGTTCTTTCAGCTTTCAAGTACTGTTCCATAAAATGGTGATGATAATACTTCCTTCTCCCATGCTTTAGTTGTTTTGCTTATATAGACTGGGAAGAGTCTGGGTGCAAAACTTGGGTTTGACTTTTTGTGTATATAGCGTCTAAATCCTTGAGGTTCTAAGTGAGGGCTTGAGGTACCACTGTAACACAATTAAAGACAGCATTAAAGACACAGTATTGTAGTGCTTACAATCCTGGGGGGTGAGGTGTGATGCATGTAGAAAGCTTATAATGAAGCACAGAACAATAACATATAACAGTTTTATCTTTTTGGCCTAAAAATAGCTGTTTTTTATCACCTCAGTGCAAAATGTTTATTTTTTATGTTATAAAATGTTATTTTTATATTGTCACAAACTTCCCAGGATCATTTTGGGATGCTTCATTATATTTCTTTCTTTGGGAATAAGGGTCCCATTCAAAATATCTTTGTTCATTCGGTACTCAGACAACTTATTTTACTGCAACTGACTTAGCAAGCCCTTCATATTTCTTAATAAGTAACACATACCAACTACACTGTTTCTTGGCTGGTGACAGTAAGGGAGACAGCAGAAGTCATGTTTCTATGGACATGCAGATGGTATTCTCTCTTATGCCCTTCTTGTCTTTGGTAACTGAATCTGTGCCTCCCTTGGGCTTCTGTAGGTAGGGAAAGAAGACGCAGAGGATCTATTTATCCTTACCTTCATACCTACTTTCCATTTATACTTACTCCTGCTCTTCTCTGTCAGTGGAATGGAGGGAAGGATTGGGCCCTGTCACCTTGGTACTCTTTGGTATCTCTCAGAAAGCTTTGTAAAAGCATTTAAACACCATTCTGTTTTATGGTACCTGTCCCACGTGCCATATAGGTTGGCAGAGTACTGAACAAAGGGCTGGAAGACAGAGTTTAACATGTCCTTTCTTGTCGGTCAGTGAGTTGCTTTCCCATTTGGCTGAATGCCCATTACCTGGGGAAGAATTTTAAGAGCTGTAAATATGTAAAAATAAAACAAAACAAAACAAAACAAAACTGAAAAAATGGATATTCTTGTCAGCCACAGAATGAAAGAAAGAAATGAAGCTCACCCCTGAAAACAGTGCTAATGGAAACTGTGTTGGAAAATCCCTCTTCTGAAATATCTCCCTATTTATATTTTATTCCTGTGACTTGTTCTCTTTTGTGCTAATGAAGTAACTATTTAGCATGCATTTGTTCTACAAAAATGAGTGGTAATGAGATCCCTCCTTTATACCTGAAGAATTTGCTTAGCCTTCAAGTCAAGAGCATCAGTTTTGTGCTACTAACAGATTTAGCAAACACTTCAGGTAGCTTACTAGGCACTTCAGTTAGGTAAGCCTAAACACCTATTAAAGCTAATTGTACACAAAAACATTGTGCATGTATTGCCTGAAGCACAATGCTAAAGATATTGTTGTAATCATTTGATAAGTGTAACAGGCTGGGATTAAACAGTAATTAAATTTCTGCTTACAGTTTTTCAAGAAGTACTGAGAACAATTTGCCAGTCTTAAAGGCATTTAGCATAAAACAGCATGCTTGGGAGAGCAGTGAATACAGGGTTAGGTGTTCAGAACTCATGAGTTGTTCGGGTGTAATTTCCCTTTCTGAATTTCCCCTTCTCTCTCATAGGAATAGTACTTATCTCACAGAGGTATTGTGAGTATGAATGAATTAACAAGAATGTGACCCTGTGAAGAATGTATTTGATACTCTATATCTTTTTCATATATTTAGAAACAGCTACATGTAACTCCCTTGACAAGGACTTCTGAGCACTAAGGCTAGGGGTAAAAGTTGCACATAAACTGGTTTAAGCGATCAGACACTGGTTTAAACCCATCGCAGAACAGCAGCCCAGTGCACATAAATCAGTTTCAAAATGGCTGAAACTGGTTTAAGATAAACCTGGTTGAAGGTAGTATTAGAATTAACTGATTTGGGTCAAACCAGTTTATGAAACTGTCCCAGACCCCCTCCTGGTACAAGTTGAATCACAGTTCCCCAGCCTCCCAGCATGCTTTCCAGCCCAGGGCTGGGCTAGGCTGTCTGCTCCAGAGAGCAGGGCTGGCCCTGCCCCCTCTGCTCCCCAGCTGGAGCAGTGAGAGCTGGCTGACAAGGGGGTGAGAGGCAGCAAGCCTAGCAGGGGATGCAGCCCAGTCTATAGGGTGAGGGACTGCCTTCCCAGGCAAATCCTGGCCGGGGTCTGGGGCCAGATAGTGGGGTTAAATACCCCTTCCCCTGGTCAACCTTACTGCTGGCTGCAACTGTGGACTAGAAATCCCAGAGGTACCTGGAAGCAAGAAGAGGAAGTGATGAGCAACCCTGCAGAATCCTACTGTTTTAATTCTGGACTGCAAATCCCAGAGACCTTGGGGGCACCAGGAAGAAGTAGTGAACACACAGCCAGTGAAGCATGCTCTAGTGCCCTCTGGCCTGAGCCACTGCATGCATGTGGCTGCATTTCCTGAAGCAAAGGTAAATTTCTGTCCACTTCTTTTCAATGTAATTGGTGCAGTTTAGACTAACCTGCAAAGACTGAATTGATTCAGCCTCAGGCTTTTTGACTGTCTGTACCTAGCCTAAAGCTGAGAAAACCCTGAGATTCTATAGGCCAGGTTTTATGAGCTCTGTTCAGACTGGGTCATGATGTTGAGAGCTCAATCAGTGTTGTGTGGATATTCATGCAGTTCAATCATGGGACAACATTTCCAGAGGTGTCCGGGATCCTAAAAATCTTTTTCAAAACTAATCTAGACACTTAAGGGACCTTTGATTTCAGTGAAGCTTGGCCTCCTAAAGGTGGGATTTTAAAGGTATTTAGGTACCTAAAGGTGCAGATAGACACTCAGTGGGTGCATCTCTATGTACGCTTTAATGCACAGTAGCCCATTTTACTGCTTATTAACGTGTCACATAAAAACATGCTGTTATGCTAATGCACAGTAAAATAGGCTACTGTGTATTAAACTTCACTTAAATACTGTGTGCATTTGTTACTGCACATACAGCCTAATATGCATTTGTTTAGTACTTCAGGGCACTTTTACATGTGGTCCGGGGGTGAGGGGGCAGCACCTTAATTAGAGCAGCTTTGATAGCTGCTCTAATTGAAGTGTTACCACGTCTTGTGTATCAGCATCCCCACAATTAAAAATGGTGGTGGGAGCACTTGTGATGAGCTTTAGTTCAAGTGCCATGCCACCATTTTTATGTGTGGGGAAGCTGATACATGCGATGCAGGAGGCTGGTGGAGTGCGGTAATTGCCACGCTCCAGCAGACTCAACTAAGTGAGTCTGCTCCGATGGACTCGAATTCCAGTGTGTTGGAGCAGCCTCTCTGCTTGTGTATAGGCACCCTCACATGAGGTACTAAATTTAATGTGCATTAGGAAAACAGCCTTAATGCATAGGTAGATGCACCCAGTGGGACTTTCAACAGCACCAAAGTGCCTAACTTTTACTGATTTCAAATATTTTTAAATATCTGGCCATAAACAACTACATGCTATTTGTTGAAAAAGCTAGTGTTGAAAAACTGGCTGTAGGGGTTGGGAACATGAACAAATTACTAGATGAGATTTAAAACAGGTCGGATGCTCTGTAGTAACTGCCTTTTCCCTGCGGTAAATGAAAGCTGATCCTGGGGACTTGGCTTCTCTGTCCGTCGGGTCCTCAGATCCCTTGGCACATTTGAGAGTGTTACCCATGACCAAGAAAAATAATCCTAGTATAGATTGCTGCTGAATCTCAGTACTTTTATTTAATAAGCTCCCAGAAACTGGGACAAAGCATTAAGGGCCAGATTCTGGGGCATTCATTGTTGTGCATATTTATATTTGGTGGGCCAACTTGTCTGAACATAAAGACCCTACAATTTGTCCCCAAGCAAATGAAGCTTTGCTATGATTTTGTATTCCTCTTTCTACTATGCTTGCAATTAGCCATAATATAATAGGCCAAATAGACCTTTGACTTCTTATGATTTAAAGGTACAGCAGAAATGTTTAGTAAGCACTGCATGTTTTTCTGGCCATTATAGCAGGAGGCAAAGTAATGCTGTACAATTAATGTGAAGGGACTGAGATTGGACATGAGGTAAGGTGACTGTAGGTGACCATTAGCGGAGGTTTTGCTATACTTTTCTTTCAAGTTCTGAAATGTAACTAAACTTGAAATGCAGTTTCCTCTGGAACTTTTAAGAGCACAGCAATTACATGAAATTTGCTTGACTCTTTCATGTATTCTTTGAAATCTAAGTGAAGAAGAATGTAGCATTAGACATTAAGATTGATAGAATCCCTGATATGCCATAGCGGCTCAATAGCTCTGTGTTTCCTCTTTGGATTTCTTCAATATTCCCATTGTTACTTTAAACTTGATAAATGCAGGGAGATAATGCAAATGGAAGGTTGGGTTTTTTGTTTATCTGGAGGAAAGAGATTGTTTTACATCTTGCCAGCTAAACAAAAGCCATAAATTTGATGCATGAATAAAAGCTAAGAAGTGATGTAACATTAACTGCCTATAGTATCTCTGTGGTACCTTACTCTGGTTTAAAAAATAAAACACAATTTTTGGTAAAAAGGGAAATACAGGAGAAAATTATTTCTAGAAATAAAAGAAGTTCCAGTTTTGAGCATCGATATATAAGAGACAATGGTCTTATTCATGTTGGTCTGTAAAGACTGAAAATGGCTGAGTAAATAGTCTTCTTTAGTGCCTAAGAAATACCAAGCTTCTTTTCTTCTACTCTGTATTTAGAAAAGAGATATTGCAAAACTAAAATTGTTTGTGTGTTATTTTGCACTAAGAGAAAAAAAAAACCTACCACACCTATAACTGTCTTGGTACTAAAAGTGAGAGTGTTAGGCATGCTGCAAATCTGGAGCTGATTTTTGCAAATGGTAAATATTTAAAAATAGGCCAGGGTTAGATCTGGGGAGGAGTCAGCAGTAAAGTCACACCTGCTGCTGCTGTCCCTGACTGATCTGGGCACAAAGAGAGCCCCTGAGCCTCTCCAGCTCTTCTGCCCCGGGGCTGCAGCTGTGTGGGGAGGTGGGATTGGTAGGGGGCAGGGGCAAGCAGATGCCTGCATCCAGCCACTGTCCCCTGCCAAGAGCAAGCATGGGAAGGTGAACCTGTGTGCTGCAGCCCCTGGATGGCTCAGGCATGGGGAGAGCCCCAGTGCTGCTCCTGACTCGCTCCTGATCCATGCTGCAGTAAGCAGTGGTGTGGGGCGCCCTGCTTGGTTTGGGACAGTGATAGCAGTGCACAGGTTCTTCCTTCCAACACCTACTCCTGGCCAGCAGGGAATACCGGGGAGGTGCGGGGGGGCGGCGGGAGGCACAGGCAGGGAGCAGGAACTGGATGGAGGAACCTGTGCCCCACCTCCATTGTCCTTGGCTGAGCCTGGAAAGTTGAGCAGTTGCTTCCTGCAGCTGCAGTAGGGCAGGGTTGGCTCTGGGCCATACCACCCTGAGGTTGGCTGGGGATTGAGCAGCAGTGTCTGTGGGGGGCAGTGCCCGCCCTTTCCTGTACCTGCACTTTGCCTGACTCGTCCATGCCCCACACTGACCTAGGGACTCCACATATGCCTTGCTCCCATCCCCCTGGGCTCTGGTGCAAGCAGTGTGCTGCACCTCCCTTTACTAAATCCCGGATCTGCCCATGGGCTGAACCAAAATATTGTCTGCTAAATTCCTCTATTATGCAAACTGTTGTATTTGTATGTAGCCCGGGTACACCCAGGGGGGTGTGCCCTGTCCTCCAGTGACAGTGGTGGGGGTCAGGCAGGGTGCTGATGGCAGGCTGGCTACTAGAGCAGTTCCTTCTCCTCTCTACGAAGCCAGGCCAAGACCAAGTGCTTAACTATGTAACCCGGGTGGTACTCCAAGAGGTACCCACCCCCTCTCCAATTGAAGGGATCAAAGCAGGTGCACAAGTGCTGTGGGAGGTGTAGGAACTCTCCTCTCCTATAGAGCAGAGCCAGATCACCAGTGAGGACTTAACCATTTGCTTTTTAATGAGAGAACAGTATTGGGAACATAGCAGGCATAAACCAGGGGATATAGGGGACACTACAATGCCCCAATGGGGCAGAATTCAACAAAGGTTAGACACTTAAAATCATAGACATATTCATCCAGTTGACAAAAGACAGGGTTAACAAAATATAAAACACAAACAGCAGAACAAACAATACTGGTTGGGGAAATATAAAAGGCACAAAATACAAAATGTCAAATAACAAGGAATATAGGACCTAGGTACCTGGAGGGGGAGAAAGGAGGAAAACACAATGACCCCTTTCCAAGGCAACAAAAATTTCTCTTTGTTACTTCACTCACCCAAACTGGGATTTGAACTTAGCTCTCCCACGTGGTAGGTAGAAACTCTACCACACAGCCATCAGCAATGTTGTTATGCTAATGTTTTTGACTTTCCTGAAGCCCTAGCCTCATGTCAAGCTGCCTGGCCTCTTACTGGAGGAGCTGGAAGCAGGGCAGGGAAGCTCTCAGGTCACTGCTCAGATCCTTACTGGAGCTGGGAATCCTCTCCTGCTGGCCGCAGCCTCTTGTATGCAGTCCTGGAGCCCAGCGGGGAGCCTCTCCTGCCGGCCACACGCCGTGCTGCTGAGGGTCCCACTGCTGCCTGCAGGTCCCACTCCTTCAGGTGCTTCCGGGGCAACCGCTCCCACCCTGCTGGCCCAGCTCTTTGCCAGCTCTTTGAAGCTCCTTCCTTGTGGTCCCTCACTGGTCTCCCTTGAGTCAGCCGTGCTGCCCCTTTTATTCCCCTCCAGGTGACCCAAGGGGCCAATCAGGGGACATGGAGGGTGAGTCTCTGGGGCCTGATTGGTGAGGAAAGGGAATCCCAAGTCCTCCAATCATCTTTTGCCCTTTCAAAACCCCTGGGCTAAGTCACTGCCAGCTAGCCTGTCACAACTATATATAATTTATTACTATAATAAATACTTAAGATAAAATATGAAATATTTACAATTAAGCTTAACATCTACCGCTACATATAATATCCCACAGTTCACATAAACCATATAACTTACAACATATATAATAATTAATACATTGGACAAGATAGTTAAGGTTACAATGCGATAAACACATATGGGGACTCAACTTATATAACCCAAATAAGTTAATAATATTTCCTAGACCTACCAAGTAACAATACAAATATACATATTAACATGTTAAGAATGTATAAACCATATAAATTTCCTTAAAGCATATCCATAGCTATATAGACCTTGACACGAGAACAAGCAAGAGTTCCCAAAAGCCCCCCGGCTCACCAAGGACATCTGGGAATGCCTGGCTGCCAAAAAGGCGGCGTACACCCAGTGGAAGGGGGTGGGTATCTCCAAAGAGGAGTATACCTCCACTGCTTGGGCCTGTAGGGGGGCTGTTAGCAAAGTTAAGGCGGACATAGAGCTAGGCCTAGCGTCCAAGATCAAAGATAATAAAAAGTCCTTTTTCAAATATGTAGGGAGGATAAAGAAGGCACTGGGAAATGTGGGGCCCCTGCAAGATACGCGGGGCAATCTGGTGGTTGCACCAAAGGAGAAAGCAGACCTCTTTAACAAATTCTTTACCTCCATTTTCTTGTGCAGGGACTGGGACTCCCCCACCATGATTCAAGATGGACTTGAGGGGAACGCCTCCAGACCTAAGGTTGAGGAGGACCGGGTTAGAGTGCTTCTGGAGGGGCTGGATGTGTTCAAATCAGCAGGTCCAGATGCTCTCCACCCCAGGGTGTTGAAGGAGCTAGCAGGGGTTATTGTAGGGCCCTTGGCATGGCTTTACGAGCTCTCATGGTGCTTGGACCAGGTGCCAGATGATTGGAAGGTAGCCAATGTGGTCCCCTTCTTTAAAAAAGGGAGGAGGGAGGACCTGGGCAACTATAGGCCCGTCAGTCTTACCTCAATCCTGGGGAAACTCTTTAAGAAGATCATCAAAGAGCACATCTGTGATGGGCCAGCATCGGGGATGATGCTCAAGGGCAACCAGCATGGTTTAATTAGGGGCAGGTCATGTCAGACCAACCTAATTGCCTTTTACGATCAGGTCACAACAGCATTGGATGCAGGTGTCGCTGTGGATGTAGTCTTTCTGGACTTCAGCAAGGCCTTTGACACTGTTGACCACCCCATCCTCCTTAAAAAAACTAGGCGACTGTGGCATTGATGCCTACACAGTCAGATGGATTGCAAATTGGCTGAAGGGTTGTACTCAGAGGGAGGTGGTGGATGGGTCATTTCGACCTGGGGGAAAGTGGGCAGCGGAGTCCCCCAAGGCTCGGTCCTTGGGCCTGCACTGTTCAATTTCTTTATCAGCCATTTGGGCGACGGGGTGAAAAGCAACCTGTTTAAATTTGCTGATGATACCAAAATTTGGGGTAAGGTGGGCACGCTAGTAGGGAGGGAAAGACTGCAGCAAGACCTAGATAGGTTGCAGGGGTGGGCTAACAAAAACAGGATGCATTTCAATACTGACAAGTGCAGGGTGCTGCACTTGGGCAGTAGTAACCAGCAGCACACTTATAAGATGGGAAATTCCCTTCTTGAGAGCACGGAGGCAGAAAGGGATCTTGGAGTCATCATTGACTCCAAGATGAACATGGGCCAACAATGCAAGATCACGGTCGGCAAGGCTAACTGGACTTTATCGTGCATCCACAGGTGCATCTCAAGTAAGGTCAAGGAGGTGATCCTCCCCCTCTACGCGACACTGGTCAGGCCACAGCTGGAGTACTGTGTCCAGTTCTGGAAACCCCACTTCAAGAGGGATGTGGACAACATTGAGAGGGTCCAGAGGAGGGCCACCCGCATGATCTGGGGACAGCAGGGCAGACCCTACAATGAGAGGTCACGGGACCTGAACCTGTTCAGCCTTCACAAGAGAAGGCTGAGGGGGGACCTGGTGACCATCTATAAACTCACTAGGGGGGACCAGAAGGGGTTGGGGGAGACCTTGTTTCCCCTAGCACCCCCCCGGGATAACAAGGAATAATGGCCACAAGTTGTTGGAGAGTAGGTTTAGATTAGACATCCGTAGGAACTACTTCACAGTCAGGGCGGCTAGGATCTGGAACCGACTTCCAGGGGAAGTCCTACCCTGGGGGTCTTTAAGAAGAGGCTTGATGCCTACCTGGGTGGGGTCATTTGAGCCCAGTTTTCCTCCTGCCCAGGCAGGGGGTCAGACTTGAAGACCTACAAGGTCCCTTCTGACCCTACTTCTATGATTCTATGAATCACCCAAAATAGGGAGTGCACTCAGTACCTCCCCGAGGGGTTTCCTTGGAGCCCCTTCCCTTTAGGGCCCTGATATGTGGACATGCCCCTTCCGCAATGAAGGGTGGAGGTGGCAGACCCTCCTGTCCTGTGCCTGCTGCCCCTGCAGGGCCTGCTTCCCCAGCAACCTGCACTTCCTCTCTGAAGCATCCAAGGATCGTCCCCTGGAGGTCGATCCCACAAGAGCCTCTTTCCAGTGGTGCATTCGGCTCTCCTCAATGGTCTGGGGCTCCTCACTGGGCAGCGCAGGGCTCTCTCTTTCTTGCGGGCACTGAACCCTTACAGGCTCTGATTCCTTGGTCTCATAGTGGGGGGGTCCTCCCTTTCCCGGGTCCTGCTTTGGGCACTGGGGCTCTTTTAGGTAAAGGCAGAGCTGCACTGTGGGGCTCCAGTCACTCAGCCTAGGTCCAGGGCTAACTTGAGCAGCCACGAGCTGCTCCCAGGCGGGTCCTCCGTGTGCTGACCTGCGCACTGGGTGAGGCCTGAGCAGCCATGAGCTGCTCCCAGTGCAGATTCTCCATGTGCTGATCTGCACACTGTATGGGGCCTGAGCAGCCTTGAGCTGCTCCCAGAGCCAGCTCTCCATGTGCCGATCTGCATACCGACTGCCCAGCCGCTTGCTGGGTTCTCAGGCTCAAGTCGCCTCAAGCAGCTCCTAGAGCCTGATCCCCGTGTGCTGATTCACGCACTGCTGAAGCTCAAGCAGGGTCCCGAGGATGACTGTCTCTGGAGCTCCTCTCTCCTCGCTGTCCCTCGTCATCTCTCCCAGCATGCTGAGCATTCTCCCCTTTTATACTGTTCAGCGGCTCCACCCCCGAAGTTCTCCGGAGCTGACCGGCGCTGTTCCAATTCAGGTCCAGCTGCTCCTTGCCCCCTCCCTTTGGAAAAGGGCGGGGCATTACTTCCCTTGTGCTGCCTCTGGATTGGTGGGTGGGCTCCACCAATCAAACAGCAGACCCTCGATCTTGGGACTCAAGCCAAGCTCTGAAAAGGTAAGCCTGCTACATGTAAATAACCCTTTGAATTGCTGTCTGACTATGTACCAGAATACTGGATTCAAATTTCCCCAAGCTCTTGGGCTGTTCAAAATTTGGGCCCAAATTTCTATTTATGGCTTGAGCCCATCTCCATCTGTCAAAAATCAACCTAAGAAAGCAGTGAATTTAATCCACAAAACTCAAAATCACAATACAAGAAATGTGAATTTTTCTGAAGGGAAATATTTACTAGTTGAATTAATATGTAGAGAAGGTAGTTGAAAGTGTGCTTTCCCCTGCAATTTCAAAACTGGGGGCTAGCTCAACTGGAGATGGGGGGTGAATCCACAATGGAACATTTCAGAATCCTGGAAAATCTCGGATTGAGTTTTAGATCTGAATTTTGAGTAAAAGTTTCAGATGCACCTGATTGACTTTGGAGCTTAAATTCCACTGTTAATTCACAGGGCTGGGCACTGCTCTTCCTGCGAGGAGTGGGAATTGGCTGGGGATGGGGTGGGATGGTAAGCTCTGATGTGAGTGAGGGCGCTGAGCACATGTATGCATGTCTGGCGCCCTAGGCAAACTTGTAATTTGGCACCCTCTGGTGCCCTCCCGAGCAGCAGCTGGAGGCTGAGGCAGGCTGAGCTGGGCTGGGCACTGCTCCTCCTGACTGGAGTGAGGATTGGTACGGGGGGAGGGGGACGGTGTCCTGGGATTCCTTAGGCATTAATAGGGTGACCATATTATTTTTATCTCACACCTTTGGAAAAGCTTGTGACTTGAATCAGGTTCTCCCTCTGGATCAGCTTCATTCCTTCATCTTTGTAAAGGAGGAAGAATTAGAGCAGCCTCAAACTTCAGACTGAGTATTTTGAACAATTCCAGCTGGCATTGCTCAAAATTTGAGCAGGCTCTGGAAGCTTATGGGAAAAGGTTGGGACAGGAGGTTCAAACACACAGTTGGATGATATATGTAGAAGTGTTAGGTTGGGGTGACAGGGCAGTGAAGGTGTCTTAATGTGGTTCCATACATAAGCTTGAGCCTTGCTCCAGCTACTGAAAACTTTCCCTCGGTATCCACTTACAAATGAGTACCTGATCTTACTGACTGGGAGTCAGTAGTGGCTGACTGTGGTAGGGAAGAAGGAAGCACATGTTTTTTCATCATGTTGTACCATCAAAGGATGGGCCCAGACAGAGCTTGGAAGAAATACAGGTAGAAATAAGTGCAACTGGAGTCTAGAGGCACTTGTACACGTGGTGGGAGTTTAGTCTCCTAAATTGAAATGGTGGGCTTTTAATAGTGATGATAAAAATACACCATTTCAATTTCGGGACTTCTGTCACTGTGGGGCCTGATCCTTTTTTTCTTTTTCCCACAAAGCCTGCCCGCCTCTCCAGCGTCCGGGAGATGAGCTGCTGGCCAGCTGAGCAGCCCCTGAGCTGCAGGGGACCTCAGTCCTTCCCTCTGTGGTGGCGGCACTCCCCAGGGCCACCCAAGCAGGCAGTTACAGGGCCAGGGGCTGCCCCAGCTCAGAGGCAGCACCCACCAGATCCAATGCTCCTTTAAGCCTGCCTGGGCTTCCAGTGCACTGTGCACTGTGCTCCTCTAAGCCTGCCTGGGCTTCCAGTGCACAATCCCCTACACTTTTGCTGATTGCTGGCACACCCAGCTACCCTCCTGCCACTTCCCCATACTGCCTTAGGTGCAAGCCAGCCCATTCCCGGGTGGTCCCAGGCAGTGGGAAGGCAACGGAGACAATGAATGGGGTAGGCTTGGGGAAGAGTTGGATCCAGCGAGTGCTGCCTCTGAGCTGGGGCAGCATCGGGCTTGCTAGCAGCCTGCCTGGGTGGCCCCAAGGGACACTGCCACCACAAAGGGAAGGACTGTCCCCCCCCCACAGCTCAGGGGCTGCTCAACCTGCTGGCAGCTTGTGTGTGTAGGCTCCGCCGGAAAAAAAATTGTGAGGGGCCCGATCTTTTTTTTCCCCCCAGAGTCTGCCTGCTGCTGGTGGGTTCTGAGCTGTGGGGGACCCCGTTCCTTCCCTCTCCAGTGGCAGCACCCCTCAGGGCCACCCAGGTGGGCTGCTAGTGGGCTGGCTGCTGTCCCAGCTCAGAGGCAGCACCCACTGGATCCAACTCTTCACTGAGCCCACTCAGGGAGCAGCACCCTATTCACTGTCCCCACTGCCTTCCTGCTGCTTGGGAGCACCTGGGAATGGGTTGGCTTGCCCCTGGGGCAGCGCAGGCAAGTGGCAGGAGGATGGCTGGGTGTTCTGGCAGTTGGAAAATGTGTCAGGGATGGTGCACGGCATGCTGGAAGCCCAGATGGGCTTGGGGAAGAGTTTGATCAGGCACCTCCAAGCTGGGGCAGCACCTGGCGGTGCCACCACCACAGAGGGAAGGACCGGGGCCCCCTGCAGCTCAGGGGCTGCTTGGCCCACTGAGAGCTCACCTCCCAGCTACAGAAGAGGTGCACAGGCTCCACGAAAAAAAAAAAAAGGATTGATCCTCTCACTGCTTCTGCTTTTAGCTTGCCTCTCCCATGGCTGCAATGTTACAAGTAGCTGTGTTGCAAACTAACCTACATGTAGATGTGGTTTACTTTGCATTGTAACAAACTCATTTAAATAGCAAAAAACCCCATACGTGTAAAGTGTGACACACTTAAACTGCAAAAACAGGCAATTTTTGTCACTTGTACAAGCACCCTAGGAGTTTCTGCTTGGCTAAGAACAGCTTTACTGGGGGTCAGGCCTATCCTGATCACCCAAAATGCCCAGCCTACAAACTTGGCAGCAGGGATCTATGTAGGATCAGTGCTTACCTCATCCTAGAACAAATAAGAGTGGGAAGAAAGTGGTAGGTTAAGGCCCCTACTCTAGATTCAAGACCTATGGGGCAACAGCAATACACAAGGGCACATGAGAACTTCCCACGGGTGCCTGAGAGTGGAGCTAGGCTTCAGTCATTTTTTGCGGAGGAGATGATCTACATAGAGCTGTTCCACAATACTTTATGAACACTGCGGGCTGTCCTTGGTTATTGGTATATTTATCATATAAATATGTTGGCTTAGTTTAGTAGCGGGTTGCAAAGAAACATGTAAGGAGACCAAAATGGCTCCAGATGGCTGACTGTTAATTGCATAGTAACCATGACACTTCTGTTTGTATGCTGCTCAGACACTATTTAATTAGAGTGAGATAAGAATATTTTGGGGACAATATCTTCTATTGGACCAACTGTATGGTTGGGAGAAATTTTAGACAAACTTTCCAGCAGAAAATACCTTTTCAAATCTGAGAAAGAAGCAGATGCAATTTGAGCTAAATAACAAATAGAGCATCACTCCATCACTACTATTTAAGGTAGCCATGTAAGTACCTCTGGGCATTTATACATGTATTTCTGGAGGCATGGGCGGGGGTGGGGGTGGGGGTGCTTTAATTAGCACAGGCTCCAAGAGCCATGCTAATTAAAAGCGCCCGGAGCATCACGTGTATCAGCATCCCCATGCTGAAAAATAGCGGCGGAGCCCTTTGAACTCACATTTCTTGAATGCGCTTTAGTTTAGTGCCCTGCCATCATTTTTCAGTGTGGGGACACTGATATACATGACGCATTCATTGGAGTGCATTCATTTCCAGGCTCCAGGAGACTCGATTAAGCGAGTCTGCTCTGACGTGCTGGAATTACAGTGCGTTGGAGTAGGCTCCCTGCACATGTATAGGAACCTTACATCAGTAGGTGATCTGTAGGGAAGATATAGAACAAAACTGAATTCTAGCTGACTTAATGACCTATTTTGACAGAAGAAGATTTGAGACTAGGTGAAGAGAGGCACTCTCTCGTGGGATATATATATACCTGGCAAGTCCCTGGCAAAACTTCCACTCCCTTTAATACTAGCAGGGTTTCAGGTCTTTAGTTGAGAAAATGTAAGAAGTACAGTTGATTAATCAACTTCACAGTATAATTTCTTCAATGTCATTAATCAGACTGTGTTGGTAATATATGTAGTGACTTGAAGGAAATTCGCTGTATGCGCATATTTACATTCTGTCATTAATCTTAAAGACAGGTAGCCCTTTTCAGCTTTTCAGACTTGCATGAAAAGCTATTCGTGGGTGAGTTAGAAAAGGAATTTAGAGCTTTCTTCAAACATACTTTGGGTTGTTCAACCACTCTTATAGTCTTTTCAATTTGATTGTTGTAAAGCCTTAAGAGGGCTAAGAGTACAGTAGTACCTTTAATTCTTTTTTGATGCCTGTGTTATACGTCTCTGCCTTCACTTGCTTTCATACAAACTGCCACTGGACATTTACCTTCAAGCTGCCTTTACGGTTTTCTGACAGAAACCATATAGTAGGCTGACAGAAACACGGCCTATCTTGGAGGTGGTCCAAATATCCATAACTATTGTATACCTTTCTTTCACCTGTGATCTCTCACCTGGGCTGAATTTAATTTTCTAAAGCAAAATTCTATGCCCAGATCTAAGTTTTTCACAGCTTGGCGTTTCTGTTTTCCCCATGCATGTGGAATCGCTATTAACGTCCTCAAGAAATAATTCACATAAACAGATTTATGACTCACCAAACTAAGGCTGAAATATTAGAGCCATGACTCACTTTGGACCAGGGATCAGGTATGATTAGGATGGTTTTGTTTGGAACAGGGGTGGGCAAAATACAGCCTGTGGGCCAGATTTGCTCACCAGGCCATTCTATCCGGCCTGTGGGGACCCTAAAAGAGCTACAAAATTGACAAAAGATCTACAAAATATTTATCTGCTCCTGGCTGCCTATCAAAGATGACAGGAACTGGGGGAGCCTCAGCAGGAATGCAGCAGCCCAGCCCCACCCGACCCCCAGCCGTTTCCCCGCCTGCCTGCCCACACTGCTCCAGCACCATGTGGCTCTCGGCTGTATCGCTGGACTGGGGAGCATGGGGCCCACACTGGTACCCCGAGGCAGGGGGAGGTTGTGTGTGTGTATGGGGGGGAGGGACTGTGTGTGTGTGTGTGTGTGTGTGTGTGCGTCTGTGTTCATAGGGTGAGTCCCACACCCCCTCCACCATACACATGCACCCATACCCCCCTTGCACAGCCATATACATGTAGGGAGTCATATCCACACACATAACCTGTCACACCCCAGCCACCCTCCCGCCCACACCCCCCCACATCCCCCACACCTATCCAACCCTGACACGCACACCTACACCCTCCCCCCACACCCTACATACCAACACACCCACAGACCCCCACAAACCTATACCCACCCCCCCACAATATACAAGAGTAAGACTTCATTTTAAGCTATTATATACAATCACTCTGTGTACACTACACAAACACATGTAAACCAGGGCAAAATACTTTTTTCAAGATATCAAATTAATGAATGGTGTAGACGTTCACTTTTTAAAATATAATTTGGTATTTTCCTGGTTCCAAATGGCAAAACTCCTTGCTGAAAGGAGTACTTCTGGAAGCAAGGGGAGGGTCTTCAGGTGGCAAAGGTCAGGGCTTAGGGGGCAGGACTTCCAGTTGCAAGATGGTGACCAGGGAGCGGGGCACCTGTGAAGAGGTGGGGCTACCCATGTGGCCCTTGACAGCTTGCCAAAACTTGGTAAGTGGCCCTCTGCCCGAAATAATTGCCTACCTCTGATTTAGAAGGACTTTGTTCTGTATCATCTAGTATACCAAATAAAAAACCCCCAGGAGTATCTGAACTCCCAAAGAGAATGAATATTGAGAGGTAGAGTGGTAAAGCCCAAGTTATGCCTTCAGTATATTGATCAATCAAGGATAGTTTAAGGACAGTTTGTATTCTGCCATTATTAACTTTCAACCACCATGTGTTTGGCAACTAGAATGAAGAATCGGGGATGCAGTAACAATGTACTTGCCTCAGCATCCTCTTTGTGGGTATTTTGACATTACAATGCTTATAGGGGAAACCACATGGTATCAGTGCTTGAGTGCTGGTAAAGAGAGAATATCCTGAAGGAAGGGTATTACTTGCAGAAGATCACAGTACTGACAGGTAGGTGTGGGGCACAGTTACAACTAACTAGCAAATGAGTGAACATCATAGTATCCTGAGAAATGAAACATCTTTGGCAGATAAGGAACATCTCTGGCATTCTCTACCACCTAGAGGAGAGGGGCAAGATTCACTGTTCAGCACATTCATATGCCCTTGTATTCAGTACTGTCCAGTTATGACTGAGGAGTAAGCCATGGTTAGCAGAAGAACAATTAAAATGCAGGTTCCTGAGGATGTTAGTAGAATAGTATGTAGCAGCCTTTAAAAACTGGACCCACCTGAACAGAATGGGAAGGGCTGCCTGGCAGAGAGACAGAGTTTGTCCCAGAGGGGACAGTGTAGGCTCTGAGGGCAGGTGAAGCTGTTTTGGAAGCAGCCCTGTTGGAAGTGAGAGGTGTGACGTAACCCCAGCTAAGTTTTGAAAGAGAGCCGTTAGCAAAAGCCCGGGAAGGGCCCTGAGCTGGGATTGGATGAGAAGCTGGCATAAAAGGGGGGAGCAGTTTTCCCACGGGGGAGAATGAGAGAAAGCGAGAGAGAGAGAGGGGCTGAGGGACAGGCTGGAGACTGGATTCAGAGTCTCAACACAGTGGTCCCTTGGAGAGCCCCTGAGAGAGCCCTGCGGAAGCAGCAGCAGAAGCTGCAACGG
Organism: Alligator mississippiensis; assembly: GCF_030867095.1. Taxonomy (NCBI): domain Eukaryota; kingdom Metazoa; phylum Chordata; order Crocodylia; family Alligatoridae; genus Alligator; species Alligator mississippiensis. Next base: position 228,453,992 of record NC_081827.1, on the reverse strand, counting down.
GAGTGACACAGTATCCAGTGTGATACAGTATCCAGTTCTTCTCTCCCGCCCAGGGGCGGCAGGAGCAGGCAGGGACTGCTTGTGTGGAGACTCCAAGCCTGGAGAGACCTGACTGCAGCCAGTGTGGCTGGGTGGGCACAGCAGAGCTGGGGGCAGACTGTCGGAGTCTGCCGTAGTTTCCCTGAGGGGTGAGGGGCCCCAGGAGCAGGCAAAGCCCAGGGAGGGGCTGCATTAGTCGGGGCTGTGAGGCTGTGTGGGACAGGAGGGTTGCTACAGCCTGCAGCCCAGACACTGTTCACAGCAGAGCCGGGGAAGGGGGTCAAAGGCAGGGGGAGGCTGTCTTGCAGGCACTGCAGAAGAGGAATCGCTGCTTGCTGCCTGGAGACCCTTGCTGTCCAGAGACTCCAGGAGCATGGAGGTGGACACCAGCACCAGGGAGTGTCCACAGACCACGTGCAGGGACAGAAACAGTCCCACTCCCTGAGATACCCCACCAGGGGCAGTGCACACGGGATCCCCAGTACACCGTGTGCAAGTGAGAGATTGTGTAAATAAGTTCTTGAGGGTTTATTAGTCGGTATATCCATGTGCTTATTTAATGATTATTTGTTATGTTGTAAATAATTAAATCTTGCTATAGTTTGAAAATTGTCTGTGAGGGTGCTTGATTGTAAGGGGAGGCTCTCCACTCGGGGGCACTGCAGCAGCTTCCCAGGGGGCTGGGCAGGGCTACTGGCTACCGGGTACCCCAGGATCCCATTATTCAGGTGAGTGTGCATGTAGTGTCGCGTCCAGGGTTACAAGTGTATGGATAAAACAAGGCCTCTTCTACTTGCATGGTTTGGCAGGAGGATTTGGGAAGCAAACAAAACAAACACCTATCACTGGGTTTCTCAGGGCCTGATCTAAAAGGCAAGTGAAGTCAATGGGAGTCTCTCCATTGCCATGAATAGGCTGTTGATAAGGCTGCCACTCCTACTCCCTCAGGAAGCCTTTCTTGGCTTAAAATGTTTCTTCCAAGAATACTTCTCAAACACACCTAATCTTGATGCCACTATTTTTATCCCAAAGTTAGTGGTGATTTCAACACATTTGGTGCTCCTGAAGTGTTTTTATTTTGTTGAAAAGTTCTTGCTCAGAAACAAAGAGCCCTCAGTCTGAGGCTGTTGGAAGTAGCTATATCAAAGTGATCTGTCCTAGGGCAGTTTCTTTTTTGCACGCATGAGTATATTATAGATTCATAGATTCATAGATGTTAGGGTCGGAAGGGACCTCAATAGATCATCAAGTCCGACCCCCTGCATAAGCAATTATGTAATGGATTGTATCCCACAGGCTGAGAGCTGTGATTCCAGGAATGCTTCCTGTTTTGTTCTGACTTTTGCTTTCTGCAGTCACTACCTTATTTGCTCAAACTGTTTCCCTGTGCCTCATCTTGCCAGTTTGTCCTGCCCAATAATGACACTGACTCTTTAGGACAATGAACATGCTTCCCTCTATTTGCAGAGTGCTGTGCTAATCAACAGCAATGTAGAAGTGACTTAGTCAGACTGGTAAGATGCATCCACCCCATCTTTCAAGTCCTATATGGTAGCAGCCTAACCCAGAAGTAACACATCAAGCTAAGCTGTAGGTAGGGCATTTATACACATACATTTTTATGCCCGGACACACTAGAAATCTGGTGTGTCAGAGCAGACTTGATTATTCGAGTCTGCTCTACACACAAGCTGACGCACATGGTGCTGCATCTCTTGCAGTTGTATAAGTGGCAAAATGTGTGCCAGCGTGAAGAAAACGGCAGTGGCAAGCTTTTGAACTAAAACACCATCTATGTGTTTTAGTTCAAAAGCGGACCACCACCATTTTCTGCACACTGACATGCATTTCACCAGTTATACAACTGCAGGTGATGCAGCGCTGGTCGCTTTTCATGTTCACTTGCATGTGTAAAAATGCCCCTTCCTCTGCTGTAGCTACACTGCTGGGAGCTTTTGTAGTCAAGTAACTTCAGACTGATGAGCAGCTTCTCTTTTGCGCTTACTGCTCCCCTATTGTTACATCCCAACCAGTCACAGAATAGCTGGTAGCAAAGAGATGAAGTGGAGGAGTGGGAGGTGTGTACTACAAGGCTCAGCAGTGAGAAGGTGAGAGAGGGGGGGTGCAAACTATGCACTTACATGAAGCTCTGAGCAGTGTCCATTGCATTACAGGTATGTGGCATTGTTGGAACAGGAGCTGTTTACACCCCAAAAAGTAAACCCCACTGCCACTCAGAGGCTAAACTGAGGGACAGAATAGCAAGGCAAGAGCTGAGGGGAGGGGCAGAATGAAGGGACAGAATGGAAGAATGAAAAAGCAGTGAAAGAGGAAGAGAGAATGGGTGAAAGTTGTGGAGTAGGTTATGGATGGAGGTGTGAGACTTGTGGGGAATGCTGGACATCTTCACTTTCAGGCTTCTCCCCAGAAATTTCCAAAGCTGTAGACTTGATCCCAACATTATCCTTCTTCCCTAACACCTCCCTACCCCTGGGCTTTCTTCCCTCAACAGTCATGCCAGTGATGATATTTGCTTTTTCATAAAAGAGATGAGGAGGATGGAGTTGGGACTTATTTGTTTGGATAATTTAACTTCCCATGGCAAACAAAATGACCTTGTTTCTGGGAGAAAGGAGGTACCCCACAACTCCCACTTCCTAGGAAAAAACTAAAACCAGGGAGAATCATTCTGTATCACTTTATTTTGTTAAAATGTTCTAACATATAAGAGTCTTGCAGGAATTTGAATAAATAAGGGAAATTAGAGAACAACAGTTTCCATCATACTGTACATTGCCAACAAAACTAAAGCTGCTTGTTGCAGCTGTTTGCTTTATAGATCAGTATCTCTAACATGGAAAAATATGTTTGTTTTCTTTGGTATGAACGAGTGATATTTGAAACTATGGTGCAGCGCTGCAGAATCAGCAGTCTGGAATTGCAGGGTGTGTTAGAGATGATCAAAATAGTAGGAACAGCAACATTTCATCAATTCATCAATGATGATTAGTGGTGTGGAGTGCTTTTCAAAGCTCATTGCAAGCCACCAATAAAGTCTTACAAACCTCTATTTATGCCCATTTAACAGATAAGTGAGCTTAGGCATTCAAATGACTTTTTCAAAGGCACAGTGAAAAGAGCTGAGCCTAAGCCAAAAACCTGAAATCACCAAACCCCAAACTTTGGAAGATTTAGAATCCCGATAAAAACTTTGAGGCCTGGGTTCAGTGACAGTAAAGAATAGAGTTTTATAACAAACAATTGCTGCTCTGACCTCTACATACCTCGCCTGTTCTATATTTATAAATTGTAAATTTTGGACTAGGCCCTTATTAACTGCAGAGCAACTATGCCAGTTTACACTACCTGAGGACCTGCTCCTTAACTCGTCAGAATACAGTAATTTGTTTCCTTACCTAATCAAGTTTGATTTTTCTTAGAAACAAAAACACATTGCAAGCACACCCTTGCATCTCAATGTGTTTAGAAACAGCTGTACCATGATCCTTCCTGATTAAATGTTTCCAACCATGCCTTCAACCAAGTTTATTAGTTTTCGGTTATTATTTTGATTCTTTTATCATTCTATTGATGTGTGGGGTATTTTTAATATGTGTTTCCTAGGTCAATTCTTATGTATCACCAATAATAAGTTTTGCTTTATAATAATAGATTTTGTTTTATACTCTTTATTGTGAAGTGTTAACATAAAAAAAAAAAATGCTTATGCTGTAAGGTCCAGGGTGAGGTTGTCGTGAGCTGAGTTGTTGATAGTCTGTATTTTCTTACCTTTCAGGATGAGTACACAACATGTGACCTCAGTCCTGCATTGCTTTTGTAACCCACATTATCACACTGAAGGGTCTAGTTGCTGGGCTACATAAAATATTAAAGGGTCTGCTACAGCTACCAGCCAAGAGATCTGGGCCCCAATCCAGCACAGCACAGGTAAGCTTAACCTTGTGAGTAGTCCCTTTGACTTCACTGTATTTTCTTCCACGTGATATGGAAACATGAGCAAAGGCCTTTTAGGCACTGTGTATATAAATGGTGTGTGGAACTTGGCTGAAATGAGCCCATCCTTGTTCATCTGGCTTGATGTGCCTTGTTCGCTAACCGCTGTGTGCCTACTGAATTTTTGCTACCATGACTTCATCAGTGTTAATGTTTCTTAAGTATAGAGTGTCTATTTAATTATATTGTGCATGAAACTAAACAACAATTTCAAGCTAGAAAAATGAGCAAAAATAAAACATTAGGTAGCCAGCTATCATTAGCCAGAGGGTGGAATCATTTCTGTCAGTGTTGTGCAGAGGATGAAAGGGCTATCAAATGAGATCTGGCATTAGTGCTGATTGCACCAAAGAAATGCATCTTTTCAAACATGGTATCTGAGGTAAGATAAGAGTTTCACTAAGCTTAATTAGAAAGAGAATGTTACTTTTTTTCCCTTGGAGTACTGGAAATCAGGAGCATAATCCTCCATAGCTCATAATCTCATTGGTGATCCAAAGAGCTGAAAGCATTTAAAAAGCAATCATTAGCAAATTAGCTGCCAGAACTTTGCACAGCTGTATGTATTGGATCTCCTGCCTTTATAGAGATGCTTTGTGCCACTGGCTCAGCCAGACAGTTGAGGATTCTCCCAGTTTGGGGAAATCCTTGTGTGGTGTAGAATGGCTGTCACACCAGTTCTTTATGCCACTTTTCATCCTAGAGCCATGGCTGAAAGAACGGGACACAGCCATAGATTCATAGATTCATAGATGTTAGGGTCAGAAGGGACCTCAATAGATCATCGAGTCCGACCCCCTGCATAAGCAGGAAAGAGTGCTGGGTCTAGATGACCCCAGCTAGATACTCATCTAACCTCCTCTTGAAGACCCCCAGGGTAGGGGAGAGCACCACCTCCCTTGGGAGCCCGTTCCAGACCTTGGCCACTCGAACTGTGAAGAAGTTCTTCCTAATGTCCAATCTAAATCTGCTCTCTGCTAGCTTGTGGCCATTGTTTCTTGTAACCCCCAGGGACGCCTTGGTGAATAAATACTCACCAATTCCCTTCTGTGCCCCCGTGATGAACTTATAGGCAGCCACAAGGTCGCCTCTCAACCTTCTCTTGCGGAGGCTGAAAAGGTCCAGTTTCTCTAGTCTCTCCTCGTAGGGCTTGGTCTGCAGGCCCTTGACCATACGAGTTGCCCTTCGCTGTACCCTCTCCAGGTTATCCGCATCCTTCTTGAAGTGTGGCGCCCAGAATTGCACGCAGTACTCCAACTGCGGTCTGACCAGCGCCCTATAGAGGGGAAGTATCACCTCCTTGGACCTATTCGTCATGCATCTGCTGATGCACGATAAAGTGCCATTGGCTTTTCTGATGGCTTCGTCACACTGCCGGCTCATGTTCATCTTGGAGTCCACTAGGACTCCAAGATCCCTTTCCACCTCTGTGCCACCCAGCAGGTCATTCCCTAGGCTGTAGGTGTGCTGGACATTTTTCCTCCCTAGGTGCAGCACTTTGCATTTCTCCTTGTTGAACTGCATCCTGTTGTTTTCTGCCCACTTGTCCAACCTATCCAGGTCTGCCTGCAGCTGTTCCCTGCCCTCCAGCGTGTCCACTTCTCCCCATAGCTTTGTGTCATCTGCAAACTTGGACAGAGTACATTTGACTCCCTCGTCCAAGTCGCTGATGAAGACATTAAAGAGTATCGGTCCAAGGACCGAGCCCTGCGGGACCCCACTGCCCACACCCTTCCAGGTCAAGACCGACCCATCCACCACGACTCTTTGGGTGCGACCCTCTAGCCAATTTGCCACCCACCGGACTGTGCAGTCATCCACATCACAGCCTCTTAACTTGTTCACCAGTATGGGGTGGGATACCGTATCGAAGGCCTTCCTGAAGTCTAAGTATACGACATCCACCCCTCCTCCTGTGTCCAGGCGTTTCGTAACCTGGTCATAGAAAGAGACTAGATTGGTCAGGCACGATCTGCCCGCCACAAACCCGTGCTGGTTTCCCCTCAGCATAATTTGCCCTGCCGGGCTCTCACAAATGTGAGCCTTGATAATTTTTTCAAAGACTTTATCAAGGATGGAGGGGAGACTGACTGGCCTATAGTTGCCCGGGTCCTCCTTCCTCCCCTTTTTGAAAATGGGGACCACGTTAGCCCTTTTCCAGTCCTCTGGGACTTGGCCCATGCGCCACGAGCGTTCGAATATTCCCGCCAGTGGCTCTGCAATGATGTCGGCCAGTGCCTTCAGCACCCTCGGATGGAGCCCATCCGGGCCTGCCGACTTAAAGGCATCCAGTTCTTCCAAGTGACTATGCACCATCTCAGGATATACGTATGGAAGTCTGGCGCCTTGCTGCTGCCTCTCTACAACCCCAGTGAGAGACTTGTCGTGCCCCTCACTTAGGAACACTGAGGCAAAGAACTCGTTGAGGAGTTCAGCCTTGTCCCCCCTGTCTGTCACCAATTGTTTCTGCCCATTTAGCAGGGGTCCTATTCCTCCCTGGGCCTTCCTTTTACTCCCTATATATCTAAAAAACAATTTCTTGTTGTCTTTTACTTGGGTTGCCATCCTCAGCTCCATGGTAGCTTTGGCCCATCTAACTGCCTCCCTACAAGCATGAGCAGAGAAGGTATATTCATCTTTAGTGATCTCACCTTGTTTCCACTTTTTATGTGCTCCCCTTTTGGCCCTTAGGCTGCCCTGGATTTCTCTGGTCAGCCAGGGAAGCCTCCTGGCCCCTTTCCCTTTTTTGCCTCGCTCAGGGATCGTTTTGCTTTGTGCCCGAAGGATCGTTTCCTTAAGGCACAGCCACCCTTCTTGGGCTCCCATCCCTTCAAAACTCCTACTCTGCAGTGCGTCCTTGACTAATTGCCTGAGTGCATTGAGATCAGCTTTCCTAAAGTCTAGCACTTTCACCCTACTAGTTACCTTACCCAGTCGACGTCTTATATTGAATTCTATTATTAGGTGATCACTGTCTCCCAAATGGCTACCGATCTGGAGGTCCCCTACCATGTCATCCCCTGTTGCCAATACCAGATCCAGTATGGCATTCCCCCTAGTGGGACCATGCACCTCCTGTGTCAGGTGGAGGTCCTGTACACAGGTTAGAAACCTGCGTGAGCGATGGGACCTTGCTGTCTGCGTCTCCCAGCAGATGTCCGGGTAGTTTAGGTCCCCCATGACTACCGCCTCTTTAGCTTCTATGGTCGCCGAGAGTTGCCTCAGGAGCCCCGCATCTATTTCTTCCCCTTGGTGTGGGGGTCTGTAGCAGACCCCTACCACCAAATCCCTTTCTCCTTGCCCCCCATGTAGCCTAACCCACAATCCTTCTACTTCCTCAACCTTGGATTCTGTCTTGATGAGGGTTGATGTATATTGCTCACTGACATAAAGTGCAACCCCCCCCCCCCCTTTCTTCCCCGACCTGTCCTTTCTGTACAATCTATAGCCCTCAATATGTACCGCCCAGTCATGGGATGAATCCCACCAGGTCTCTGTTAGCCCCACTAAGTCATAGGTGTTTAGTGCAAGCAGGAGCGCTAGTTCATCCTGCTTGTTCCCCATGCTCCTAGCATTAGTATATAGGCACTTGAGCCCTGCGACTGGTGCCTTTGCTGCCCCCCCGCTCTGAGTCCCAAGGGGCCCATTGTTTCTTACCTTCTTGTTTCTTACCTGTTCTGTAGTGCTGGTCTCCCCATGGCTTTCAGGTTTCCAATGTCCACCTTCTTCAGGCTGGGCTGTCCTTGTGGGTGCCACATGGTTTGGTGGTCCACAGCTTCCCCTGCCCTCGTACTCCCCTCCCCCCGACGAGCCTAGTTTAAAGCCTGATGAGCCTAGTTTAAAGCCAATTCATACTGCCATAGTCCCCAACCACTTGGGGCACAGGCATCTGATGGGAAAGCTCCTTTGACTTGTGCTAAGAAGGCCATTTCTCTTGGCCCCATGATTATAAGCAGAAAGGGGATTGTAAAGGTCCATTTACCCTCCTAAACTTCATTGAGCACATGGACTGGGCTCATTATGCCTGATCTAGTAGTTTTCAGCTCAACCAAAACTATCTTTGACAAGAAAGTATTTTTTTGTGTAACAACTATGGGATTGTTCCTTCACTGTTTTAAAAATAAAGCACAGTTGTATTATTATTTATTTAGTTATTTACAGATGTTTAATGATATCACAAAGAACTTGTCATTCAGATACTTCACACACATATTTAAATATTGATTTTAAATAAAAATGATTAAAATTGGACCCAAGTTGCCAGGTATACAGTCCAATTGTTTTAAATGACGTGATCATGAGAGCTTTGCCTGGAGAATTATTTTTTGCTTAGCAAGGAATAAATGGTTTGGAGTTTATTCTGATATTTGGAACTGGGAAACTGTATCTTATGAACTCAGGAGAACACCTTTGATGACTTGTGTTATTTAATGATTGAAAGCAGGATGACACCTGCTAGTATTTCCTGTCTTCTATTTTCTGTGCTTAAAAGGGGTGTGGAATTTAGAAAAGAATATATTTAATGTGCTGTGGCAAGTTCTGTTTCTGCTGAATTAAAGCAACAACTCATTACAGACATTTCCCAGTTGCAGTAAAATCCAGGTCCGAGATTATCAGAGGAAAAGGATTGCTTCCATACATTTCCCTCACAAACTCTTGTGCATGTTGAAAACCAAAGCCTATGATTGCTTCCAGTGAACTGGTATTATTTTTCTCAATCTATATGAAATAATCTCCTGTATAGCAACTTTTTGTACCTTTCACACAAATGGGCAGCACTTACTTTGGTTTCACCTGTCTTTTGCCTTTCAGAAAACACCTTGTTGAGGTTCATGCTTTGAATCTGGCAGGTTAATTGCCCTCTGAACTAGACCTAAATAGAGCTTTCAAGTTTTAGTGCCTATTTGGTTCCAGAAATGGAAGGGGCCTTATTAGGGAATATGATTGCTCTTTTTAAATATATTGGGGGCTTAACATCTGGCATGGAAAAAGACTATTTAAAGAAAAGAACAAAGTTGGCAAAAGAACAAATGGGCCTGTGTTATATTCATTCATAGTGACATAAAACTGGTGCATGTCTACACGCTAAACTTACTGTGTCACATAGAGGTACCTGAGCCATGCTGCACTGCTCTGCACAGGATCTCTCTTGAACTGGAAGTAACAAAGCTGTGTCCATATAATGCAGCTGGTGGACTACCTAGCACAGGAGCTGGGTAACTGGTGCTGTCACTCAGGCTGATTGGCCTGCTGCGGTGCTGTGGAAGCACGGCTGCACTGCTTCTGGTTCACAAGGCATGTTGTGGAATAGCACTGATGGTTTGAGGATGCCACTGCTCAGTACAGTACATTTGCAATGTAGACCTAGAGTAAGAGACACAGAAAGTGACTCCAGGTCACTGCTTCTGGCTAGCATCCTGTTTTTACTAGCAACAGAAAATATCATGTAAAAGCCTACTACTAAACCAACTGTTTGGTTTACCCTATCCTTTATGGATCTCTGTTGAGGTGAGCAGTCTAAATCAAAACAGCACAGAATACAAAAGAGTTTTGAATCAACTTAAACTGAAAATTAGAAGAAGGTTTTAACCACTAGAGAAGTGAGATTTGGATACAGTCTGTAGGAGGAGCATGAGTGAAGAACCTAACCAGTTTTGAGATGGAGCTTGATTAGTGCATGACTGGAATGATGTGATATTGTGCCTGTGATGATGAGAGGCTGGACTTGATGACCCAGGAAATCCCATTCAGTCCCATTTTCATATATTCCTGTTTACTGGTCTGGTTACAGTATGGGCAAAATCTGATAAAATTTTACCCCAAGGTGGCAACATTTAATGGGAAGAACTTCTCTGGGAGATGATCTGTCATTTAGGGTCGAATGATCTAGGCTAAATTAAAGTCTATTGTAGCTAGTGGCACATGAGAGAGGGATGTGGCTAGCATTCACATCTGGTCACCTCTGCATCGATAGCTTGAATAACTCATTACCCATTTACAACTGGGCAAACCAGAGACATTCTTTAGCACAAGTCTGTAGTTTTCTGCTGAAGAATGTGTGCCTCTGGAGCTGTAGAAAGGAGCCTTTGGCTAATTGGAACACAATCAGGAGTACTGCTATGTATGACTAATAGCATGTTATTACTTGATTGTATACAATTATTCTGAAAAACTTCCATTCCATTTTGTAAATAATTAGAATATGAATGGGATGAATCATGCTCAGTGAAACCAGGGGAAGGACTTCAAGACCTTAAACTTATGGTCTACTCTGTGCAAATAGGAAGCTACACTGACTATGGAAGTTTACCACTTACCTCAAGTCTTGTCTTGCATTATTCTCTATTCATATCCCTTTACTGTTCAGTTGATTTCCTTTTCTTTGAAGAGTGTTTGTGGAAGGGCTGCTCTTCAAAGTAATTTCATGTGAGAACACATGGGAACAAAAATAATCTTGCTTTGCTGTTTGTTGTTTCATTTTTCTGCTGTTGAAATAGTTTCAGTCATCTTTTTAGGGAGCAGAAACAACAGCACATCATGTAGCTGATCAGTCACCTACCATGAACAATGAATAACAAGCAGTAACTGTGAACAGTCTGCAAATAACTCAGACTGCAAATTGTTGCTCAGAAGTGTCTGTATAAGAGTTAGGCAAAACAACTAAATGTGCAGAAATTAGGAGAAATTGGCAAAGGATTCTCAAACCAAAAACATGGAGAGAGGTTTAATAAGTTGTATTTATACCCATCAGACCAGTGGTATTCTTAACCCTGTCACCCTTCAAAAAAGGATTTTTGCTATGTGAGAGAACTGTTTGTTTTTATATAGCTTTATGCCTACATTTCCACAGTCCTATATTTCTTCCATATGGACCGATAGGACTATTATAGTCTAACCCACTGGTTAGCAAAATAACTAATTAAATCTGAACTATTCTTTCTTTAAAGTAGGAATAACTGAAGTCTGTTTCATCCCCTCTCATACTATAAAGATGCTTTTAAGCTAGTTTAAGAACCACTTTAAGGAGAAAAGGAGAAAACAAAGATGCAATCTTGGAGTGACATCTTATAATGAGACCTCTTCAGCCTTTCCAAACTCTCTCATTAACTTGCACCAAATGCAGACTTCAGAACAACAAAAGGATTTTCTCCCATAGTCTGTAATGGTCTATGCTTAGAATATACCACATTGTCTCATTCTTTTTTGGCCTGTTCCCAAAGCAGCTTCTCTTGGCATGCTACAATCAATGGGAGTAGATATTGTAGGAAGAACAAAGTACAATTTTTCCAAGGGAAATAATAAATCCTCTGTGAGATTTCAAAGCAAAACTACACAATCAGCAAATGATTTTTAAGAACACAGATTCTATTTTAGAGTTCTTAATGTCTAAACTTTAAAGACATCACAAAGTGTTTCCAAGTGTTTTGTTCCCTTTGTTTTTTTCTCTTATTTTCGTATTTATTAAATTCAAAGCCTTTCATCCCCTACACTAAATATATGGCAACATTACATCAGAGCCCAGTCAAATTGCCAATGCATTACACTCATTAGCATAAACAATAACTCTCCTCCCACTGCGGCAGCGTTTTCATCACACCACCCTTCCATGTCTTCAGAGTTTTTCTCTCCATAATGAACACTATGACGGGAGAGATCAGATGGAAAGGAAACTCTTTGTTAAAAAGAAAACCAACTACTTTTTGGATGGGCTGCCAATATAATAAATGGAAAGCCATTTACAATCAATCTTACCCAAAAGTGGAAGAGAGGTACAGGAAGACAAAAGGTTATCTTTATAACAACAATTTGTGTCCCAGTAAGAAAATGTAATGGGCTAGGACAAATAGAAAGGTTTATGCTTGCTTTAGGGCCTGATCCAGCCTCCACTGAACTCAATGGAAGAATTTATGTCAATTTATAGATTTCAGTGGGCATCAGATCTGGTCCTTAATAATGTTCCAGTGGGACTTTCCTTTACTCTGTACAGAATATAGTAAATGATGGTAATGAAAAGGTGGCAGTATGTCAAAATAGGTCAGGTATGTGGTGGGTAGATGACAGTTTATGGATATTTACATCTTCCCAGGATTATGCAAAGCCTATCTGTGCTAAAACCTCATGTTGGGGTCATTGTGGTGTTTCAAATGAGTTGTGTTGAAATAGGCTGGAGTATGCATACACTTTCCCAGGACATACTTTTCTGAGTCAATGATGGTTTAAGATGTTTAGAGGTGTGGATAAAATAAAGGGTTGGCAGGGGGCTAAAGGTAAAAGGGGCAAGGTGTTGTTGCATGGTGCACTTAGATGTGTTTTATTTAGATTGTAGTAAGCATTACTACGAGTTAGAACTTTTTCAGAGCAGTCACACCGTAAAGCTTACTGCAGTATGGGCAGGGCTGGAGCTGGGTGTGTGGTCAATAAGCACTTGTTTGTCTGTCCCAGCCCTGGCACCCCACCAGAAGTGGTGAGGAGCGCTCATATTATTTCTGTGGAGCAGGTCCACGATAGCTAAACACGTGTTTTTACCATTTGGAGATACCGCTCTTGCAAAAAGTACTGACTTTGCTACAATATATTGGGACTTAAGAATATATTTTACTGCTTGCATGTGTAGATGTTGGTGTATCTGTCCTAAATATAACGTGCAACAAGGCCCATAGACTCTATTGTTTCATAGCTCCCTGGGGAGAAGGAGAACCTAGATCTCTAGAGACTGATTTCTATGTGGACCTTGAGTTTTATGGTTTCAGACTGCATTCCATATTCTGCTCATCTTAGTTGCCTTCCACAGGAAGAACACTATCTTGCTTGAAAGGCTTCTACTGACTACTGCTACACCTAGCAGTGTAGTCTGCCTGGGTGTGTTCATGCCAATTGCACTGAACCAAGGATCACTAATAACTTGAAGTCACTATAATAAATATAAAACAGTTGCTAGGGATTTTCCTCAAGAATCTCTGTTTCTAGAAAACCTGAAGTGTCATCTAGAAACATGGAGGGCAGTCTGAGCAGGGATCCTATAATTACATTTGCCACAGAAGAAAACATGGAACTTGCGTTTTTACCGAGAATCTTTAGAATTGCTGGAAAAAAAACAAATTACTGAAAATAAAATGCTGGGTCCCTTGTGATAGCCAGCAGTTTTCACAGCTGCTGCAGCAGCCTACCAGGGGGAGAAGCTGCCAGCACACCAAAAAAATCCAAGCTAGCAGCCATCCCTTCCTCCCTCTGTCACTGTTTGGCCGAGAGCGCTACCTGTCATGCAGCCCTGTCCCTTTTGGCCAAATAGCGGTGAGAAGTGGGGCCGTCTGAAGAGCCGCCTTCCTAGCCAATCAATGATGAGGGACAGAGCCACTGCTGGGCCCCCTTGGCCAATCAACATTGGCGGGGGTGGGTCATCATGGAAAAACACAGGTTTTTATGATTTTTTTATTGAAAAATATTTTTTATCGCAAAAGGCTAGGATCTCTGGTCATGAACATCATTTTCTCTGGATACTTTGGTATGTATGAAGAGTAAAAATAGTCAAAGTAATGGATACCAATTACCTACTTCCATTCTAAGATGTTGCATTGATCAAACACTTGCTCTCAATGGTAATTTTCTTCTTTTACAGTTAAAAAAAAAAGCAGTTTTAAGGGCCCACGTAAACATATGAAAATGGCAGGTTAAACAATATCACACAACACAACTTGATATTTTTAACCGGAGGGCATATTCCATTAGTAGTAGTCAATGGAACGGATCTAATAGAACAGATTGTATTCGGGAGCAGGCACAATGCATTTTTAAGGTAGAGATAGGGTGGAGTGGGGGAGATGTAGGGATTTTTGTTTAAATACAAATATAAATAGGTTTTAATTTTTCATATTTAGGATTCCTTTTCCTATTACGTAGGGGCTATAAAACCCATCAGAAATTAAAATATCAATGGAGGAACAAGAAATCACATACACATAGAAACCACTTGAGTGGCTGTGCCTGTGGTCATCAGGCACAAAAGCTTTCCTCCATGTAAAAAAGAATGGCTGTGCCACTTCATTTTCTCTTTGTGCTGCATAATTTACAGGAAAACAATGTGTTTGAATTGTTTGCTGGAGAGTTTTATTATATTTTACCAGCGCTAGCTTTTGTATGTTTCCACCTGTAAAGCCAGGCTGTTATAGTTCACACTATATTTCTGATAGGGCAGAGCTATTAATGCCAATGTCCCTACTAACTCCAACAGATAATATTGGATTTAGCTTTCTAACTTACACATAGACTTTCAGAAGGGTACTGTATTCATCTTTACTTGTTGCTGTAAACTGTTGGGTAGGGTTTCTGTCTCTGGACTAGCTGAGGTGTCTGAGAGGAGGCTGCATGTGTGTGGTATGCAAAATGATCCCTCTAGATCGCCATACCCACCTCTTGGAGTGTTGAGAGGCTTAATTAGTTACAGTTTGTAATGTGCTTTGACAGTCTGTGATCAAAGGCACTACAGAAGTGCAAATTCTTGCTATCCCATTGATAATAAACTAATGATAGTGTTGTAACACCAAAATGCTGGACTTACAGAGCAAAGATGGATGGGAACCTTCTATCTCCAGTATAAAAGCTATACAAAAAATCATTAGAAAGTCTCTGGTAAATATGACTGAATATGGCCGTGTGTATTTGCAGTTGCACACAGATCCTGGAGAAAGATTTAATAGAGTACAGAGCTATCAGGTTCATTTCCAATTTTCTGCCAGACTGTAATGAAATGCCACAATGCCTCCAACCAAACCTCTCATTAGTTTCCTTATTAGTTTTCACTCTAGTAAATAAACTAATGGTGGTACTAGCAGTTAATAATAGGCAATCAGGGTTTCTTTCATGCCCGTCACTTTTTCCCTGCTTTTTACAAAAAACCAGTGTGTGGAAAAAATGTAAAAAAAGAAAAAAAAAAGAAGCCCTGCCTTTTTATCCTACTAAATCTTCTATTAAATCCTTTACTTCATGGTTGGAATGCTTTTGTGGCTGTCGTTGATCCAGAAACATGCTTTCTATGAAGCATACTTCACTCTGTAGAAAGGCACTCTGGCCTGGTATTATTAAGGCTAATAGCCTCAAAATTTCTTAAGGCTAAAAGGCCTCCAGAATTTTCTTACTTAACTGAAGGTGTCCAATGACAAAAAATGGCAGTGAGAGAAAGGTACTGTAGGAGTTTGTTAACTCCTAAGCCTCTTGGTAGGTATGATAGACATGCTTAAGCCAAAATGTGTCAGTACAGAAAGCTCCCATCTGTAAAAAGTGTAACAGGTTAAAGTATGCCACACAGAAACACGTCAAATAAACTCCGCTGAATAAAAATGAGATGAATTGAATGATTGTTTGGTGGCTAGAGCAAGGGCTGAAATTATATATGTTGTATTTCTAATTAACTAGAGCAAAATTTTTAAGACTCCTAAGTCATATCTTCAAAAGTAACTTTTAGGCAATTGGAAGACTAAGAATATATCTACAGCTATATCTCAAACTGCTCCTTCTCAGTAGATAAATTAGCCTACACTAAATGCCAGGCTGCTGTGGCTAGTCTACTACTTCTACCTGAGTTATCAAATGCTAGCTTTTGTATGTCTACAGTGCACTGTAGTCTGTGAGATATATGCAGTAAGCATCTCATGTAGATGCACCCACTGACTTCTGAAAATGAGACTTAAGCTCTTAAACCATCAAAGCAACTGTGATTGGAGTAACTTACTAATACTGGTACCTTCAAAACTCTAGGCCAAAGGCTCCCAATTTTGTTTTCAGAAGTGAATAGACATTTCAAGCCAGATTTTGTTAAAGTATTTAAAGACATAAAAACAGATTAGTGCCTAGTGCAATTGATTGTTTTGAAGGACCTCTGTGCCTAAATCCATTGAAATCAACTACACCTGTAGGTGTCTATATACATTTGTAAAGCTCTTTTTTCTGAGTGTATCTTTTTTTTGTAAGTGTATAGGCATTTGTTCTCTCAGGAGGAACTCTCCTGGGAGCAACCTCTATTGGGTTGGACATGGGTATTTTTTCTCTCTCCATTTTTTTTTTTGCTTCTGGCTAAACAGCTTCAATGTGTGTACATTTGTTCTCCCAGAAGAGCTGTGATTCTCTTGGTACAAACATAATGCCAGTTTGTGGCCTATGTCTCTTTCTTTGCTTCCATGGCAAATATTTTTATTGTGCTTCATACAGTGCCTCCCACCCCCTCACACTAACGGTTCATAACGCATGCATAATGAACGTGTATTTTTTAAATTTTGATTGGTTTTGAATTCCAAATTATTTTCCAACATTCTCCCTTAGGTAATAAATTTGGGATTATCCTATTAAAATATTTACTGTTATAATGAAAAACATAGGTAATACATTTAAAACTAAAAAGCAGGTAAGAAGTGTAGTGATCACTGGATTCAATAACCAGGAGGTAAGCCTCTAAAGACCCTTTGGCCGCATCTGCACTTACAGGCATGTGTGGTTTCTGGCACCACAAACCTCTTTGTGGAAACCACATGCCTTGCATGTTAAACCGCATGTGGCATTGCTAATTTGCAGTGCAGGGGCAACATTTAATAAAACCCCAGAAAAAATGCAGAGCAAAACATGCAAAAATAGTGTGCACTAGGACAAACACCCATAGTGAGGCATGTGGAGACAGGGGCTGCCTGCTGCTCTGTCTCGAGGCACATTGCTTGAGGACTGCCTGTATGAGGGCTGCCCACTGCTTGAGGGCTGCCTGCTCCTCTTTCCTGACGCACACTGCAACCCTGCCACAGCTCTGCTCTGCAGCTGGCTGGGGTACAGCATGTCTCAGCTCAGGGGCTCTGCAGTGCATTAAAATGAGGGATCAGGTAGTGACGTGCTGCCTGCTACCCTGTCTCCATGTGCTACTCCCCGCCTGGCTGGGGGGCAGGTTGCCTTTGCACGGGGGTGACCTGCTGGCTAGCCCTGCACTGAGGCATCCTGTGCCCCAGCAAGCCCGGCCCCCCCGCAGCACATGGAGCCCAGTCGGAGCAGCACACCAGGAGCCAGGAGGAGCTGGGCATGGGCAGTTTGCCCACAGTGAGACAACATGTCCTGCAATAAAGTGCATGTGCAGAGGCATGCACTGCAGCACGAAGTAGTAGCTAGCTGCTGTCTGAGAGATCATCTTCCAGTTCCCAACTCCCTTGGTCTCTTGTTAGGAAGCATCTTTAAATTGTGTCTTCCATCACTACAGAAGTGCAGGAGAGATGCAAAAAGAACCTTCATAAGTTTTGCCCACGTCCCTAAATCCATGGTAAACAGGGTAGAGAGATACTTTCTTTTGAAACCTGCTGTCTTCCCATTCACCTCATCACTCAGCTGCTTCCATCATCTTTTGACTGGTTTCTGTCCCCTTTGACCTTGGAATGGGCAACTATTCTCTCTTCTGTAAGCAGTTGTATGTTCTGCTCTTAATCCCTCATTAAAATCCACTGCTTCCTGGAGTATTTTCAACATATTATTCTTTACCAGAGATATTTCCTTGCTGTGTTTTCCCTGTGGTGTTCTGTTCCAGGTCTTGTCTTTTCCTAGGCAATGATCATTGAAAGGGATCTGACTGAAGGGACCTTAACACCTGTGTGGAGTACCTTTTGAAGTTAATGGGATATCGGTCCTGAGCAGAATCCCCCTCCTCCCCCCTCAGCCCCTTTGGAGGACTGGGGCACTAAGTGGACCTTCCCTGTGCCCCACTTTGGAGGACTGGGGCCTTGTGTCATGAGAATTTAGAGCAATGAATGGCCCTGATTTTGATCTCACTTTCATTAGCATGAAAGTCAGGAATACCTGTATGAAGTCTGATGACTAACACATGTGGTGCGAGAATGTGATCTATTGTGTTCTTTTCTGGTCATAAATTGCTATGAGAAGATGACTCATTTTCCGTTTGATTTTTAAGATTAAATAATAGCCACAATCTTATTCATCATTCAAATAATGATTTTTTTCTTAAGATATTATCTCTGTGGAAGATACTCAAGTTCTATCAATGGAAAATGGAGATTTTAAAGGCGTTAGAAATAAGTGCTAGTTCTTAATAGTACCGTGATTATCCACATCCAGCTGTAATTGGAAAAAATCATTACCTTGGCAAAATCAGGAGACGTATTGTCTAGCATGTTCATTCATTTTTCTGGCTCAGAAACCTACTACATGAATTAGTGGTTAACAAATATTATTATCTACTAATAATTCCATCTCAAATTAGTAAGAGCTTTGGGTATGCAAAGAGTACAGGGTTGAGCCCTCTGTGTGTAAACTGAATTTGAAGTACAGATAACCTTACTTCACCTATAAATTCATTTTCAAACAACTGTCTGAATCTTTTATTTAACTCTTAAGATGGATTGCAGTTATACCAAACTTTCAGTCCTGATAGTTTGTGCTATCAGTCCAAGACTGATATAGCCTTGTTGTATTGATTTCATATTGCTTCATGATATCATTGTTCCCATTTGTTAAGACTACGATTTCTTGATTCAGTACATGTGGAGAAAAGCAAACACTTTTGACTCTTTAAGGTTTGTGAGACACATAACAGTTGTTGACTAAAAGACCTCTATCCCTGCATTGAAAACAGCCACTTTGTTACAGGATGTTATGTTATAGGACTCTATTTTTAAAGTGCTCTTTGTACCTGCTCTATAGGGAGGAGTCTGCTGCAGAAATCCTGATTCTATAGTGGTCAATGGGGTCTGATTTTCCCTCCTTAAGTGGGTTGTGCCGGACAAGGGCTATCATGAAGCATTTTGCAGAGTTTTTCCTGTTTGACTAACAGCAAACCCATGGGATTTGGATAACTACATTGGCAATCCCTTGCAGTCAAAGATGATTGTATTGCTTTCCATGAGTGCTTTATCTGTGGGTCTGAAGATGGCTGATGAGGCCAGACCAGGACCAACAGACTCTGTTGCAACTGGGACATGTGTTTCCATGTGGGGTGGGTGACTCTGAATTCTTAACTTGGTCCACAACATGCTGTTTCTGATGATTCTGCTTTTCCATCTCTTGCTGTTATTGTAAGATTTCACCGTACTGAGATCTTTGCAGCAGACTCTTTCTCCATTTGGGGCAATAGTTTTCCACGAGTTGATGCTATGTTACATTTTTTCAAGTTAGCCTTGAGGATATCCTTGAAGTGCTTTCTTTGCCCTCCTCTTGAGCATACACTTTGACTGAGTTGGGAGAATAAAACTTCCTTCGGGAGTCTGGAGTCAGATATCCAGATGACCTTGCCAGCCCAGAAAAGTTGATGTTGAATGATCATTGCCTCAATGCTCATGGTGTTTGCTTGCGAGAGGATGCCAATGTTGGTACCTTTGTCTTCCCATTTCATTTGAATGATTCTCCACAGGCAGCATTGACGGTTTTTCTCCAGCAACTTGAGGTGTCTCTTATACATTGTCCATATCTCAGATCTGTATAGTAAAGTGGGGATTGCAACTGCTTGATAAACCACGATCTTGGTTTTGGATCTCATGTCATGATCTTCAAACACTCGTTTCCTCAGGCATCCAAAGGCTCCTTTTGCACGTTTAAGGTAATGTTGGATTTCTTTGTTGATGTCACCTTTCTGTGAGAGAGAGCTTCCAAAGTACTGGAAATACTCAACATTGTCCAGTCTCACCATAAATCTGAATTACTGGAGCTGGGGACTGCTCATTAAAAGACTGTTAAGTGTAAGTCCCATTTTCTTGTATGCCTTGGTAAAGACATCATCAATCACCTGAAGGTCTGCTTCCGAGTGAGCACAAACTACAGTATCATCAGTGTACTGGAGCTTGATGATTGAGGTCAGGGTGGTCTTGGTTTGGGCTCAGAGTCATCTGAGATTAAACAGTTTACCATCCATTTGGTAGTTTACCTCCAGTCTGACTGCAAGCTTGTTAGTGGTCAGATGTAGCATTGCAATAAGGAATATTGAGAAGAGTGTTGGAGCAATGACTCAGCCTTGCTTAACTCCCATCTTAACCTCAAAGGGATCTGTGATAGCTCACATACCATCATGGAGCAGGCATAGAATGATGACAAATTTTGGTGGGCAGCCATACTTCAGAAGGATCCTCCACAGTGCTTCTTGGTAGATGGAGTCAAAAGCTTTGGATAACTACCTGTATAACTTTTGAACGTGATCTGGCATTGCAGCAATCTAGGCTTTTGCAGATCCCACCAGCCTGGTGGTCAGATCCATGGGCTTGTAATATAAATTCTAGTGGCACACAACAAATTAACATTTGTGGAAAAATATAACTTGGAAAAAGATAATTTTAGTTAGATGGCCAAAATATAATAGACAAGGGAGGTCAGATTTTGGAAAGCAGAGAAATACAATGCTAAAAGAAGTATTTTGTCTATTTACTATGCCTGTTATCTGTGTGGAGTGGGTACCCTTTTCACTAAAATGTGGTTTTATCACACTTTTAAACAACATTAAAATATGTGGTAAGCACAGAAAATTATATGCAGAATTTTTTTGACAGCTGATGCTTACAGGATATTCTGAAAATTGGATCTAGCACACTAAGAGCTAAGAAATACTGGTTGTTACTTGTGTGTATAAACTGTACACAACAAAAGAAACTGCTTTCCTGGAACCCAGTGCACTGCCCCACAATAAACTGAATATTCATGAACAAGGAGGTGCTAATGGAGAGGTCAATAGCAAAAGAGATAGAAAAAGAGTATTGAAATAATGGGCAGTGCTGGAAACAATTTTGAATGCTAGCATGTTTTGCGTGGAGCCAAGTAGAAATTGTCTCTGATCTTAAAATCAGGAATTTAAGATTAACTTTGAATTTGTTTGTGGAAGAAATGTTTTGAATAATAAAACACAGAATCAGACTTGTTGTTGCTTTATTTTGAGATATGCTGGCACTATTAGGACATGGTTCTTCAGCTCCTGCTTAATTCACATATTAACAAAATCAGCTCTCCTGGTAATGCATGGAGCAGAGTCTAATTCCTTGGGATGTTTTGGTTAAGGATCTCTTTTCTTCTTACAGGAGTATCTTCTAATATTTCTTTTTTCCTTTAGTGACATCTAACCCTGACTATCTCAAGATTTCAGTTTTCTTATGAAAACATGTGGGTTTATCTAGCAGATTACAGATTAAGTGCTGTGATGGACAAGCTTCTTAGCTTTTCTTATGCCTCTCTGAACCACTTAGTCACTTATAAAGTGCCTCCCTGCCCTGTCTTCTGCATGTCATTTCTTTTGTTACTCTACTGCTGTAATTTTATCGGTACCTTTTTCTCAGTGGTTTCCACTTATAAAATGCTAACCCTGAGATAAGTATAAAATATATTCAGCTCAACCTGGAATAGTCATTGTAATTGTTAAATTAAGTTTGTCTTTAATTGCTCTTGGTCTACGTACAACTATTTTTGAAGTGATTTATTTGGTGTTTTATGTTGCAGAGGGAGCAGCCCTCCTTGGAACAGGGCTAAATCTACTTGGTAGCATGTTACATTCATCGGTTATTGTGGTTTACTTGTTAAGCCTCAGAACTGTCTGGCACTTGAGACCCCTTCCAACCCTATGATTCCATAGTCTTCATGGAGTGACTGTGCTGCTATAATTGAGTCATTGGAATTTCTACAAAATTGTCAATAATAATTTAATTATTAAATTATTAATATTAAATTTTTATAAAATCATTTTATTAATTACCAGCAAATTGCCCGTCAATAGCCCCATGCCCCCCTTTCGCACCCCACTGCTCCTTGTCTGGCCCTGTCCCATCCCCACCTGCTGCTCTGGGACCAGCCCCGCTCCACCCCACTCCCAGTGCTTAATAATTTAATATCGCATACTTCTGGATTAAGTTTAGAAAAATGTATACCGCATCACATACACCAACACAAGCTTTAAGACTTCTTGCTAATTTTATTAGACAGATACTAACTAAGAGAAGTAACTGAGTACAAAGCAAGCTCCTTTCAGCTGCACATTCACCTTGGTACCTCTCTTCACATGCCCAAGATTTTCCTAACTTCAGCAAGGCTGATGACTTTTATGATATCAGTCCTATCTTGTACCTTCTTGCCAGCCTCTTATGGTTCTTCTTACTTCACATGGTGTTCTCCCAGCTTTAATATTCATTGTTACCTCTTCTTCCAAATGAGGAATGGTTGAAGGATTAAGGGGCCCATGACTGCGTTTAATCTATTCAATGGGGTTGCACCATATGACACTTGAGACCCCTTCCAACCCTATGATTCAATAGTCTTCATGGAGTAACTGTGCTGTTATAACTGAGTCATTGGAATGATCCATATATAAGCTGATTTTCCATTATCGAAATTCTAGTATAAATTTCTCCAGTTGTGCTCAATTATTTATCACAATTTCTATAAAAGGAAATAATGAAAAGAGATTCACAAGTGATTCATCTCCTACGTACTGCTAAATGGTCTTTTCTCTCCATGTCAAAGAATATGTTTGGACAAACAACGAAAATGAACCATTTACAAACCTATCAACTCTGCAAGGCAGGATGCAGTAGACTAAATGGGAGGAAGGGTTCAATTTATTTACCATTGCAAACAAGTGCTGTCTCAGAGCATCATCTCATGACCTGCAATAGCTCTGCATCAATGTTCCCCTGAGCACCAGGAGTGAATTCACTTGCATTCAGTTTTAATGCCCAATATTCCACCTTTAGGGGTTTAAAACATATGGGTTAACTAGCTTTGCTAGAAGCTTCTGATCCTGTGTTCCCCAGCCTGTAAACTTTATCATCCCAAATCAAGGTCTTCCCAGGTCCTGACTCTAATATGAATCCTTCCCAGACTTGGAACCTCCTTTTGAGGGCTTCTCCAGTCAGCTCATCACTCCTGCGATCCTACCCAGATGAGTCAAATAGTTCCAAATGTGGCACCTGTCTGCCCAGGCTGGGAGACGGGCCAGCCTTGCCCTGCCCAGTCTACAAGGATCCTACTTCCTGCTTGGCTCCTGTTCCTTAAAGGAACAATGGCCAGAGTTTCTTGCAGCTTTCTCTTCCCAGCCAATAATTGTTCCCTAGGACTTCTTTTTCTCCCCCACAGGCTACTTCATGTATTATTTTGGCCTTTACCTGCCTGTCCTGGGCTTATGGGAATAGTTTGTGAAACCAGCTATATTATCTCCTCTGACTGTAAGAGGTTGTGCATCAACAGAGTGTTATTTCAACATCTTTTGTTATTTTTCAAGAATTTAAAAATACATTGAAATATAAGAAGATACAAAGAACTTTGGAACAAATTATGATAAAAGATTATGGATAAAAGAATTCAGTTCCATTTAACAAACTGGGACAGGAGTGTATCACCTAATGAGAAACATAATATTAATGTATACTTCTTTTGAAAGCTAGAAGTCTAGATTTTTTTTTTCATTTATATTATGGTAAAACCTCTGAGCATAATCTGGGTTACATTTTGCAAGTTGTTGTACAGAAAAGAAACAATCAATGCATAGAATTTCAAGTCCAGCTTTGCAATACTTACTTATGTGAGGAAACAATAGTTACCTCAGGCTTCATATATATAAGATATACTTTCATAGAAATCCTAGATAAGTAGGGGTGGAAGGGACCTTCGTAGGTCGTAAAGTCAAAACCCCTGCCTACTACAGGATCATCCCTATCTAAACCATCCTACACGACCTAAATCCATAATCTAACCTCTAATGAAACTACTGTCAACTCTAAAACAACACGAGTCATAACACCCTAACTGACCACAGTTAAAGTGGCAACGGGGGACCATGGCAGCCAGCATTACAGCTGTAGAATTTACTTGCTAGCATACTAAAATATATTTGACTATTTTGTAGAAATATTTAAGGTAGCTTGTGTTCCATTGGTTATAAGACCATTAAAAAAAAGGCAGACTGATTATGATCTCTCTGACATTAGAGTTTGTCAAAAATAACTCAGTTGAGTTCAGTGGACCTTGCAAGACATATAACTATTTTAAGATCAGAATCGGGGCCAGATTATATAATTTTCCACAGAGGAAAGAAAATTCCTGGGTTTATTAACAGCTTCTAACTATGAGCCAATATAGACTTAATACTAATGCTTTTTTGATTAATTGTTGCATATTCTGTTATAAGTACTTTCCACCTGACTATATAAAGTAATAAAATGACTTAAATTCTGGGTTGTTTAATTCTACAGATATTATGAACAAAATTCAGTGTTTTATGCTCTTAATTATTATCTCAATATTTGATCTAATCTTACCATTCTTAAGGCCAGGACACTACTTGGCAACTAAGCATGATTAAACTCTGAGTGTGCTATATTAATTTAAGAAGTTCTTCCATGGGTACACTTAAGGATTCACATTAAATCTATTGAGAAGTTGGCTTAAATCAAGTGAGATGGATATAACTATGATCTTCAATAACAGACCTCAGCTGACATTTATGGAAGAGGAAAACACAGGTTTTCATTTAAAATTCCTTACTCTAGCAAAGTTCCCATTACATTTCCCATATAGTAATATAGCAGACAAAGAAGAATGATTTATTCCTAGAAAGAATCTCTTGTGATAAGAAGCAATTGAAAATCATTTGGCTACTGGCCTTTGTGAACTGTGACATCAGCTATTTCACTGAGCAGAACCACTGAAATGAGGCAAACCTTCAGTAGCAGATACTTAGGTTTTATTAATTACTAGCAAATTGCCTGTCAAGAATGACGGGTGGGGGGAGCGGCAGGGACAGAGCCCTGTGTCTGGCCCCATTCCCCCCTTCTCCCTGCCACTCCTCACCTGGCCCCACTCTACGCTGTCCCCTGCCACTCTGGGTCTAGCCCCGCACCCCCCTGCCCTCCTGCCCGCTGGTTTGGGTCTGAACCTGCTCCCTACCTCCCCCCACCACTTTGGGTCCCCCCCCCCATGTCCGCCTGCATCCCTGCTCCCCTCCCTCCCCACTGCCTCCCCTTCCCTGCTGGCTGTTCTGGGGGGCATCTGGGCTGGGTGATGGGGGGGGCACTGTCACAATGATCTCTCCCTTTGCCCTCAGGCAGGGAGATGGGGGGGAAGCCCTGCTGCTCAGATGGTTGGGACATGTTCCCTGCTACCAAACTTCCCTGGCAGTGGCACAAACTTCGGCCCGGCCACCCAGCCAATCGCCACCCTCCCCCTCAGCGGCACACTCGCAGTTGGCCAGAAGTGTTATGAACAGACAGACATACAGACAGACAGGCTAAACCTTTTATTATAGTAGAATTCTCCTTAGATCTACAAAATTGGTTTCCAAAACATAAACTGGAGCCCAAGGCTAGATGGAAGAAATACATTAGCTGGGAATCGTTGTGTAATAGGAGCCTTCTGGCTTGTTACTTTAAGGATAAGCTTCAGCAGGCTGTGTGGGCTTTGGGAGGACTGGCAGCTAGGATGCAAACTAGCTGCCAATGGGCTAGGTGCCAGCAAGCTGACAGACTAATAGCCACAGGGAAAAGGCTAACCCTGGGAGGGTAATTCACTCAGGGAACAAGAGGCACCATGGTAAGCAGAGCCAGGGCAGACATGTAGGCAGCTTTGGAGCACAGAGCTGCTAGCGACTGAGCTCAGCTTCAGCAGAGTCAAGTAGACTGATCATTAGGGCCAGAGTTGGAAACCCCTTTGTGTGACTAGAGTCATCTGACTGGAAGAGGCAGGACTTAGGAGGTACATAAACCTAGTGCCTGAGACCAGGCAATTAGTCTGGCCCTGCAGGCAGCAAGGAGAAGAGTTCTGCAGCAGAATGGCTATGGGAGAAGGATTGCTTGACATGTGAGCTGCCTTGGGAAATACAAGAGGCTTACAGCCTGCAGGGAACAAGACCCATTGTGAGGACATTTTTAGTTATAGCCAGTAGGTTTATGTTTCTGGTAAAGCTTTATACTGGTGGACTGGATATGTGGCTGTAGGGGAGCATGAGGAGGCCACAGTGGGGCACTCAAAGGGTGCATTAAACCACAACCGTGTGCCAGGAGCACCCAGGTATTTTGATCCCTGCAAGGGTTCTGGGGGGCTCAAGACATGGAGCAGGCTTATGCCAGGTGGTTGAAGCCTAGAGAGGGGCTGAAGCCAGACAGAGCCTAGGGCCCAGTGCCCGAGACGGGTAGAGACAGGGCCCATCACAGTGGGTCTAGACTTAAGGGCTCAGCTACAGGAAAGGAGCTGAAGTTGGAGAGGCTGAGTCCCCAACAAGGGCGTAAAGTGTTGACGTTGTACTGGGGCAAGGTACCACTGTTGGCATGACTAACTGTTAACGTCTTCGAGGCATGGGCATGACCGGGGGGGTGGGGGCTGGAGATCATGAGTCACACATAAGGCAACAGGTGCCCTGGGGGTATGGATGGGCCAGGAAGGATCACTTAGCCAGAGAGGCTAGATTGGGGCTAGCAGGGTTTGAGAGGGACCTGCTGGATGCAGAACCAAAGCGAGCTCACTTTGGGACTCTGGGCAGCTTACCCTCCCTTTTTGCAATCAAAGCATTCCAACAAAGGCATAGTGCATGGGAAAAAGAGGAGACCCAGGGAGCCAGACACAGGGGCAGGAGCTGCAGGGCTCCCAGGGCACATTATGGCCACTCCTAGGGGAGCATGCATCTTTGCATAAGGAAATGGAGGCTGTTGGTCTTACAGAAGTCCAGCTATTGGAATAATTACTATGAAAAGTTCAACTCCGGCTGTGATGTAATTATAAACAGGTTACATGCCACCTCTATGTCAAAATCATGCATTCAAAAAGCTGTAAGTAGGACTTTCCTTAAATCAAGAGATGGGCTTAAGAACTGAGAATACAAAAATAATAAAAATAAAAAAATGGGTGGGTGTTGACCCAAGCGCACTTTAGAGTTTCATCAAACAGAAGCTGATATCAATCTAAGTCACAAGCGCCCAGGCAGTACAGGTGCTTGCAACGCTATAAATGTATGAAGGGACCGACCATAGATGAAGGGGAGAAGCAGCTCTGCTGAACTTCTCTCTCCTGTAGTGGTGGAAGCTTTGCCACATGAATACCATGTTTCTGGCCACAGCAGAGGGTCCAGAATACAGGATTCCCCAAAGACGTCATACAAGTTGAGTTGGACGTTAATGCTGCTCTGATCTGCGTAAAAAATCTTTGGCTTTTATTGCTTGTAGGAATGGAAGGAAGCAGCCTTGATCAGGGGTCAATGGCAGCCTCGCTGCCAAGCTAGTCATGCTGCGGGGACAGGTAGAGCTTGAGATGAAGCTTACTGCAGGTGGGGGCAGTTTGCCTGCGTGTCAGCAATGTGGATGGCCGCAGAGATTGGTGAGTGAGGACACACCTCTGCCCTGTTAGTGTCGCCAGTCATCTTGGCTCTCCGCGGAGCATGTGTCAGGCTCTCCGTGGGATTACAGTACGTTTGTGTTTCCTCATGTGCAGGTGAGATGAGACTGCAGCTGCTGATATTTTGGGGCTTGGAATATCCTCTCATCTGTTTTCTAAATGAAGTAGACAAGAAAACTAGACACAGCCTGTGCTAAATTCGAATCTAACATCTGACTTATGAACACGGCATAACTCCTCCGGTTTGCTCCTCCGAGGGAAACGGACTTTGTTTCTTGGCAAGCACCTCCTGCTGCACTGAAGAAGAGGAAGGGGCTGTGAGTTCACCTTTGAGTTTCTTCCTCCTACTAAGGACACCTTGGGACCAATAGAGGGCAGTAACATGACAAATGAGGGCCGGCTAATTCAGGGGAAACCGTATCCCGTGAGGTGCATCCATCCCTCCCGTCCAGCTAGGCTGGAAGAAAATGCTGTGTAATGAAACCATTGCGGAAGATTTGGAGGGCATGGGGAAAAAAAAGAGGACCGCCAATTCTTGCCGGTGCTACAGTGACATGGTCAGACTTTATTTTTCAGAGACCCCTGCGTGGAAGTGCGTCCCTTTAGAAAACGTGTAGAAACACAACCTGTCTCTCGTTTATGGCTTTACGTGTTTCAAATGAATATTGTTATTTTTTTAGAGCGAAACCCCACAAACCTCCTGGGCACATATTTTCAATCCTATTTCAAGCGCTCCAGGAACAAAAGCCCTGGGCCCTGTGCGGGCCCCCGCACCCCGCCGGATGCTCTCCTGTGTTTCAGCCCAAACCAGCCGCGGCTGGGGGCTCCCGCGCGGGCAGGAGAGCCGCGCACGCACTCGGAGAAGTACCGGCACGCGCTGCAGCTGCTCGGGGGCCAGCCCCGGCTCCTTGTGCCGCCGCTCGGAGCCCGGCCCGGGGCCGGCAGGGAAAAGCGAGCCCTCGGCAGGGGGAAGCAGCGGGTGGGTGTGGAGGCTGCCCGGTGCCACCTCCTCGGCCGGGGGAGGGCAGGGGCAGCAGGGGAAGGAGGAAACTCGCCCCCCCGGCCCGTTCCCACATGGCCACGAGCGCGGGGCGGGCGCGGAGCTCGGCGCTGCGGCAGAGGGGCGGCGCCGCGAGCCGGCCCCGCCGAGCCCGGCCACAGCCCTGCAACAGGTAGGTGCCGGCCGCACCTGGCCGCCCCGCTCGCCCGAGCGCCCGGGCCCTGGGGCGGCGCCGCCGGTGAGTAGCGCGGGCCGCGAGCACGGCTGCTCGGGCGGGAGCGGGGCGGCAGCCCGGGGTGTCGCTGCCCGGTCCCTCCGGCAACCCGCGTCCCTGCCCGGGACTGCAGCGCCCGGCCGCCGCGACGGGACCGGGGTGATCGAGCCACGGGCTCGGAACGGGCTGCGGCCGCCTCCCGCCCCCGCATCGGCGTTCACCCGCTACAGATACGTCTACGTGGATGTGGATGTGTAGACACACGTGTGTGTCTGTGTGTATGCTACATCTGTGTGTATATGTAGACACGTGTGTATGTGTAGATACATATATATGTGTGTATGTGTATGCTACATCTCTCTGTATATGTAGACACGTGTATATATTTGTGTACGCGTACATCTACGTGTATATGTAGACACATATGTATATGTGTGTGTGCATGTATATATATGTACGTGTGTATATGTATGTGTAAATGTAGACATGTGCATGTACCAGTGTATGTGCCTGTCGATAAGGCAGATGACAGAACAAGGAGCAATGGTCTCAAGTTGCAGCAAGGGAAGTTTAGGCTGGATATTAGGATTTTTTGTCTCGCTGGGAGGGTAGTAAAACACTGGAACGGGCTCTGCGCAGAGAGGTGGTGGAAGCTCCATCCTTGGAGACCTCCTCGGTCCCTTCCAAATCTCATTGTTTATGACTCTGATTCTGTGTGTATGTAGATACAGACACACACATATGTGTATGTGTATATGTGTGTGGGTTCATTTGACCAGTACATAATAATCACATATGAACAAAGCCTTTCCATTTTTAATTTTACATGAGGGAATTGCATATGCACATCCACACCACATCCCCACAGAGGCTGTAAATCAACAAGAATTTGTGTGAGTTTTATATGTAACATACATGTTAAGATGACACATTCCTTGTCCCCTTTTTTTTTTTTAAGTTAATTTCCTTTTAAACAGACCATACAAACTTGGAATATAAGTCATTCTCTCTGAAGAGTATCTTCACAATCAGTTTTCGGGGGAATAAAGTGTGCAGATATTAATAAAGTTCCGACTGAGTGAAAGCTGGCTACTTTGCATGCAGTAGCATATTCCGCCTACTCAGAGGGTGAATTTTTGGCTCTGTCAAGCTTCATGGAAATTTTGCCATTGAAACTAGTGGAGACAGAATTTTCCCATGGTGAATGTTTGCACTTGCAAGGGATGCAGTTTCTGTATGCTGCTCCCGAAGGGTTCATACGTTGTCATATATCCTAGTATTCTTTCCCTCAGCCAGCTTTGGAAGCTTTTGTTAATTCCATTAGGGACAAGTGTGCATCAGAGGCATCTAAACAGCTTCAAAAAGTTAGCCCTTACCATTTAAGAGCCTCTGGCCCATGTAGCAGATGGAGCTGATGGAAACTAACAACAAAAATGTCCAACATTGTTCCAACATTTATGATTGCATATGTTAAATTTAAAAAGGATAATTAATTTATTTTATGAGTTTTAACATTTGGGTTACTTCAGCCTTTTTCATTGAAATGTACAGCCTTGCAGCGATTAATGAAGTTATATGGGTTTAAGCTATCCCACATAATGTATATTTATATACATACAAATGCTAATTTTACACTCTGTGTGTGTAATTAATTTTTCTAACTGAAATAATTTTTCATTCTACATTCGTGTCACCATGTAAACATATAATTACACATATTTAAAAAAATCATGGCATAATACAAATGAATTGTTGTGGAATTTTTTAGTTTATTTTGAAATTACTTTGATCATTTATTTGATGGGGAACTTTTCAGTAAAGAATGCAAGGATTTTAGAAGTCTAGATTAAAGAATCCTTTCAAAATGTGATGATCTGAGTGAATTTTTCGGCGTTTATTTTATTTGGTGTGTGAGCTTTACACTATAATAATAGTCCTTCCGATCTATTATGGTCTGTATAGTCATCATGGATACAGATGAGTGAATATATTAGAATGAGTTTTTCAGTCTTAATGGTGTATTGTGCCAAGACCTACTTAGCAGCTCATTCATCCAATACATTAGATAGACTGTGAATTGAGTTATTGCAGGTGCATAATTATGAAACACTTTAAGACCTCTCAAATACTGATAACATTTTCTATATGATTTAATGAATATTGACTTATTTTTAAAGCAAAACATTTTATTATGTGATCCTGCTGTCACTGAAATCAAAAGCCATTTGGTCATTGTCTTCAGAGTGGGTATGATTTACCCTTTAGAAATTTGGGTCCTGCTAGTGAAAATTAAACATGTGCAGTTATGCAAACCAAATGTGTGTACAATTGCTCTGCCTATATGTTTATTGCTACTAAATGTGCAGATGAGGCAATTGAAAGTGGAAGTTTGCAGTTATGCATCTAACTGAACATTTATTATTGAATTTACAAACACATTTAAATTAATTTTGCATGCATATTAGACAGATAATTGTGCATATAATTGTATGTCTAATTACAAAAAGCCTAGTTCTTTATAATTTATTTTTAATATAATTTGTAAGAATTTTGGCGTGCAAGGTTAGGTCTAATTGCACTAATTGGTGCCAAATCATACTGTACAGTTAATGACACATGCATGCAGCAATCTTGCAATGAAATTATATCTTCAGGCTTTTCCACTCATCTTTGTAGGATCAGGGATTTACACTGGGTCTAATTTTTATTCCTTACAAACTCCTTACGTATTTCTTACAGGGATGGAGCTGAGTGCAATATTTGTTTTTCTCTAACACAGTTTTCATATAGCTTTGTAGTTCAGGTTGCCTTGAATTTAATGGCTGATTTATTTCAATATGAATAGAATCAACCTCTCATAAGTTTCTTCAGAGCCATATTTTTGTTTTCTGAATTTTGATTGTATAACCTTATGTAGAGCCTGTGCTGTTCTGCTGTTACCCTCTTTTGGCCTCCTATGTCCTTGTTACTCGCCTGCCGTGACTTTGATGTTACTGTGTATTGGTAGGTGGAGGGAAGTTTTAGGACTGGCACCAGACTTGCTGTCTCCACCAGACTTAATGACTTATTCAGGTCCTTCTGCCTCTGCACACCCATGCAGGGGTTCCTCCCCTTCATGGGGTTGTCCCTGCGGATGTTATGAAGGCTTGTCAGAGTTTCAGCTATTAATGTCTAGGCCCTTTTTTTCTTTCTGGCCATGCCTGCCTTGGCCTACTAGTAAGGACTTCAGCTTTTGGGCTTTAGGCCCAGCCCCATTGGCTATCTCTTACCTTGTTAGAGTTCCATTTCCATGAGCCAGGGTCTGCCCCTCAGCTTGGGGTATTCTTATAGCTCATATGTCAAAACAAATGGGGAGGGTACACTCCAGCCCTCTATCTGCAGCCTCCTCCTTCCCTGTAGCCACGATCTGGTTCTCTGGTTCACAAGTCCAAATCAAATAAAAGAATAAACCAAAAGGTACAAGCTGTCTGCTCACAAAGAAATATGAAGCCTTACACACACACACACGCGCACACACACACACGCGCACACT